>NC_087474.1:2676336-3033985 GCF_036417665.1 Passer domesticus
CTTGAGGGTCTCAGGCAAAAATGGCACACCTTTGCCTGAAAGAGTTGTCAACAACAAGGTGGAATTTTTTTCATAGAATGGTCCACAAGATGGATGCAGGCTGTCCATTCATCTAATATGTGAGCTGGTGTGGGAATCACAGGCTGAAAAATATCCATTCATTACAGATGCGATCAGGCAGCCTCTGCTGGTATCCAGATTTTTCACTGTGCAGGAAAATTGCTGCTTAATAAAACAACATTTAAAAGGGAGCTGATACAGCACTAAAACAATTTTGCATGGATATATTTGAAAGAAATAGATTCAGCTGCATATAAGAATATGCCTAGATAATGAATATCCAAGTCTGTTAGAAATACTCAGTAATAATCCTTTCACTTTCTGGAGGAATAGGATTTTGGCATTTTTTTCCTTGCATAAAGCTCAGAAAACACCTGTGAATTTTACTAGAACTCCCTTTCTAAAAGTGCAGATAAAGGTGTGATTAGAAAAGTAGAAATTGTAAACTGCAGATGCTGAGTCTCTCATACGCAAATGAGAGTTTAGGTGTCCAAATATTTCTATATGAAGTAGAATTATCAATTCCATTTGCTTCCACGAGGACTTGTGTAGGAAATAAATCAAAGCAATGCGATTTTGCAAGAAGAATGACTGCAAAAGAGGATTCACAGAACTGGGGGTAGGAAGGACCTCTGCAGATTGTCTGTTATTCAAAACCCATTCTCAAATCAGTTTCTGAATATCTCAAATGTTGGGACTCAACAATTTATCTCATCAACCTCTTTTAGTATTTGACCATTCAAAATCCATTCTCTATCAGTTTCTGAATATTTCAAATGTTGGGACTCAACAACTTATCTGATCAACCTCTTTTAGTATTTGACCATTCTGACAATTACAAAGTGTTATCCTACAGCTGAATTTCCTGTGTGTTTGTGCTCATTGCCTCTTGTCAGCACAGAGAACAGCCTGGGTCCACCTCCTTTGCACCCTCTCATCAGGGATTTCTACATATTGATAAAATCCCCCCAAATCTCTTGTTGTAATTCCTTAATAATCTTTGTGGCTCATCACAGAGCCCACTGTGTTCATGCTCTCAGCAGCCCAGTCCTAGACCAGGCATTCCAGGGCTGAGAGAGAGGAATTATCACCTCCCTTGACGTGCTGCCAAGGCTCTTCTTCATGCAGCTGATGATGCTTTTGGATTTCATTGCTGCAAGGGCACTTTGCTGGCTCAGAATCCACTTTGTGTCCACCCAGAGCTTTAGGTCCTTCTCTGTAAAACTGCTTCCCAGCAGCTGATTCCCAGCCTGCCCTTGTGCATGGAATTATTCCTCTCCTAGTGCAGGACTTTGCATGTCTTGATTTTCTTCATCTTTCTGCCTATTTCTCAGTCCTCTCTGGTTCCCTCTGAGCAGCAGCACAATCAACCTCTTGGTCTATCAACCACTCCTCTTAAATTTGTGCAACCTTCAACCTTCTTGCAGGAGCACTCTGTCCCATCATCCCGATCATTAGTGAAGGCATTAACCAGCACTGCCACATCAAAAAGATCTTTATAGCTGAGCCCAGCCTGTCCAGGCTCTCTCTACAGTCAGTGGAGATGTAGGTAAGCTCAGGGAGCAATTTCTATCTCCTAAATATAGAAAGGAGAGACCTGGTCTAGTGGAAAGTGTCCCTGCCATGGCAGGGGCTTGGACTGGGTGACTTTTGAAAGGTCCCTTCCACTTCAAACCATTCTATGGTTCTGTGACTCTATGCCTAATTCTGGACAAAGTGAATTACTGCTTTACAAGAACCAGTTTTCTTTTCCTCTGTTTGTTCAGGCCTGATGAGGGCAAACACAGAAAATTCCATCGCCAAAGTTTAAGACACCAAAGCATTAATGGCAAGCAAAACAGAGCCCTGGCTTCCCTCTGTGTTGCAGCCTTTTCTTACTTTCAGTATTATCTTAGTTCCTCTTATTAACACAGTCTAATAACTCCCATGTATGATTTACTTCAGCTGTCCCCATTACAATTTTGGTGGAGTGTTGGTTTTTGGTTTTGTTTTATTATTTTCCTTTGAGTGGTTTCAATTAAATTGAAATTCCCTGAAGATATGAGCATTATAATTTGTCCTTACAAAGTACACTCTTTATCACTTCTGTATAACCTGACAGCTGCTGCATTTTGCAGTCCTCCAGTATTATAGATTTTTCCTAACATATTAAAAAAAAACTATCTAAAGCTATTCCAAACTGTTGCTCAGCCAATTCAAGAAAGATATCCAAATTTATGCTATATGAAGATCTGATTAATTTCTTGATTATCTGCAAATTATCAAAACCTCTTTTAAAGTCCTAATCCTCTATACCCCATCCCTTCATAGATGTGGTCATAAAGCCCAGCCTCTCCTGAGCTCTGAAAGTTTATGATTTTCTGGGGCATAAGTATAAAACTAAACAAGACTTGATATATTTTTGAAACAAACTCCACTTAAACTGCCTGAATTTTATAAATAAAATAAATTCTCACAATATACCAATTCTTCTCCTTCATATTATGCTGCTTCACGAGCAGAGATACAATGAAACATTGAAGGTTAATGACACCTCAGTTCTGGATATCTGAGTATTTTGACATTGTAACAACTTTGAATGTCTGTCTGATGGAGGTGCTGCTTCAGCCTCTCTGAAAATTCAAGTGGACACGAGTGAATCATGCATCCAGAGGTCAAGATTTTCTAGCTTATCTTTGCAGTGATAGAGTCATGACAGCAGAGGCTATGGACCACAATTCATCCCTCCCTGGGCACAAGAATTGCACAAGAATTGCTCTTCTTGGCAGGTCTCATACATAACACCATCAATAAAATTCTTGCCTTGATTGGCATTATTTTCTCTATTGCATTTTCCATCAGATTTGTTGTGCCCTTATGTTACTGATGTCCCCAGAGGCCTGGTGAAATGACAAAACTTCTTAACTAAAGACCACAGACACTCCAATGCAGGGAAATAATTGCAAACTACCACACATTCAGGAAGCATTAGGCAAAGCAAAAAAAAAAAAAAAATCATGTGAGAAAAGATTCCCTTTTCACAGCAGATCAATTATCCTTTTTAAGCATCTGTGGTATATGTGATACTTCATTGCTAATATGAAATTAATACTGGGATCATAAAGATAACGATGTGCTGCTCCATTCCAGCAGGGCTTTAAGTGCTGCTTGGCGAGGGCCCTCAGAATTATTACTCCACAACCAGGAAAACACATTCTCTACCCAGCATATCAAGGCTTTGCAAGAGCTCCCTGATTAATTTGGTTTCCTTGACTGGTGGTCTGTGTTTCCTTCCCTGGCTGTAGGTGTAAATATTGTTTTTGATGTAACCTGTCCATGAGGCTCTGCTTTGAACCTGCCCAGCACATGTGGAGCAGACATCTCTCACAGTAAGAGCAGAGCATAAAATTCAGCTCTGGACCAAAGCCTTTTATTCCCTTTGTCTCACACAGTACCTTCAAAACTATTCCTGAACTCAAAATATTCTGTTTATCAGAGTGTGATGCCACTGTTAACACCCTCAATTAGCCCTCCTGATGTGCTGAGCTGGTTATCTTAAGATCAAGCTGCCATGATAAAGCACCATTGCCCCCAGACCTGAGCCAGGCTCCAAGCAAGGTGCTCTCAGCTGTGAGGAAAAGCCAAAGGCATCTTTAAGAAAACATTCCACTCTTTTTTTAGCATGGGCAGACTCTACAGGAGTGTTCCTGTAGCTGGTGATGGACCCAAGGGGAAGACTCCAGCCTTGGAGCTCCAGCAACAGCACAGCAAACTCCCATCACCCCTGGGAAAAAAGACTACCCTTCCTGCTTCAGAGCAGGAAAAAGTATTAAAACAGGAAATGGTTTGGAAGGTGGTGAATACAATGAGTAACTAATTGTATTTCCTGAAGCCAAAGGAATACATACAACATGGTGTGAAGGAACCAGTCTGACACAACCTTGGTACTGAGAAAAGGGTGCTTGGGTGTGTGGAAAACTTGCCAAGTTGTTCAGAGAGGATGATCAAACAATCTTTCTTTGCCTCAGGTGTACAATTCCTTGTCATTTCCCAGTGCAACGTCAGAGGCATTCTGAACACAACAGCTTGGACTTCACTGAACATTCTGAGCTGGCAGTCTGTGGTGAGGGCCCAGATGAACATCCACACTCCTTCATCCACTTCTAATCAACATCAAAAGCTTTCATGGGCCAAACTCCACCCCATCTTGATAAAGGGACAGACAAAATGTGTTTCCCAGCTTCTCACTGGGTAGAGAAAAAGATACCTCTACTATTGTGATTCCTCAAGCAAATATTGTCGAGGAGATGTATCCCAGAGCAGGCCTGGGGCTACAATCCTGTCTCTTCCATCCTTAGGGAGGTGAAAATCCCATTTTTTTTGTTTTAACAGTTTCACTCTTTTCTACTACACTGAAAGACAAGGTTAAGACACTGCATGAGCACTCGGAAACTGTGTAATTTTTTCCCCTCCACAATTCCTATTGTCCTCCTTTCCTATTGCATTTCTGACAGCCTGGGCTCCCAGCTGTGTCCCATATTGTGCTTAATAAACTCATTATGTTTGGACATTATTAGGACCTTCCACAGCACGTGTTCTTGCAACACCAGGGATGGAATCCAAGGCACATAAATCTGGCTGTCTGCAAAGGAACCATCTCTATCCACACTGGCTCCTCTCAGCTGATTCCACAGTGAATGGAAAACGAGTAATTGTCCTCAGCAGCACATGGCTTTGCCTTGCTCCCGGACAATGTGCTGCTCATCTTGGCAAACACAGGGGTAATAAAGCACAAAATCAGTTTGATTAGCTCAGGAGAGCCTGTGTGGAATAGGCACAGCCCTGAGAATGGAAGAAGCATCAAACTGAAGAGAAAGAAAAGCAATTGAAATAAAAGTCACTGTTGGGTCAAGAGGGTAATTAGAAGAAAGCATCAGCAGAAAAAAGATCTGAAAGTGCCTTCCAGAGAGACGAGGAAATTAAAAATAAACTTAGAATTTTGAGGGGACTCCATATAATGTGAATACTTTGTAGACCAATTTCTCTGACACATGAAGACACTGCAGTGTTAACAGACACAGATTCTCAACCACATGGCTCTGACTCAGAGCTGGATCCCACCTTTCACCTTAAAGCATGGAGTAAACTCATGTCTCTGCAATGAGAAAAACTTTGATGAGGAAAATTGCATCCCTGGAGGTGTTTCAAGGGCGCATGGATGTGGCACTTGAAGACAGGGTTTAGTGATGAACTTGGTGATGCTGAGTTAATGGCTGGACTCGATGATCTTGGAGGTCTTTTCCAGCCTAAAAGGTTCTATGATTCTAAAAGCTCTGACACAAATGGCAGTCACAGCCTGACACCAAAAGAAATGAGTCTAGAGAAAAGACTGTCTAGAGAAAAGAGTCTAGATAAAAATTTCTTTCTCTTTCTATTCCTTCCTTCCTTCCTTCCTTCCTTCCTTCCTTCCTTCCTTCCTTCCTTCCTTCCTTCCTTCCTTCCTTCCTTCCTTCCTTCCTTCCTTCCTTCCTTCCTTCCTTCCTTCCTTCCTTCCTTCCTTCCTTCCTTCCTTCCTTCCTTCCTTCCTTCCTTCCTTCCTTCCTTCCTTCCTTCCTTCCTTCCTTCCTTCCTTCCTTCCTTCCTTCCTTCCTTCCTTCCTTCCTTCCTTCCTTCCTTCCTCCTCCCTCCTAGATAATGTAAATATTCAGCTTAATTCATACACCACCACTTCACTATTATTATGAATAAAGTAGCTTTACCACTTCTAGGGAAAAAAAAATGCAAACATAAATGAACAGACGTGATTAATTTCCATGCAATCATCTTTTCAGCCAGTGATTAAGACTACCTCTATATTCATCTTCATTATCTGCTCATGGATCTCCATATGAGAGTTCTAGAGGATGAGCTGGCCCTATGGTGCTTTATAGGGTGGCAGAATATAAGGTCAGAACCAACAAATTTCATGTGAACACACACATACACACACAGACATACAAGTACATGTAGAACTCACTGGCCAATAAATGATGTCTTATTTCATCAATTTTAGAGGTGTCCAAAAAAACAAACAAAAGAAACTCATCAAAACAGTACAGATGTCAATTGTATCCATTATAGCATTGTTTATACTTGTGTCAAATTCCAAGCTGTTACAGCAGCAATCTTATCTACGGATTCTGTAGAACAGGAGATCCTGTGTGAACACACAATGGAAACTTAAATAAATGGGTAATTTTCCTCTCTTGGATGTGTCTGTTGTAGTGAAAGCTGGAAATCCTGATTATAGATATTAACCTGTCTGATGAGGAGGTTTACAAATTGACAGGATGGTCATTGGATCAGACTCAACCCAACTTGCCGTGAATCACATTTCCCGTTAGGTATCATGTGGAACTGGAATATCCCCTGTGGCCCAGAAAACAATCAAAGTCCTGTTCCTTTCCACTGGATAGCTTTGTCATTTTATTGTCATGCATCCCAGTAAAACCCAGGATATAAACACGTAAATCCAATCAAGCTGAAATCCCTTCTTCTCCAATGTGCCCACTGCTCAGTTTGAAATAGGTTGACTCATGTCTCAAAGAACTGTGAAAATGCCTCCCCCGCCCCCATGGGGGGTCCTTCAGAGCCCTGGGTGTGAGTTATCTCATTAAAATGTGTACCTCTAAACACGAGATAATTTCCACAGATTCCTTGTATAGTCCCTGAGATGTAATCAGCACATCCCATAGAGTTCACAGCATATGTTAGATTATCCTAAATTATGTATTTCAAAGCAACAGATTAATTACATCCTATTTCTCTATATTTTCTATCAAGAGGAAGGGAGGGGAAGAGAAGGATTTGAGAAACAACATTAAAAGATTCAGTCCAAACATTAGAAGTTGCCAAAGCTACACTCAGCTGATGACTAGCATCTTATAGTGGGCAGCAAATTGAGGTTAAGTAATGTGTTTAGCAACAGATTTTTTCTTGGTGCTCCAACCTCCTCCTGTTACTTTCCTCACATCAGATCAAATGTAAATTCTGTTTAGTCTTCATTTGCATCCACCTTGAGCTTAATATGTGATTTAAGCTTAGCTGAAATGGCACTGAAAAAACGTGATCATCACCATGTGCCCTTCAAGCACGTCAGGTAAAGAAGGTTTGATCCTTTAGAAATTCTTTAGGACAAAGGATTTTGGCCCCAGATTTCACAATTTCATCATGGTGTATAATTTATCAGTTCTACATTATTTCCCTATTTCCTTGGATACTCTGTGGAGTTGGGGTTTCTTCTAAACTCTTAGAATAACTACAAAAAACCATGCTGTAGACAGGGACAGCTTCCCAAGCTGGTTTCTCACGGAAACACAGGATCTGCCCACCCTGGTCTGCATTTGACAAAAACTTTTTAAAATTATCAGAACACCTCCTAATATCCAATCTAAAGAAAAACAACCTAAGAAGGAGAGAGCTTAATTGATCTCCAGCACTGGGAGATCCACTTCAGCAGACTCCAAAGGATGCAATTTATTAAGACAAGAAATCCAGCTGTCCCAAAGCCCTCATTTCTGCAGGCTGCATTATTGATGACCCTCATGGCTGCAGATGGCACAGAGCTGCATTCAAGTGGCCTCCTTGGGCTTCCTCATCCAAATAGAGGATTAAAGAGAGCATAAAAGGTGGACCAGGAAATAAAGGAGAAACCATCAATGGTATGTGAGAGTAGCCGGCAGAACCTGGGGCAAATTTCAGTGGTTTATCCATGCTTCGGCTGACCTTGGAAATATCCTTGTGTTTAAACATGGCAGCAATCCTAGGAATTAGGTACTGGTAGCACAGAACAGCTTTGAGTTATCTTCACAGCATTTTCAGGTTCAGGCATCTCAGTCTTTTTTTGTTTTTCTCTGAGAATGTATTCTGCACCAAAGACCAGCTTTTCTTTTAAGGCACCACTCAAGTAAAATCCCCAAAGCCAACCAACCAACCAAATGAAAAAAACACAAAAAAAAACCCCAAGAAAACACCACCACAAACACCCCCAAACAACCAAAACCCCAAAAACCTCACCCCAAAAACAAACAAACCCCAACCAATTCCTCCACATGCAGTAGAAAAGGTGAATCAGTATTTTATGGTATTTCCTCCCTCATATCCCAGAGTTCACTTCTGTCCCTGGAGTTTGTTGCCAGCTGCAGCAAATGAGGCATGGGATGAGTTTGTATGTTTTTCTGAAACATGTAACTCACTGGGGAAAGCAGGGTAGGGACACAGAAAGGAAAGGAAGAGAATGATCTTCTCTCAGCAAATAAAACGAAATGTGTGATAACCTGGAGTCAGCACAGTGGGAGCCTGTTTTGGACAAGCAGAATAAATTTTGTGCTGGAGTCTGGATAGGATGGTGCAGAGAGGACTCTCCAGGGCACAGCTTGGCTGCCATTAGACATGTCCAGAGAATTGGGTATTTTATTGAAGATTGTTTTATTCAGAAACAGACAGGAAATGAAAATGCTGTGTGAGGCAGAGAATAATTTTTCCAGTAATACTTTGCACATTTTGGGTGTGTAGGTCTCCAACTTAGATGAAACCAAAATGCTGTGGCATGGATTTAGATGTCTTTTGGATTGTTTAATTCTATCCAGCACTGCTTGACTCTGATTGATCACAAAATTCTCCTTGACGGACAATAATCACAGGTTTTTATAAAAATAATTCTGCCTCATATTCTGCAAAGGAGTGTGGTATTCTGTGTTATCTTCAAGTCGGCAATGAAAATAATGACAGTTTTTAAACCAAAACAATGTAGGGTAACATGAATACAACCCTTCCAAAAAGCAAAACAAACTAATAAACAAATCCCAAACCCAAATCAGAACATTTGGGTTTACAGGTCATAAATAAGCAGGTGAATAAAACCTAATAGTTATTCAGTGATAGTCATCCAGCTCCAGTCCAAAAAGCTGTGATTAGCATCTCTCTAAAATGGAAATTCATGTGTTCTTCTCTTTCTCCTGCCTTTTTAATGTGTTTCCCAAAGCAAACCAAAGGCCCCAGCTTGCTCCACATGTAGAGGCCTCCTCAAGGCAATCTTCATCTCTGAAGACAAAGGCAGCAACTTCTGCAGAGTGCCTTGAGTGAGAAAGGAGGACGTTGAGTACTTCACACCTAGGTAAACTCAGTATTACAGATCCACACAGGATTAATTTAGCTCCGAGTACCTGCTGTACCTCCTCTGATCACCAGCAAAGGGAATAATACCAAATTCTCTTTTTCACTCTTTCACAGCGTTTTTCTTTTCAACTATTTTTAAGTAAACGGTATTTGCTTGCATTAGCTGAGAGGAAATTGAAATTTCTGTTAGAAGGTGTGAAATCTTTTCTTCAGCTGACCCTCTGTAAAAATGAGGTGTCCACCACTGGGTACAAATTCCATAGGAATGCTTCAGAGACCTCAAGGGGGCTATAGACACTCCTGTCCCCAGTTCTGGATGTGCTGGAAAGGATATTACCCTCAGTCAGCCTAGAGACATCAATCTGTGCTGAACATCAAACTGCTTTAGGATCACTGCCTGACCCAGTGTCTCAGGTTGAAAGATGATAGTGGGGCTGTGTATTCTGTTCCCATCTGTCAGAGCTGGGGCAGTTCTCTGCTGTTCACAGGGCAGTTTTCTTTATCTCCCCCACAGCCAATCCTCCCTCCAGGAGATCTCTGCTGTCCATGGCCACTGAGTGTCCCTGCAGGGCTGATCAAATTCCAGCATCCCATGGGGAGATGCTCCGCCCAGGGCAGGAGCCAAGCATTCCTACCTGGATACAATCTGAGCCTGGAACAGCACAGCAGCCTTTGCCCACTGCATTCCCAGAGGAGCAGCTTTCTCCTGTCCTGCATTCCCAGAGGGAGAGCAGGCCCATCTCCAGCAGCCCTGGAGCTGCAGAGGAAAACTGCAGCCTTGTGCAGGATCCCTGCTCCAGCAGAAGCACAGCTGGCACTGCAGGAGAGCTGAGCCCCCATGGGATGGGACTGTGCCATCACCCTGACCCACAGGGGGGCAGGACATGTTCTGACTCTGGCAGTGGGCTTTTTTGTTTGTATTATCGCATTTGTATTTTGATTTTCCTAGTAAAGAACTGTCATTCCTGCTCCCATATCTTTGCCTGAGAGCCTTCAGAAGGAGGAGGTTTACATTTTCCTTTTCAAGGGAGGCTCCTGCCTTTCTTAGCAGACACCTATCTTTCCAAACCAAGACACCCAGGTCACTCCAGGTGAGTTTGCTTAAATATTGGGTTGATTTAGATTGGATATTAGGAAGAAATTCTTTCCCATGAGGGTGCTGAAGCCCTGGCACAGGTTTCCCAGAGAAGCTGTGGCTGCCCCTGGATCCCTGGAAGTGTCCAAGGCCAGGCTGGACAGGGTTTGGAGCATCCTGGGGTAGTAGAAGGTGTCCCTGCCCATGGCAGGAGGTGGAAGTGGATGACCTTTAAGGTCTCTTCTAACACAAAACGTTCTGTGATTCTATGATTTTGTGATTCTATGAAATAACAAATCTTTGCCAGCCAAGGCCAGTGTGATACAATCGGGTCAGGGAGCTCTCCTCAGCAGCTCCCTGGGGAGATTCAAGAGATGATGATGAGATGGTTGGAGGTTCTGGTGTCTTCAGGGAGCTGCAGGGCTCCAAAACAACTTCATGGATCTCAAAACTCATAGACCCAAGATCTTCCTATGATCCTATGGAATTTTTTCCCCTTTTTTCTTGTATGTGTTATTTCTTAGTCTTGATGTTTATGATTTTAACTCTCAAACAGCAGATTCATTTTGTCATTCTTAACAGAGCAGGTGAAGCTGGGTCTTAGCAATGCATATATTCTAATTTTCTGACTGGAAACATTTTCCAGTAATAAAATATGCAACAAATTCTCCTGTTCTTTAATTTGCCATTTAATCGATGTGTTCACATCATGCTCAGTAAATGGTGCACTGTCAGTTCAATTTGCTCAACTCTTGTTTTGCTACTTGTTTTCACCCCTCCTTGCTTCCCCCCTCCCCAGTACATAACCAACGTATCATTTTGCATCCCATGTGGGATTTCTCTGCTTTAACCTAGCAAATCTTTTAATTCCTAATTCGGTATTCTGCTCTAATAGATTCACCCATGAAAAGAGCCCGGAAGGCTGGAGCTAAGAAAAATCACTTTCATTTTCTCAGATACTATCGAGTGGTTTAATGTAAAATACACATGCAGTGCACAGTTTGTGATCTCAGATTTTATCAGCCACGTGTTGCAGAGCTGAGTCAAACCTGATCAGCTTTTTGATGAAGGGATAAAGATTCAAGTCTAGGCTAGAACCACTTAATAATGTTGAGATACTGAAGAAAATGCAGTTGCATAACAGCAAGGAACAGTTCACAAGAGAGACTGAAATCTGGCTCCAAAGCACTGGAGTGAAATGTGGACACCAGCACAAGCTGTCCAAAGCAGAACTTAGAACTTAATTAACCTTGCAGCTTCATTATTAGGGATCTCCATTTAAATTAATGATCCAAATGAAAGTGTTAAAATAGCAAATGGATAATCTATATTTAACCATAAATGCTATTTCTGTTTGTCATTTACATTTATAGCTTTTGTTTTCCCCACCCTGAAGAAAGGTTGATGATAACTGAGTTGGGAGACTAAGCTTGGCAATTTTATTTTTTTTTATAAGTGGGGAAGGTGTTTCAGGAATATTTTAAGTGGATATACATTTTAATTTCTATTTTTTCATTGATTTTTCCACATTGGACCATGCCATATGGTTCATTCTGATTTAGTTTCTAGCAATTCATAATTTAATTAAGAATTACTGTCTAAGAATTGAACAGAAATTAAAAGCACATTTGGAAATGCACACACACACAATGTTCTAAGACTCCCTGCTCTGACTGAGGAAGGGAAAACAAAGTTGCTCATGACATTGAAATTTATTGAGAATTATGTGATGCCCTGAACAAAGAAAGAATCGTGTGGTGTTAGTGAATTGACTGTACTGCTCCTGGACAAAGAGTTCTTCCCAGTTAATTATTAGCATTTAAATTATAAGCAGAGATATTTTAGTTTCTTTCTGCTGCTAATAAAAAGAGCCTGACACCTCCATGGCATGAATCATATTTTGACTTCAGTCACTCTTTGGTCTATTTCGTTAAAGATGAAGCCTGTACTGACTGCCCTTCTAATTCAGAAATAATAGAGTTTGTACTTTTTTTTCCATGTTCCGCCTCAGTTTCACAACACGTCGTGACCTCTAAATGTTCTCCCAGCTTCCAGATTGAGTATTTTCATGAGGGTTTCAGTCAGCCTTGGTTTCTTGGAAATCAAAATTAAATTCCTGTGAGTGTGCTCAGGGTCTTTAATTGCCAGGATGATGAGTGGTGTTCACCTGCATGATTTCCTCAGAAAAGACTGGAAAATTTGTCTTACTGCTACAAGTCTCCTTTTTCACCTCATTCCAGGTCATTGCAAGGACATCCCACCCCAGAAGTGTCCAAGGCCAGGTTGAACAGAGCTTGGAGATAAGGGAACAATGGGAGATGTCCCTGCCCATGGCAGGGGTTTGGCATGACATGAACTTTAAGGTTCCTTTCACCCCAAACCATTCTGGAATTATGTGGTATTTTCTTCCCTTCACACTCCAGAGAATGTTACAGAATTATTCTTTTACAAAATTTACTGCGGATGTTGACAAATATGGAGGTTGATAACTTTTGTCAAGATTTGTGTCTTAAGCATGATTTTATGTCGGGTTTTTTTTCCATTTCACTGCCTTAATTTTTCCTTCTACAAGCCTAGTTTTGGGGGTGGGTGAGTCCCTTCCCAGGCAGTGGGATTGGCTTTAAGGAGTGTCCATCCTCCATCATGACATCCCCAGCACTGATGTCACAGGGATAACCTCCCAGCTTGCTACCATTCACTGGACATATTGAAACTCCTTCAAGATCTGTTCCTTCTGCTCCCAGGGTGCCTGTGGATTTAAAAATGCCAGCAGTTTTAAGACAGATCCTTATGATAAACAAAAATTCTGGTATGTCAACGTGAACTACAAAAAGAGAAAAGAAAGACAATGCAGTGAAAAAAAAACCCCTTCTGAAGAGAAGTGCCAGTTGTACTCTGACTTCTGAGCATCTCCAAAGCACTAAAAACAGACATGAAGAAAATACTCTAAAATTGCTCTTGTTGTTATTGTCACTAAGGAAACAACTTCCCAGGAATCTGCAAGTTGAGGATACAGGCTCTTTGATGTGCAGCCAACACTCTTTTCCAGCACGCTTCCCAATCTCTGGTGAATCAGGTCTGTCCACCAAGGGAGATCTCTCCTGCCCTGTCTCAGCTGAGGCCTCACTTCGTGCAGGGTTTGAACTCTGATGCTCCAGAAAAGCCATAATCCAGATTTGCCAGAACACACAATATCAAAGCACAGAGGCATAACTAAACTGAGGGATTTTGCCTTAAGATACTTCTGCAATCCAACAGCACTGCCAGGAGAGCTAGAATAGCACAGGAGCTGGGGAATGTGGGAGGCACGAGGCAGAATTTTTTCTGTCTGTTCATTTGGGGTGTTTTTTTCAGCCACACTTCACACACACCCCCACACACACAGTGACTGAGATGTGTCCTGGGTTTGGATTGAGGCAAATGGGTTTGTAGAAATTGTTTAACCTTTTCAGCCCTTCAAGCAGCGTGGCCATCTGCACACTGCCTGTTGGGAATGATGTACAAGACTGGATCATCTCTGATTTGAGCCCAGGCATTGTAAAGAAGAATCTCAGCTCACCTGCAAACCCATTCAACATGCAAATTATTTATCATTCATTTAATAACAATTTAATAACAGTTTAGTGACCAAATTCCCAGAGTTTAGGATCTTCCCTAATGGTGTTCAATTTTCCAGCATCGGCACAGCCAATGTTTTCCTGAGTTGTAAAGTTCCTCATATCCCAAAAAGCTTGATAACAAATTCTGCTGAAATACATTCCAACATGAGATGCAGAGCAGATATTGCCTGTCACCAGTTCTGCTGCAGACTAAGGAGCAAATAGTGGCTAAGTGAATTGAAGAGACAGCACAGAACAGGCAGCAACTAAGGAACAGAATATTTTTTTTAATTACTGGAGATTACGGCAAGTTGTAAAGAAAACTGGTTAAATAGAATCCGTGTAAATGCTTCACTAATATAAAATCATTTCAGAGGATTTGAAGTTTGAAAATATTTTCTCATTACCATGGACAGGTGTCCTTGTCAGATCAGACTTCAAAGGCTCCTTGGAGGACTAAAGCACTTTTATCCAAGAAGCAGAACATGTCTTTGTAGACAAGTTTATTTCTAGTGTGTCCTTACCTTCTTGTAGTCTCTACTCTTCTATTCCCCTTCTCCTTGAGTAAAAGGGTAATCTGGCCCTCTTTAGCTCTCATTTCTGAGCTATGTGGACCAAAACTGCTTAAAATCTAAAAGCAAAGCTGTTCCGTCCAAACCAACAGCTGGACCTCAGTGAATCCATCTGTCAATGGCAAGAAATCAATAACCACACAGCAATCCCCTACCAGGGCAAAAATCTCTCTGTGCAGCCAGCAAGGAGCCTTTGCTTTTATGTTAAACTCATTACCCACCTTTGGACCAGAAGTGATTTCTCAGCTGCCTCTTTGAGAACAAGAGGGAGCTCAAGGAGCAGCCAACAACCACCAGTGGTGGTTTCATAGCAAAGACAAGAAAATGGCTTTAATATTGTAACTACAATGTGAAATACAACAGGTTTGGAACCTTCCCTGGCCTTGAGGTCAACTAGTACCTTTGCCATCCCTCTTGTTCTTTCTGCTAAACTGCTTCACCACCAACCAGAACAGCCTCATCCTGGGTGCCTGTGAAAACACTCTCTGGGCCACAGTGTTTGCAACTCCTATTTGCCTTCATTTGTTAAATACCTTATTTAAATATTGCATAAAGAGTTTGGAAATCAGATTCTCCCAGGCTACTGCAGATTCTTGCTGTTTCCCTCCCTTCAGAGCCCTGTAAATGATCATCTGCCTTCCTCACCATTTCCAGTCTCATTGGTATTCATGCCAGTGCTGTCAAGCAAAAGCACCTCTGCTGAAGAGATCTTAATGAAAACAGTTTCCCCTCATCTAGGGAGATTCATTTCATCTCGAGAAGACAACAGAAATTTCTGTCACTGTGCAGCGTGGAGATAAAAAAAGGCACAAATGCAAAACCCAAGCAATTGAAAAATATTTGACGACGAGTCTGTGCCTGTCTGAGCACACAAGAACTCTGACGTGAGTTTTCCTCAGATAATTCCTTAACTACCAATTTAGGATAATGACAGTGACACTTTTAAGAAATCTTCTGGGAGAAGAGTAAGTATTCGCTTTTAAATTCTACGAACTTCTGAAGGAAATATTTTGATCTTTTTTTTTTTCTATTCAAATCTATTAACCCTATGTCCCATCCTTGACATGGAAAGCCTTTATTTTGTAAATCTGTAAGGGGAGTTAAGAGAGTGTTTTACAAATCAGAGTGGATTTTCCTGCAGTAGTTTCAGACATGCACTTTGTGGATGTTTATAGATAACCAAGTCATCCCAGACTCCTGTAATGGACAGTGGTGAGGAGAAGGGGGGAGGAAGCTATTATGCAGCACAAGACATCTGATTTATTTAAAACTTTTGCTTCAGGTAAAAAGAAATTAATTGAACTTTATATTCTTATGCTCTGTAGATATAGTGTAGAAATTTATGTCTATGTAGATATGATGGAGAGAGTCTATTTACAAGGGCACATAGTGCTAGGACAAGGGGGAATGATTTTAAATTGAATGAAAGCAGGTTTAGAGTGGATACCAGGAAGACATTGTTCCCTTGATGGTGGTGAGGTGCTGGAACAAGTTTCTCAAAGAAGTTGTGGATGTCCTATCCCTGGAAGTGTCCAAGCCCAGGCTGGATGGGTCTCGGAGCAGCCTGGGATAGTGGAATTTGTCCCTGCCTGTGGTAGGGGGTGTAAGGGGATGATCATCAAGGTCTCTTCCAACCAAAAGCATTCTATGATTCCAGGACAATGATGTATTGTAGAATTTACTCAAAGTGTAGCTCTCCAGGTGCCTCGTGACGAGTGTTGCGGTTTTTGAATGGAATTTCATTGCTGGAGCAGCACATTGAATAAATCCCCAAATGAACAAACAAGTTTCAATACTTAGACTGATTCCTCTAAATGATTTATTTTAAAAGAATTCAAAGAACGCCAGTAGAGTATTTGCTAAGAGACATATTAAGAACTTGGGGTCATGTCTTGTTTATGCCATGGTATTGTTGAAAGGCCAAGTTGCAACAGGCAGGACAAATATACCTGACAAACATTTCAGCACTACTGACATTAATAACATGGGTTGCTTCCCTGAGCTCTTTGCACAACACTGAGTAGGAGCTCTTCCAGAGCTGCTCACAGGAAACTCAGAGGGGAAAACTCAAAAGAGCAGATGGAGAAAGGTGTAGGTCACACTGTGCTCCTCCTGCTTTGTATTGTAATTCACGGGTCACTGAAGGCAGCAGTCTGCTGAGAGAGGCAATAAAGAATAAAGTGTGGGAGCCCACAGAACATTTTATAAAACCAGGCTTGAAAACACAGAGCTTCCAGCCACAGAGATCATGGTGATGGCTGGCTGAAGTCGTGGTAAGAACAGCCTGAATCCCAAGGGGACAAAGAGGGAACACAGCAAAAAAGGGTAGAGGATGATGATGGCACAGAGGGGGGTGGAAAGCACTGGGAAGAATGTGCATTGTTTTATTCTTTTGCACATTTCATTATTAAATGGACTGGCAAATCACTGTGGCTCCTTCTGCTGGGAGTGAAAGAGTTTACATCTTCCTTAGAGATGAGAACTTTGTTGAAGGCTAAGTCCAGCTTCAGATGGTGTCAACATGATCTGCCCCATTTAAAGTACATTAGTATTTTTTTCTTTCTTCATGTTCCCTTACATCAGTGATTTTCTTAGCCCTCTTCAACTTAGAGGAAAAAAAATACCTCAAAGATTAATACAGTGTTTAGAAGGGCTGAAAATAAAGGCAGAAGGATGTCAGGACAGCACCCTGGTGTATGTTCCTCCAGCAGCAAAGGAAGCAAAATCCTGAGATGTGTTTTGAGGAAAGATGGAAATTATTACATTAAGTTAAGAAATCCTCAGACATTAATTGCCTTCTTTACTCAGAGCATGGTGGGGCACTGGAACAAGCTGCCCAGAGTTGTGGATGCCCTTTCTCTGGAAGCATCCAAGGCCAGGTTGGACAGAGCTTGGAGCAACCTGGGACAGTGGAAGGTGTTCCTGCCCATGACAGGGGTGGGATTGGATGGGCTTTGAGCTCCCTTCCAGCCCAAACCATTCCATGAATCTCTGATTCTATGACTGATTCTCTCATTCTATGTTGAGGGCAGTTGCAGAGATGTGCAAGAATAAGGTGGACTCAGCCACCCTCTGTTTCTTTACCTTTGCCATTCCTGATAAAAATGCACTAAAATGATAAATTCAGGTCTTGCTTTGTGGTCTGATCTTCTGCCTGTTGCAGGCTAAATGCAAACACAAAGCCACTAGAGGTGGTGATTTTTCAGTCACACAGAAGCAGTAGCACATTACAGGGATGCGTTTTGGAAATGGCAAGGACGTGGCACAAGTACAGAAAAATCTGGCATGTTGAAACCAGCCCGTGAATCAGAAGCTGTAATATTTTGGGCTAAAGCTCTCAGAGGTGATTTACAAAATGCCAGTTTGAACATGCTGCTGAAGAGAGCGATATGGATTATCCTGGCCATGCACTCAGACATGCCTGCATATCCTTCCAGTCTGGCCAGTCTACATGGAATGGGGAGATCTGTTAACTTTTCTTTTTTCACATCATCATATCTGGCTTATCTGGCTCTTCCACAGCACTCACTGCCCAGTATTCCCCTATAGTTAATGGAGGTAAAAAGAATGTCCAACCCAATGAATTATTTTACAACCCTGATTTAGGATCAAGGGAATTGAAATCTGGATTCCACAGGTTCCATTGTTGTACAGACAAAATTTAATAAACACCATTTAGTTCCACCCAGACATCTGCACACATAAAAAGGATGTATTTTACAGCAAGTAGTTATAAAAGAAGCAAAAAGGAAATTACATAAAATTATATATGATTGCTAGAAAATTCAGGCAACCCCTGGTTTAAACGAAAGCATTTTTAAACTTCAACATTTCAGTGAATGACATTCATTATGGAACAGTCTGTCAGTTCATTAAGCAGAATATCAGGTTAGAGTTTCTGCAGTCAGTGAAGAAATGAGCTGCATGTTAATGTTCAGGTGAACTTCTTTCTCACGCTTTTAGAAAATAACTGTGAGTTCCAAATTATCTGATCTAAGAGGTCTGGCTGAGATATGTTGCTGGTTTCATACCCATATTTTTCATGACATTTTACACACTAAACTTCTTCTGGCTGTGAATGGATTTGGCAAAGGGTCACACCCATGGTACTGCATAATGCAGAGTACATGAAAATATGCATAATCTATTTATTGAGGTCTGCCTCAGAAGCTCTTTGGAAATAACTAAATTATGTCCTTGTTCTAATTCAGTAGGGACAACGGGAAGGAAAGCAAGAGGTCGATGCAATGATCCATCAGGAGAAAAAATATTAATAATTTGACATAAATATTATGTCAAAAGGGAGACTTTTAGTTTGGAGAAACCATTTTTATTTCTGCTATGAAGATGTGAGACTTTTCCAGATGGATCCTTGAAAGATAAAAAAACATTTTTCTTTCAGGGAGAGTTTCAAGAGAGGTTTTCCAAACTGATGCACATAAAGCTCCCCAGAGGATTTGGAAGATGCTGAGTCTATCAGAAGAGTATTAAAGCCTGGTGCTTTGAAGAGTTTTGCTATAAAAAGGCCATGTTTTACTTTAATCACCTTGGACCCACCTTTGTGTTCTCTGGAGACAGAGAACATGCCAGAAAAATGAAAGCAGACAAAAGCCACACAAACCTTCCCCAGAGAAAGTGTGTAGTTGACATTGTTCATTCCAAACAGGAAAGTTTGGAGAAAATGAAAAACCTGGTAGTAAAGCCAGCAGCAGTTTGGAACCAGGACAGAAAGTCTTTTCACATTAAAAATGCAAAACGACATGCAGATGGAACCTACATGTCAAGGAAGTTGGGAAAAGGAGTTGCAAAGAAAAACTCCAGAGTGGAGCTGGTGAATCACATTCAGACAATCCAGAAGTTCTTTCTCACCCTGGGTAGAGAGAGCAACCTGGGCAACAAAAGCCAGGAGCTGTCAGTGGTAGCTGAACCTGCAGAAAGTAAAATGCAGTCTTGAGGTTGTCTCATGAAAAAAAATTATCCCAGGAATGATTTGTGGATATATATATATATATATATATATATATGTAGTTTTTGGGGTTTTTTTGCATTTTTTGGTGGTTTGTTCTTTTGTTTTGTTTTGCGGTTTTTTTGTGAGGTTTTTTTTTTTTTGGTTTGGTTTGGTTTTTGTTTGTTGTTTTTTGGTTTGGTTTTTTTTTTGGTGGTGGTGGTTGTTTTGGTTTGGTTTGGTTTTTTGGGTTTTTTGGGGTTTTTTTTGTGGCCCAGTATTTTAACTGTGATCCAAGTCAGAAATTCAAAATAGTATTTTCAAGCCCTGCATGAGAATATGAAAATCAACCCATTCTTTGTGTGTTTGGTGAGAGCACTGAGGCCAAGATTTGATCAGCCTCATTCTACACCACCAGGAAGAGGGATCAGAAAGCCAGGACAGGACTCAGACAGCAGATGAAACCATCTCAGTGGCATTTATGGAAGACTTTTGGGCTAAAGAGCTACAGAGCTGTAGTAGATAAGTGTATTTATCCACATTGACTGGGCACTGGCCAGAGGCCAGAATCAGTAGCTGAAACGCTGGTGTTTGGTGCAGCAACACCCCAGGGTATTTAACCTGCCCTCAGGAAGAGAGGAAATGATGTGCTGTAGATAAACACCACACTGACAAATCCCTGATGGATGTTAGACACCCCGGGGGATCTCAAATGGCACTTAACACCTCTGTTTAAGTGGCTGAATCATGTCCTAAATCTCCTTTTATTTTAACAGGAGTTTTTGTGCTCAGATACAGCAGACACTTCAAAACCCACACCCGTCTTGATCTGAGAGCTGGATCCCATTTCGGGTTAACATCATAAAAATTGTCTTAGCAAAACGGACCTGAAAGTTCCATACAGAGAAAAGCAAATTAGTTGAGTACTAGAGGTGAAAATCTGCCAGGGATACGCTTGCTAGAGGCACCAAAAAGGCTGTGATGTGTTTTTCTTCTCCTCTTCTGAATGAAACTCAGACTTTGGTAGCCTGTGAAGGCTTTTTTCTATGACAATCATTGCTACATCCAGCTGTGGAACAAGCAACAAGCCAGAGAACAAAGAGCTGGAGAGCACAGAGCAGCATCCAGAGGCTTGGATGATGCACAGAAACAACTTCCACATGGCTAATATTGCCTTTCCTCTCTGCTCCCTCCCTGCAGCCACCAAGAACTATTCTCTAATGAAGTTCGTTCCAGCTGTTCGCCCACTGTACGTAATCATCTCAGCTCACAAACCCATTCAGCAGCACAAAAACCCCATCCGGGCTGTCAAAAGCCACGAAACCCCAATGAATGAGCGTGGCTTGTGCCATCCAAGGCTGCAGTGACAGCTGTGACACATTCCCAGACTTAGTCATGAGGAGCTCAAGCATCTGCGGTATTTCGGATGCTCTCTCATCTCCTCTGCATTTTAAGCTACAGCACAAAACTCCTGGAAAGAATCCAAAGATCCAGCTCTCTAAAACACAGGAAATGAGTAACTTCACTAACTTTAACTTGTGCTGGCTTCTTTCTAGAATTTGTTTCTAGGCCAAGAGAAAGTTCTGTTGTGTGTCCAAAATCTTAGATGCAAATTAAGCCCAAGCTCATATTTGGCTTTTGGTACTAATTGCATCAACTTAAGAATGCAGTTGCGTGTAAAATGTCATTAATACAAATATTTTGTTTTAGAAGGAAATGTTTTTTACTTTTGACCATGACTGTGTCATTTTATGTTTTTGCTAGAAATAAAAAGCACCTTCTCTAAACCTACTTCAAAACAGTGACAGTAAGAGCAGAAACAGAAATGTTGTGATTTAATAAAGTCTTTCCATTCCAGGAAAAGGAATTCAGAGTTAAAGATATCTTAGCTATTTTAAACTCCCTTTCCAAATATATGTAATTTATTTCTGCTGTGGAGAAATGTACCCCTTACTGCTACAACTTTACCTCCAGCCTATATATCAATGTATTCTGTGAGGTCCATGTTTTTATTTTCTGCATTATTTCATTTTCAGTAAATAATTTTAAAGGCAATAGCGAAGGAGGAAGATGTTAGTTAAATCTATTTATCAGTGGACTTTGTTGGCTTAGGACAGAGGGTGAAAGCATTAGAATAAAAAAGCAGTGAGCTATTGATACATGGCAAAAAGATGCCTTTTAGGTCACCCAGTTCTGAGCACAAGGGCTCCGAGCTGGTCAAAATGTATTTCACAAGGTGCCAACCCCGAGCTAATGAGGTCTGGTCAGCATTCATCTCCAGCTCTGTGCAACTTCCAGTGCAGCCATTCCCACCCAGGGTAGAGCAGATGAATCTGGAGCTTTCACAGCTCCTGCCTGGCTCAGGGAACAGGCAGAGCCAGCTTGTGTGTGCCTGCAGAAAATCATGTCACTGTCCTAGATGTGTCCCTGTGCTGGTGTAACCACAAAATCACATCCCAGCTTCAGCTGGCAAATCCCTCTGAGTAACTGGACAAAGGAAGAAAGTGTTGATACACCAAGGAAGCCTATCAGATTCTCAAAAATCAATGAATAATTTTAAAAAAAACACCAAAATTATATTGTTTGGGACATGTGGCATGAATTCTCCAGCAGCTGTGTTTGCTCTTCATGGAATAAAGGTTAAGATGTGAGTGAGGAAGATGTGGGTGAGGAAGATGTGGAGTCCACCACAGCAGTCTTGGGCTTCCCGTAAAACTTGGGCTTTCCATAAAACTTGGGCTTTTCATAAAACTTGCCAGCGATCAAAATTTGTGAGCTAGCAAAACATCACCAGCCTTCCCCTCCAAAGAAAGATGGGGAAAAAAGGCATTTCACTCCTGGGGATGCCTCTGAGATACCACGGAAGGCTCCATCAGGTTGATTGTGGATGTGTGTCTGAGTCAGCTGCTGCAGGAACCTCCACGGGCTGATTCACCTGCCCCCTCCAGGATGGCATGAACCACTCTGCTCATCCCTCACACAGAGAATTAGGGTGATTGTCTTGGATGTGAACATTTAGTTTTCAGATGCTTTCAGAGAGTAGATGAGCATCATCCAGGCAGCCAAACACTTCCGAGTGAGAAAGCCTTCCTTGCACATTAAATGAGCAATAGTTTTGCTGGGGGATCCTTTGGGGACAAGTTTCTTCTTGAGAATGAGGGAATTTATACATCCTCCACCCCTGTGAGATGGACCTAATGATGCATCTGCTTAATTCAGTCACATTTCCATTCAACACTTTTTTTTTTCCTTAATCCTCACAGACTGGACAATGCACTGTCCCTTGCAGTGAGAGAAAGTAGCAAAATTTGCCTGATTCTGAGCCACAAATGAATAAAAATAAAAAATCCAGGCTATTAACCCACCACACAGATTAAAACGTCTTTTCCTGCCCTAACCCTCAGATCCATTTAGCAAAGCAACAAATCATAGATAACAGGCCATAATTATCCTTCCATTTGCAGCTCCTGAGCAATCCTGACCCAAGCATCTCTAATGCAAAAGCCACTGTGACTGAGGCACATTTCTTGTGAAATGCCTCAAACTGAATGGACAAACCTGAAAACAGACCTGGCAGATGTTTAATGTATGTTCAGTAAGGAGCTCTTAGACATCAATACTCCCAATGTGTTACAAAATAAATTATTATTATTATTGCTGTTGCCATAATTATTATTAAGAAGAATTTGACCATATACATACTCATCCCCTTTTCTCTCAGTTTTAGAGTGAATTATGAATTACATTAACAAAAACTAGAATTATTGAGTTATTTGTTGGGTATTTTGGTGCTTGTTTTAGTTTGGGTTTTTTTAACAGTAACATTAAGCAGAGGTTTTTCCATCTTTAAAAACTTTAAAAAAAACCCCAAAACTATGGCAGTCAGATCAATGTAGTTTCAGATTGTAGCTCTCTATCAAGGAGTAAGATATGACACCTGAATGAGCAGGGATGAGACAGTCAGGGTGTCTCCAGGGCAGATAAACTGAAGGATTTGTATTTAACAGAGCAGCAAACAAGAGTCCCTGCAGCTGCGTATTTCTGTGTATTTTCCCTTCTGAGGAAATATTTCTCAGCACAACAGCCACTCTGGCTTTAAATCCTCTGTGTGGTGATGCTCCCACCTTTTCTTTAGGAGATGGAATGGTTTCGCTTGTCCTAAGAAGTTCAGCCCTGAAATTATTAATCTGGCTACTCTGGAGATGAGCTTGCAGGGGAACACAATCACTGAGCTGCAGTGAGTTACATAAACAAGGCTCGAACAACCCAGTGAGTTTTATACTCATTCCTACTTTGCCTTGTGCAGCTAAAAGTGAAAGCCTAAGGAGACCCATAATAAATTGAGAGAGCAAAAGGTGGTCAGAGGATAAAACACCAGCAAAGCAATGGGGTGAGGGGTGGACATTCTGCCATGAAGCTTCTGAAAAAAAGAAAAAAAATCCCCCTTTTTTCCCCATATATTTGTGCCCACTCAATTACAATCCAAACAGCGTTTCAGCAGCCACAACAGACACAGGAATTCTAGAACTTGTTAGTGCTGTGGAAAACTACCAAACACCTTTCTGTATGCAAAGCATTCCCTAAGAACAGAACAAGTTCAGCACCAAGGGAACTGGGAAAGTCTCCTCAGGGATACTCTGAGCAGCCTCTTTCAGTGGTGCCACAGCTCACTCTGACCAGACACTGTCAGCAAAGATGACTTTCAAGTTGTGGATAGCAAAAAAAGAGAGATTTCCTCACTGCTGCATTTATATCCCTTTCAGCAGAGCTGTTCCACTTCTGTCCTGATGTGGAAAATTTACTCCAAAATCCTGTTGACTGCAGTGTGTGCCGAAGCACAGATGGTATGGGATTGGCTGGATGTGACAGGAGCAGAGGAAATGGAAACAAGCAGACACAAGCCAACAAAAAAATTCCCCTGCTTGACTTAAAGACTGCGGCTGCACTCTCTGGGCCAAGGAAAGGGGTGAAATAAAATTGAGCATCTCCACTGACTTCCACATCCTCAGATCAGTTTTCCTCTCCTGGGAGCAGTGGCAAATAAGCAATTTCTCTGTTAAATCAGGACTAACTGATATTTCTGCAGGTTTCTCCACCAGGCATGAGCTGCAGCATGATTCTGCCCTGAGTTCACTTTTTTTTCTCAGTGCTTCTTAACTCAGATACTCTGCTTTCATTAAAAGATAATCTGAGCTAATTTAGGAATTAGACTGTTTGTACTAAGTGTGCTCAGAAGGCAGGAAAGGCAAACAAAATCTGCTACATTGGAATGAATCAGCTCAGGGACACGGGGCTCAACTTAGCAAAGGCACAGGCACATATGGAACTCAACCCCAGGAAAAAAATATCTCCAGGATGCTGTCTCAGTCAGCCAAAGGAGGAGAGATGTGATGAACAAAGGTCTGAATGTGCTCAGCAGTGCAGCCCACAAGCTCAGAAATCTCAGTTTCTCTCTCCCTGGTAGCATCCTACAACAGAGCTCCTGCCTCCCTGTTTGTGAGCAGCAGGTCTGGGCAGCACCGTGCCAGCAGCAGAATTCCTAAACCCACAGAGAGGAAGGAGCCCCAGCAGCAGAATTCCTAAACCCACTGTGAGCAAAGAGCCCCAGCAGCAGAATTCCTAAACCCACAGTGAGGAAAGAGCCCCAGCAGCAGAATTCCTAAACCCACAGCGAGGAAGGAGCCCCAGCAGCAGAATTCCTAAACCCACAGTGAGGAAGGGGCCCTCCAGTTTTCCTGCAGGAACTTCCATGGATGATGGAAAAGCTAAAGCCGAGGAGCGAGCACAAAGCCTGTTTAAAGAGAAATAAGTGTATTTATCCCACAAAAAGCCCCCTCCTCGTGACCTTGAAGGCTGTGGTTATCCTCCCAGCCATTCACACGCCTTTGGTTGGAGAGAACAAAACAGCGGAAATCTTGAGATAAATGCCCGGGACAAAATAAGATCAATTGGAGCTGTCCTGAATGACAGCAAAGCAGCAACCCTGGCCCAGAGCACATGGAAACAGGTGGGAATAAAACAGGAAGACCACAACCCACACACAAGCAAACACATCAACTCTAATCCAACTCCCCTTATTGCCCTGACCAGCATTCCTTAATTATTCACCAAATTCCAAATGTTGCCTTACCCAACCTACAGGACAGCTTCTTCCAAGCCAGCTCCAGGGTGTTTGGCATTAGCCAAAGAGAGATGCTTGTATAACACATTCTTTCTCTGCAGCTACACCAGGAGCACTTTCAGGAGTTTGCCTCCCTGCTATCATAAACCTCCAGTAATCAAACATTCCCTTGGATTAGCCATGGAAGCATTTCCCTGCTGTACCTGACCTGTGCTGCATAGGCTGGGCAGAGGAGTGAGGGGGCTGTGTACCCAAATAACAGCAAGTGCAAACCCATTTGTTGTTTTTTCGACTCCAGCAGATGAAATTAAAAAATCCAATATGCTGCTTCAGTTACATATTGCTGTACCAGTCCACCACTCGCACTGTAATTAACATGCACCAGACGGATGGTAATTGATAATTCCCTGAGAAAGAATCACATCACTTTGCTGCCTTATTCACTTTAGTTAAGATTTTCTCCTTATTACAGCTACCTCCAGGGCTACTCCAGTACATCCTTCAAGCTAAAGGCCAGATTCTGTTTACCTGCAGATCAGACGCAGAAGAAATCCACTGACTTCCAGGGAGTTCTTCCAAATCTGCTGCTGTGTAAGTGGGATGATCATGTAACCATAAACACCAGTGTGCCACTAATCAAATCTCCCTTTTTTTTTTTTTTTTCCCCATGCATTTTCCAGTTCTGCACAGCAAGCTGCATTATCACATTCTCGTTCCCTCCCTGGCTGCAAACTCCTCAGATTCCAACACACATACCTGAACGCTTCGCATCCTAAATTCAGAGCACAGCGGGCAAGAGCCTGTCCTGCGTGCCATCCCCCTGACCGAAGATGTGCTGGGCATGCAGATGGTATTATTAGAGCCAGCTGTTCAAACCCTGATAAGGTGAGGTGCCCAGAGCACACGAGCAGAGGTCAAAGGCACACGAACCGCAGTTTCTCCCTGCTACCCCACAGCGAAAACAAGCGAGTCCCGCTGCGCTGCTTGGAGGGTGAATCAGAGTTTCTGCGGCAGGTGAGGATGCAGAGCTGCATCGGGAGCCGTGGGCTCGGAAACGCCGGCAGCAGCGGCGGGGCTGTTAGCAATCAGGTTTTATTTACCAGCCATATTGTGTTAAAACCAGACGTGATTGCCATACCGAGCGCCTCGACCTGTCACCGCCAGCAAAAGGGAGATTGATTTGTTTGCAGAGAACCAAATCCGTCTGGAGGACGCATCCTCCGAGCCTGCCGAAGGCAGGGAGCCCGCATGCAATTCCCCCCTGAAGAAGCGTGCCCAGGACGCGGAGGGACGAGCCGCTAAACCAGCGACCAATGTCACTCGCCGGCGAGCCGCCGGCTGCGGCTGTGCCATCCCCGGGCTCGGGGGACGGGGCTGCCCCGGGAGGAGCCGGGGGAGGCCGGGGAAGGACTCACCATTGCAGCAGGGCTCCGTCCCGGCGCTGGCGGTGCCGCATGCCCGCGGGCGGGCTCCGTGGCCGCGGGGAGCGGGCCGGCCCCGCTGCCCGCGCTGGCTCCGAGCGGCCGCGCTGCCCCCGGCCGCGGGAGGGGTCGGCGCCTCCGAAGGGAATCCAAATTCCTCCTCCCTCGCCTGCCGCACATGTCCAGGCTGCCTTTGCTCAGGGGATAGGCCAGCTCCTGGCCGTGAAGGAATTTGCCATCGCTAAATCAGAAAAAAAAAAAAAAAACAAAAAAAAAACCCCTAACAAACCCAAACAACAAAATAAAAGCAAGAAGGGAGGTGGGATATTTTAAAACTTTTTCCCCCCTCTCTAATTTTTGTTTTCTTTTTTTTTAAAGGGGTGTCGGTGCTCGGGGCGGGGCGGGGGATGAGAGGGGTGCTCGGGCTGGCTGAGATGCTGTGCCGGGCTGAGATGCTCCCCTGTGCCTGTGTGTGATTCTCATACCCAGACAATGCTCTGCAAAGCGAGCTGGTCCTGCGGAGAAATGCAAACACCTCCTCCCCCGGGTGCCTGAGCAAAGGCAAAGCGATATGGAACCAATAGCTTCTCCTTGGCTGCTCTCATTAATATGGAGGAGAAAAAGAAACCAATGAGGAGGAGTGGGAGGAGGGATTTATTCAAATCAAATTTCCCGAATCGAACACCCTTTCTCCCTTTTTTTTCTTTCCTTTTCCCACGTACCCCAAACCTGCCTTCTCCCTGTCGCCGTAGCCCCGTTTCTGCTGTTCCAGAAATTTTTATTTCTTATTTTGTTTCTGTGACAGGGTCAGCAGCACACGGCGATGGGAGGGAGGATGGCACCGCTGCTGGAGGGAGAGGGGGCTGTGCGAGGGAGGATGAAAGGAGCCAATTTCTCCCGGACCTGCAGAGTGGATTGCAAAGAGAAGCGATAAAGTAGCTGGAGTTGTCAGGGAGGGGGACTGAGTGGGAACAGAGCAGGAATTTCAGCTGGAAACACCATTTTGCTGATGGTGTGTGCAGATGGGCTGGTGGGCTGTGTCCGGGCTGAGCCCTCTGAGCTTGGAGAGAGGATTCTTTCATCTCCCACAGGAGATACATACCTAGAGAGGGAAATGACAGCACAGAACAGCAGCACCTGCACTGTCCTGCAGTGCCACAGAGCCCTGGAACAGCGGTGCAGGAGTGGCACCTGTTGCTGGAAAATGACTGGAGGGGAGCTGTAGGGAGGGATGGAGAGAGGGGAAGGGGTGTCCAGTCTCAAGCTGAGTCAAGAGAAATACAGGTTGGATATGAGGAAAGAGTTTTTCACAGAAAGAGTGATAAAGTTCTGGAATGGCTGCCCGGGGAGGTGGTGCAGTCCCCATCCCTGGGTGTGTTTAACAAAGCCTGGATGTGGCACTGGGTGCCAGGGTTGAGTTGAGCTGTTGGGGGTGGATTGGACTCCATGATCTTGAAGGTCTCTTCCAGCCTGGTCATTCTGGGAATTCTGTGGTTCCGTGTCCAGTACCTGCAGAAGAGCAGGGTGGCTCCTGTCCCCTGCACAAGAGCATCCAAACACTGCTCTGTGCTGCATAGTGCTGGAGAGGAGGTTCTCTAGACCTGGAAAATGACCATTAAAGGAGCCTGAGCAGCCACAGCAGGCCCAGAGGAGTCCTCTGCTAGGATATCCCATGGAGACACTTGGCCCCATGCTGATTTTCTGCCCTCAGGCCCCACATATCCATGTCGAGAATGTGAGGTGCTGAATGCCCACATCCTTACCCAAATCCTGTGAGATGTGCTGGAAGAGCAGCTGCCTGCTAATGAGGTTCTTCTAATTACCCTGAAATTCCATGACACCTGTATTCCTAGGCTTTTCCAGCTGTGGAAGCCCTTTCTTCTGCTTATCTTTTCATAGGATCACAGAATCACTGGAGTTGGAAAAGACCTCAAGATCATTGATGCCAACCTCTGACCAAACACTCCCTTGTCAAGCAAACAGCACTGAGTGCCACATCAGTCATTCCTTGGACACCTCCAGGGAAGGAGAGTCCATCCCTCCTCTGGGCAGCCCATTCCAGAGCTTGACCATCCTTTCAGTGAAAAAATTCTTTCTGATGTCTAACCTGAACCTGCCCTGGCACAGCTTGAGGCCTTTTCCTCCTGTCCAGGGGCTGGTTGCCAGGGAGAAGAGACCAATCTCCACCTGGCTACAACCTTCTTTCAGCGAGGTTTTGAGACTGATAAGGTTTCTCCTGAGCCTCCTTTTCTCCAGGTTTTTACCCCTTGCCCTTCACTTTCTGCATCTCCCATCCTCCATTTCCCATAGCATGTAAATTAATTTCAAATCCTCCTTGCCTTCACCCTTGTGAGAAATGGATTTGTAAAGAGTTTTTAAAACTTGACAGAAAGTTCCCACAGTGTTGTACATCTGTATGTAAACACTGAGATAAGGTGTTGACTTAGGAAGACTATGGCATAGAGATGACATTTTTGAGAGAGAGATTGAACTAGAAATAAGTTTCAACAAGTTTCAAAATATGACTTTGTAAAAAGACCAGATATTTTAGAGAATTAGAGCTGTGAAAGATGCATTGTAGAAGGGCTGCATGGGGAAAAATATAAATAATAGGTGTTAGAAGTAATAGCAGCATTGTGTAGCAAAAGCTAAGAGGCTGAAAAACATTTATAAGGTATTGTAACCAATAAATAAGTCAGCTAGTGATAGAATGGCATTGAATTTCACATCTCTTGTGTGTCACTATTCATTGAGAGTGATAATAGAATAAAATATTTTAAAATGCCTCTCAGTTACCCCATCTCTGTAAAAGTTAAGAAAATCAACACTCTACTTCCTTTAAATAAAGGAGAGTTTTGTGATAAAATCAACTAAATCCATGACCTGTCCAGCATGAAAAGCCCTGTCCCAGTTGCTGTACTGTCCCTGTGGCTCTGAGCCCATGTGGGGCACAGCCCCACGGCAGATCAGCAGCCCAGCCAGCCCTGCTGCAGTGCCTTGGCACAGCCACAGCCCCATGGCTGCACAGATGCCTCCTCTGGAGAAAACCTTGTACAGACACGCTGTGAATGCACTCAGCTCTGGTTTTGTTCCAGCACCATGGAACAGGCTAAAGAATCAACTAGAACTAACAAAGCTTTTCTTTGTAGATTTTCCTGTAGGTCTGCTGTCTTCTCTTGTCACATCTCCCAAAGAAAATAAATTAAAGATTATAGAATAATAGAATGATTTATGCTGGAAGAGACCATAGAAATCATCCTGTTGTACCCTCCTGCCATGGGCAGGGACACCTTCCACTATCCCAGGTTGCTCCAAGCCCCATCCAGCCTGGCCTTGGACACTTCCAGGGATCCAGGGGCAGCCACAGCTTCTCTGGGAAACCTGTGCCAGGCCCTCATCACCCCCACAGTAAAAAATTTCTTCCCAATATCCCCTCTAACCCTGTCCTCTTTCGGTTTAAAGCCATTCCCTTTGTCCTGTCACTCCAGTTGTTTCAAAGTCCCTCTCCAGCTCTCCTGGAGCCACTTTAGGCCCTGAAAGGGGCTCTGAGCTCTCCCTGGATCCATCTCTTCTCCAGATGAACACCTCCAGCTCTCCCAGCCTGTTTCCAGAGCAGAGGGGCTCGAGCCCTTAGATCAAATTTGTGTGCTCCCCTGGACTCTCTCCAACAGGTCCACGTCCTCCTTATGTTGGAGATCCCAGACTGGAACCAGCACTCCAGGTGGGGATTCTCCAGAGCAGCGTGGAGGGACAGAATCACCTCCCTCGACTTGCTGCCCACCCTTCTTTTGATGCAGCCAGGGCACAACTGACTTTCTGTTCTGGGAGTGCTCAGTGCTCGGTCCTGTCCAGCCTCTCAACACTTCTGAGGTCTTCTCAGGGCTGCTTTCAATCCATTCCCTGCCCAACCTTTTGGGTTTTTTTGGCTTGGGAGTGCCCCAACCCTGGTGCAGCACCCTGCACTTGGCCTTGTTGCCCTCCACAAGGTTTGCACAGCCCCACCTCTCCAGCCTGTCCAGGCGCCTTTGGGACCATCCCTTCCCTCCTACATGTCTACCACACCACCAGCTCACTGTCACTGGCCAAATTCCTGAGCACTCCATAATGATGGGAGCATTACATGATACAGGACAGGAAAAACTTCACAGCAAAATGTTTGTTCTTCCCACAAAAAGTCATCTGTGTTCATTCTTCAGACTTAAACAATCTCTTCCTCCGCTCAAAAAAACCCACAAGAAGACAAAAACAAAACCCTATCTGTGTTCTCTCAAAATGTCCAGAATTTATGGCAGTCCTGCCTCAAAAGCCCCGCAGTGAGATGCTGCCTTAGCTTGCTAAGCAGGGAAGAAGACTCCCAGGTGTTCAATTATTATGTGCTGATCCAACATCTGCTCCCTATCTTTCCCAGGAGAAGGGCAGTGGGCCAAGAGAATCATCTAGTGGCCCATATCCAGCAGCAGTTGGATTGCCTTGGATGATCTCAGCTGATTTTAGTATCAGGTTTCCTACTGAAGTAGTGAGGAGAAGCTGTCCAAGAACTTTGTTCCCCAAAGAAGTCCATTTTTATGAGTAGAAAAACAATTAAGCCACTCTCAGGCAAGTGATGTTTTATTGTTATTCTCCTGAGCAGGCTATTAAATAGGTCTTTATTATTTAAGTGTGTGTAAAGCACAATAACCATTTTTGGCTGGTCTGAGGTACTGAGGGGGACAGGAGGAGGCTTCCTGAGGGCAAAGTGTGAGTTCCTACTGATGGCCTTGACATCCATCCATCCATGCTTCCATCCATCCATCCATCCATCCATCCATGCTTCCATCCATCCATCCATCCATCTGTCCATCCATCCATCATCCATCCATCCACCAATCCATCCATCCATCCATCCATCCATCATCCATCCATCCATCCATCCATCCATCCATCCATCTGTCCATCCATCCATCATCCATCCATCCATCCATCCATCCATCCATCCATCCATCCATCATCCATCCATCCATCATCCATCCATCATCCATCCATCCATCCATCCATCATCCATCCATCCATACATCCATCCATCATCCATCCATCCATCCATCCATCCATCCATCCATCCATCCATCCCACCCCAAGGAAATACTGGAAGTAGCTCTAAGGAGCTGTGTCGTAGATGTGCCCATTTCTCTCCACTCTAGACCTCTAAGGGTTACTGAGATGATCCCTCTTTCATATCAGGTTTGACAATCCTGGAAAGTTGAGGCTCACCCACGTGGCCTGTTCTGCTCTGCTGGACAAGAACTGCCCCCAGACAGTGCCACAGCTTCCCACCCACACTGAGATCCTCCTGCCAGGCCTGGCTGGCCTGCAGATCCTCTGCTGTGATGGCCAAGCTGTGCTGGGCATCCAAAGGAGACCCAGAGGAAAGTAAAATTCTCTTGTTCAGTGTGAGGTTGAAAAATACCTTGTGACAGGTGGGATCCTCTGGTCTGCTATTCTTCAGTCACTTCCCACCAAGCAGAAGATTCCCAACAGTCAGAAGGAGACGTTTCCTGGTTCCTGAGGACGAGATCTGCTGGGAGGATTACACAGACTGTGCAGTCACTCGTTCTCTGTTTAGCCATGTAAACGAGCTGCACTGTTTGAAGACATTTCTGCTCCTAGAACTGTGTCCACAGCCAAGGGACTGCAGTATCCTAAAGCCCTCACCTGCTGTGGTCCCCTGGGACGTTCCTGGTGGGTAGACAAAGACTGTATTAAAAGGCAGTGCCTCAAACCCTGAACCTGAAGAGCAGCAGGTATCCTCTTGTGTGACCACTTTTACCTTTTAGCAAATATAAAGTTGCTTATCCCACAGAGCTGTGCACCTCAGGATGCTGGAAGGTGTCAGAGCAGCCACCAGTGAGAGCAGAGTGCTGGAAATTTCATCCCAGCTGGATGGATGTGAAGGTCTTGAACTCAATGCGCTCAGAAAGAACTTATTTGAAACAAAACCCTTGATTCCTGTATCCAATCATTCATCTCCTCTAGGAATGTTTTAGTTCCACAAAAATCTACTGAAAGAGGGAATAGTTCAGGTGCAAGCCTCCAGTATCCCACTGCTCTTGAAGTCAAGAGTACAGTCACCAATACATTCAGAGTTCTTTTCCCTACCTGACCTCCCTCCTCTTTCTGGAGCTCCAGCTTGGCAGGAAGACAGAATTTGTTCTTTCCTCTTCTCAGGTAAATAAACTACAGATGCCCTTTGACAACCCCTTGTGATTCATGATCAGCTGTTTAAAGAAATTACATTGTGTGAATCATCCTTCCAATGGAAGTTTCATCCCTACTGAAGGGAGTCAGCAGAAGAGAATGTGTGTGAGTTCCTCTGAGAGAGTAAAAGCAGGCAAAGTAGTGATCAACAAGGCACAACAGAAGGTCATAATTGTGGAATTATACCTGTGGAATTGTTCTGGATTAGGAGCCTTCAACTTTCAATGGAGACGACTGAGACAGAAATGGTGTGAACATATAAAAATGGTGTTGAGAAGGTAAATAAGGGAAAAGGCATCCACTGTCCTTCCTAGTGCAAGGACAGAAAGATGCCAGAAAAGAAAAAAATCAGGGAGGCCTCGTTCAAAGCAACAAAAAAGTTTTAAACTAAAAATGTGACATGACCTGACAGACGTTATAAGCTTCCAAAAATCCAAAGCTACTTCATGGAGAAAAAGTCCCTAAAGGCAATTAAACATCATGAGACTACTTCTGGCTCAGATAGTTTCTGAAACACTCTTCAGTAAATTCTGGGAGATAATTTAGGGAAGTTCTATGTTAATTATTTCCCCTTGCACATATTCTCCACAGAACCTTGCTAGACTTGCTGATTTCTGATCTAACTCAGCGCAGACATTCTTATGTTTTGTGTTGTCACACCTTGTCACCCACCAGCAACCCCAAGTCCTTCTCCACAGGGCTGCTCCCAATCCATTCTCCAGCCTGTATTGATACCAGGGGTTGCCTCAAACACCTGCAGGATCTTACACTTGGCCTTGTTGGACCTCATGATGTCCATGTGGGTCATTTCAGTATGCTCTGATGGCCAGGAAGGCCAATGGCTCCTGGCCTGGGTCAGGAATGGTGTGGCAGCAGGAGCAGGGAGGTCACTCTGCCCCTGTGCTCAGCTCTGCTGGGGTCACACCTCCAGTGCTGTGCCCAGCTCTGGCCCCTCAGCTTGGGAAGGACCTTGGGACACTGAGCACATCCAGAGGGGACAGCGAGGCTGGAGAGGGGCTGGGAACACAAACCCTGAGAGGAAGCCCTGAGGGAGCTGGGGGTGCTCAGCCTGGAGAAAAGGAGACTCAGGGCTGCCCTCATCACTCTGCACAGCTCCTGAAAGGTGCCTGTGCTCAGCTGGGGCTGGGCTCTTTCTGCAGCAGCACTGACACAACCAGAGCACACAGCCTCCAGCTGCACCCAGGGAAATACAGGTTGGATATCAGGAAAAAGTTTTTCACAGAAAGAGTGATAAAGTTCTGGAATGGCTGCCCGGGGAGGTGGTGCAGTCCCCATCCCTGGGTGTGTTTAACAAAGCCTGGATGTGGCACTGGGTGCCAGGGTTCAGTTGAGGTGTCAGGGAACGGGTTGACTTGATCATCTTGAAAGTCTCTTCCAACCCAGTGATTCTGTGAATTCTGTGATTCTGGAGCTTGTCCAGGTCCCCCTACATGGCCCCATCCTTCAGGAAGGTCACTGCAGCCTCAGTTTGGTGCCAGCTGCAAATTAGCTGGGGTTGTGTTCAGTGTCACTGTCTGTGTCATTAATGAAGATTTTCATCAGTGCTGACCTCAATAAAACCACTGGGGGACACCTCTGATGGCCATTAGAACATTGAACCACTGACCACAACCCTCTGGATGTGATCAATTCCTTATCCACTCATCAATTCCACCTCTTTCTATTTTCTGAGAAGGGTGTTGGGGAGATGTGCCAAAAGGCTTTACAGAATTACAGATAAATTATGTCTGCAGCCCTCCCCTTGTCCACTGATGGAGTCACCCCATCAGGGAAGGACACTGGGCTGGTCAGGCAGGTTGTGCCTTTGGCAAAGCTGTCCTGAATCACTTCCCTGTTCTCCAGGAGCCTCAGCACAGCTTCCAGGAGGATCTGTTCTGTAATCTTCCCAAGCATAGAGGTGAGGCTGGCAGGTGAGGAGTTCCCAGGGTCCTCCTTTCTACCTTTTTTTTAAAAATACTTGCAAGTTTCCCATTTTCCCATTCCAAAGGACTTCCAATTCACCAAGGACTTCACTTGACTGTCAGATAAATATGTAATTTACAGGAATATATTTTATTAATATACCCTTAAATATGTGTTATGTAATTTATTATATAAATTTCTGTTGAGATCTGAGCCAAAAGCTGCAGAATTCTTTCAGTTCTGCTTATAAATCCTCAATTGCTATGTGGCCAAGATTCGTCTTACCACACTTTAGATGTTTACATGGATGAATTTTTGAGGGATTTCTGTGTTCTATGTCCTCTGTTTCTGAGGATTGAGCCCTCCTGTGACCATCAGGGGATTTCAGAAACATCTGTGAATTTCTCTCCTTACAAAACCTGGATAAAACTGCAACTGGAAGGGAGACCAACAATGTTCACACTGTGTTTACATACTTGGCACTCACTGAAGGAATTGTATGTTGTTATCTGACAGCACCTCTTTATCAGGAGGAAAAGACATGCAGAGTCTCAAAGAGCACAAAAAGGTTCTTTACATCTGACAGAAAATAAAGCTGATGATGAGAACTCCCAGTTCCACGGGAGTGTGGAAGGAGTCTGATGTTCAAACTGCACTTTAAGCCCAGGCTGGGGCTCTGGATTTTGTCATGGGGAGCCTGTGAACATCCTGTTGTCATATCTGAAGTGATATTCAAGTTCCAAATGGCAGACACCAGCTACTCCCACAGCTGAGGTGAGAGCCAGCCCACTGCTTTCTCTTCAGCTGCTTTGTTCCTGGAAGTCCAATTCTCCAACCATTCACATCCAAGGACAAACAATCACCACTGAGTGAAGTTTTCTGCCTGGAGTTTTCTAGGAATCATGGAGTCATTAAGGTAGGAAAAGACCTTCAAAATCACCAATCACAGTTACCAACTCAACACCATGTTCTCAGTTGCCAGTACACATGATTTTTGGACAATTCCAGGAATGGTGGTTCTACCACTTTTCTGGGCAGTCTGTAGGAACACAGAGGAGAAGATGGTCTGGGTGTTGTCAGCACTGGCCAGGAATGGAAAGCACAAGAAAGTGCTGAGAAGCTCTAAGGGACAAGCTCTGAGCTGTCATTTATGTCCCCCTAAGGGTCTGCAGAAGGTTTGAAAGAGAAAATTGAAATTTCCAGTGAAATATTGTTATATTCTTCTTTTTCTTGCCTTGTTTTGTTTGCTAGGGGCTGTTTGTTGTGGTTGAAGGAGGAGTGGTGAAATAGCAAAATGAGAGGCTTGGCCTTAAATAGCACCAAAGTCAGTGATTTGATCAGAGATATTTCCAAATTCCCAAACATATTTAATTTAAAAAGTCCCACATTTACAAACATATTGTTTTTTTATTTCTCAGAACAGAATTTCAAAACCTTTTTTTTCTCTAAAAGTTTTACTTCATAGATTTATTTCTCAACCAAAGTGTTTTGACACTGTGTAGAAAGAATTGGAAAAAAACAGCATTAAAATAACAAGAAATGTAAATCTATGCCTTGTCTGACAATCCAGTTATTAATAATGAGTGATCTTCAAAAGGATTGATTGATTACTCTGAATTCTCACCTACAACTATAAAGAAGTTCAATATACATAAATCTTTTGTGTTTAATGAGAATTTGTGATTGTTTCTAAAGAAAAGAAACAAATACAGGCCTAAGCAGTACTCCTGATCAGTTCTTAGAAAGATGGATATTGATTGTAGTGAGATATGGATATTGACTGTAGTGAGATAAGGAGCTTAAACTAGACATTTTTGAAGAAATAAATGTTCTCTGAAGGCTGAAAGTTGTCTGTGGTTCCTGCTTGCCAACCAGCATGGAAAAATCCTTCCACCAAACATTCAGACATTCCTGCAGATTTATCTGAGTGTGACTAATGAGCAGAAGTCTCCTTGCAGGTGCATTAATCTATCCAACAAGTGTGGATGTCTATCAGAATCTATTAAATCCTTCTTAAAAAGCCATCCAATAAAATACTCACTTTCAAAGCTTGAAGATGATTGAAGGGGATTCCACCTGAGAATTTTTGTGCTGCACATTGATTTCTGAGGGTTTGTGGCCCAAGTCCTGACCAAGACAATTTCTCCTCAATGAAAGCAAGATAAAGACAGTAAAGAAGCAGATTTGAGGAAGAGGTCACTGATCTCTCCAGCTCCCACCTCCAACTCACTCACACACCTTCCCTCATCTTCCAGTCACCTTTTTCAGCAGCTTGTTGGGAAGGATGAAAGTTTGACAAGAAAGTCTCACAGATATGGATGCTTGGCAGAAAGATTTTTGAGTGTAGAATCTGAAGAAGGAATAGAAATGGAAACAAGTTTTGATATAGAAGAAAAGAATTGCTGAGCCAGTCTTAGTGGATAACTAAAAAGGCAAAGGGTATGTTAGTTAGAAGGGGGTTTTTATGGCTTAGAGCAAAGGATAAACACACCTCAAATAAGATGTTTTTACCAAGAAAAAAAAATTACACAGGCAAACAAGACTGCTGATGTTGCAAGTAGAAAAAAGGTCTCAGAATTTTCCACTTCAAGAAAACTGAAAAACAACTTCTAGCTTAAACTGTAATGTACTAACTTTTAGTGATTGGAGAATAGTAACATGAATATGGTAATTATAGTAGTTATGATAGGCTATAGGTAAAAATAAAGGAATAGATTGGTTCTTATGTATTAAGATGCTCAGCAAAGAAAAGTATATCATGGATTGTAACCAGAATGAAAGGGTCCTCAGGCTTGTCTACAGCAGCTGGAAGATGCAGTGCATCCTCCTTAGACAGTTCCGACTAAAATTACTAATGACCAACTTGTGGCTGAATTCAAAGGTCGTGCTCCCCATCTGAACTCTCTTGATTTATGAACTGGTTTTGCCACTTGGGACAGTTCTGCCTTCCTTTATCGGCAGGCACAGACAGATTGCTCCCTTAACCCTGCAGTCAAGTGTTCTTCTTTTAATTTCTCTGACAGGATGTCTTGAGTTCATTCCTTGCTGCATGCCTGGTGAGGTGAGGATTATCCAACAGCTCAAGGTCTTTGATTCTCAAAACACCTTCAGTTTTACATCTGGTCTTCTCTTCTTTCATGGAATGCTTTGGAGGGAGATTCTCCACTTCTGAAGGAGGACAAGTGGAAAAAATTTCAGCTATAGAAGACCAAAAAAACCCTCTTTTCCTTCAAATGGAAGCAAATGACTCTCAAAGGTCTGTGACTGGCCTGAGCATCAAGTCTGGGTTAGCCAAGCCATCATGAAGAGGTTTAAATGGAAGGAGCTTATGGCTACATTTGCAAATGCAACTCATGGAGTTTTCTCTTGAGGAACTGTCATCTCTGCTGTTTTATCTGCTGCAATTCTTCATGTGGAATGAGGGAATCATCTTTTATCTGGAGAGAAAAATTTCTTTGTTTCATATTTCTCTCAGAACTTCATTGTCTCAATTTCTTACTCCTTTTATTACATTTTTTTTTTTTTCTTAATATGTTGCCTTGGGTCCTGGGTGTTGCATGCATATGGAATTGATATGTAAAATAGCAACTTCCAAGATAAGTAAGGGTTCAAAAATGCAGCTTTAGCCATTAAAAAATATCTCCTACTTGTGCTTACACAAAGGGAGTAGCTGTGTCTGCTGCTGCTGGTAGTTTATCATCATTTAGTAAGCCAGACTGCAAAATAAGGAAGATGCTTTGTCACTGGAGTGTAACTGTTAATTGCATTCAGATATGGTCTTTTTTTCCCCTGCTTTTTCCCGGTATTTTTTTATTTTCTGTGCAAATTTTCTTCCCCTGCACTTGGCTGAAAGCCAATTTTCTTAAATAGAATATGACAAAGCTAAAAATCATTTTCCTTCTCTTGTAGAAATCTCTTCTGCTGTTCCCATGCTGCACAAAACCCCTTGCACTGATACAAAATCTGATCTCCTGCAGGAGACTGAGGCCTCCCTTCCCTTCTCTGAGCCTGAAAATCACAGAATTACTGGATGGTTGGGGTTTGAAAGGACATTAAAGATCATCCAGTTCCACCTCCTCTCATGGTCAGACACCTTCCATTATCCCAGGTTGCTCCAAGACCTGTCCAGCCTGGGCTTGGACACTTCCAGGGATGGGGCAGCCACAAAATTCTGTGCAAACAACCATAGGCAGGTTCATCCAAAATTTCTGTCTTCATCTCCTCTAACATGAACATAACAAAAACATGATATTAGATAAAATATTCACAACAGGAAAACACTTTCTCCTCTGTCTCTGTCAAACCTAGAAGAGAAAAGCAAAAGCCAAAGTTAGGAAACAAAGGCTAAGCAAATGCATTTAAGAAATAAAAAATCTTAAGAAGAAGAAGAATCTTCTTAAAGAAGTAGGAAAAGTAACCACTGCAATGAAGTAGCAGAGAAAGAGAAATGTTTGTATTATCTAAGGGTTTCACCTAATCAAAGTTTGGATATATCTGCAGAGGAGGTGCCTGCAGCTGAGCTAATCCTTGTTTCCTTCCTAGCCACAGAAATCTCCTTTATAGTCACCAGAAACCAGAGCAGGAATTGCATCAACCTAAGGCAGGCAGGCAAAATAAATGAGAAAAATCATATCCTAAAAGGGATGTTTCTCTGCACTGGCTTTAAAGGAACCTGTGTTGTCTGAAGGTGGGTGAGGGGAATCCCACTCTGGATGTCTCCAAGTCTGTTTGCCACTTAAAGGAGATGTGCTTTATTCAAAAATAAATCACTGACTTCAATAAATGAATGAATTGTAATGGCTTTTGATGCCAGATGAATATGAAGGTGTGGAACTTAAACCTGACAAAGGAAAATACTTCATGAGACAATTTTCAGTGATGGAACATATTTCCATAAAAAATGACAGAGCAAGAGTACAGTTTAAAGCCAAAGGAATTGGAAATTTTTTTGAAAGTCAAGATATCCAGAGGAAACATTAATAATATTGAAATAAATTTAGTAGGGTGTGTTTCAACTTGACAGCTTTAATCAGTCTGCAATTACTAAAGGTCAAGGCAAAAATAACAAAATATATTACCCTAGATGTGAGATGCTTACTTTTTCATCTAATTTACCTTTTCTGGGCAAAGAGAAGATGGAATTAGACAAGAAAAGGATCTGATGAATATAGGATCTTATGAATATTCTCAAAATATTCTCAATAATATCTTATATTCTCAAAATCTGAAAAAGAAAATACATTCATCCTATTTTTTAAGGTAATTAATATTCAAACAGGAAAATAAACAAAACCACCACCTTCTTCTTATTTGGATCTGGATTTCCACTCTATTCTGAAATTTGAAATTTATCACTTCACTTTTTGAGTTTCTTGGTTTTTTTAGCAGGTGGTAGATAACCTGATTTTGGCAGTTCTTCAGCAGGAACAAGGATCATTATTAGAGTTACACAGAGAAATACCTGTTACAGAAAGCAAATCAGAGACTGAGTTAATTACAAAAATCAAAGTCATGCAGAACAAAAGCCCTCATATTTCACGTGGCAGAAAGACAGGGTGCAGTGTCACTTCAGGGAAAAGCTCCCCAAAAATGATTCTTTAGCACTTCCTTTTATCTTGGAACTGTCTCGCTTCCATTTCTATTAATCATTTATACTTGCTTTACATAGCCTTACAATAAACAGTGAATAAATTCAACGGGTTTAATGTAACTTCTTTTGTATTTTTGTCACAGCAAGACTGTCTCAGAATTCACTGTAACTCTGCACATATTTTACATTTGAAATTAACAGTTCCTCACATATTGCTTATTTTAAATACCAGCTTTGTTTCTGCTCTCTGTTCAATCAAAGCACTGTCTGATTCTAAGATGCTGACACAACAGAAGGTGAATATAACACATCCTCATCCTAAAAATTGGTGGTTTATGAGTTGTGGGTTTTCCCCCCCTGCACTAGCAAGATTAGCAAGAGTCAGATCTGCCTATGCCCAAAACAAACAATTTTTTGTCTTTTTATTTTATCCCATCAGCATACCACTAATTCATTTAATGGCTGCCTTTAAATCTAATTCCTCTCCTACCCAACTGAGTCTAAACTCTTGTACAAAGGTTGCAGCATCCTTTCTCAGATCAGCTCTGATCTTTGCACTTCATCCAACTGCAGTCGTTTGCATTTCTCTTTTTCATTCCTCTGGCTTCTCCCCACCTGTGCTGCTGCTTTGAAGATGCTGCTTTTGTCATTTAATCAGATTTTTTACATGGGCAGATAGTGATAAAGTGGAATGATTTTAAACTGAAATAGGGTAGATTTAGATGGGATATGAGGAATAAATTGTTCCCTGGGAGGGTGGGGAGGCCCCGGCACAGGGTGCCCAGAGAAGCTGTGGCTGCCCCTGGATCCCTGGATCCATCCAAGTCCAGGCTGGATGGGGCTTGGAGCAGCTTGGGATGGTGGAAGGTGTCCCTGCCCATGGTGGGACTGAATATTTTTTCAGGTCCCTTCCAACACAAAGCATTCTGTGTTTCTATGATTCCATGGTAACTGTGAGTCTCACAACCCTCAGGAGCAAACTTACTCCATCCTTACAAGTGGTGAATGAAAGGTTTAGCAACGTTGGCAAAGATACAAGTCTGGGATTCAACCCATTTTCTCTTCGTGAAGAGATTCTTAAAATAGCTCGTCTCTGCTGAAAGTAAAAATATGAGTTTATTCCACCAAGTGAAGATGTCTGCAGTATAAATGTTTACATTTATAAATGTGGAAGGACTATCACTACAGCCTCCTCTTCCATATGTACATCCACCCAGTGCAAATAAGGTCAATAATTCCTGTAATAATACACATTGCTCATGCTGATTTTAAGTGCTTTTACAGCCAAAGATAAAGTACATCCCTCAGATGTCTCCCATGACATCCTTGGCTTTTCACCAAGTACGTGCAGACTTAATACCATTAGATCTACAGGCAGCAGGAATTTACATATTGCAAAATTGCTATAGCACCATTTCATCTCTCAAAACAACTTCTCCATGTGATTTTTTTTTAAAGCAATAAATATACATCCTGCAAATACATTAAGAATTAAGCTGAGGTTGTTCTTTTTTCTAAGGGATAGCTGTGTTGGTGAATAGAAAACCTGAGCTGAAGTTGTGACAGTGATGGTGTGATCTCATTTCTCCTTCTCTTCCTCAGTTTCCCCATTTAAAAATGGCAGTCATGGTGCTGGTCTCCCCTGGAAAACACCAACAACACAACTCTGAACTCCGGAGTGTTTTTCCTCCATCTCTTGGAAGCATATGCTGACACACATGTGACTTTTAACTGCACAATCCCTGGATGCATTTTCCCAGATGTTTTCCCAGGACACTTCATCTCAGGGTCACCCACATTTAATTAAGGCTTTGCCATCAGCATGGAGAAGACAAAGTTAAATATGATTTTCTTATATTTGTGACTATTTCAGATAATTCTGAAGGATCTAAAAAATATTTCCGTGAACCATGGAGCCAGTTTTCAGCTACGAGCTACTCAAACACAACCCAGCTACTGAGCCTCTGAATGTTCCTTTTATTCATTTCCAGCTCTTTTAAAGAGCAATAAAAATCATCATTGTATCAATTCTGCTGTTTTACACTTTAGGGCCATAATGAAATGCTCTGAATGAACAAGGATTGGAAATCTAGGAAAAAAACCAATCAGAAAAGTCAGCATTGGTAATAACCAGTATAAGCCTTAGAGCTGCAATTTTTGTGGGCATCTATTTCAGGTCTTTTTTTTTTTTTTTTTAAACAGCTTTCCAAATCATGACAGGCAAGCAGGCTGGTTTAGCACAATCATTTAGATTGCATGGAATTGTCTCCCAGTAAAATTGCCAGCGATCATTCTCATTTGAAGCACTTCAGAGCATCTCCTCAGAAATCCCAGGCAGAAATTTGCAATATGAGTGGGAATTGGCTCTATGGGGGAAGCAAAACAGCCTGGGGATTCCTGAATAACAAACAAAGTGTTGGTGAAATAATAATTATTACCCTGAGTGCCTGGGAGATGGTTCAGCACAGAGCCCTGCAGTGCCCTCAGGCAGCCAGAGCTGGGTTTGTGTTCTGCTCTCTCTGTCTGGGAAGAGAAGCACAGAAGCTGCAAGCAGCACTTCAGCACATGGATAATTCAGTGTTAGGGAAGGGATAGAGGGTCAAGGTGAAGCTCTGACAGCCCCACACCCTCTTTCTTTTGTGCTTTGATTCATTCCAAATAGAAAAGTACTTTTCCTACACAGATGAGTATAAATGTCAATAGAGAATGAAAACATGAAAAATGTGGTAGAGAATGAAAACAGCAGGAGAGGGGGGTGTTTTATGGATTTGAGATTGCTGATGATCAGAAAAGGATTTTAAAGATTCATTGAATTTTTAAGGTTGGAAAAGACCTCCAAGATCAAGCCCAGTCTTTGACCAAACACCCCCTTGTCAACCAAACCATAGCACAGAGTGCCATGTCCAGTTGTTTCTTGAACACTTCCAGGGATGGGGACTCCATTCCTTCCCTGGCAGCCCCTTCCAGTGCCTGGCCACCTTTTCAAGGCAGAACTTCTCCCTGAAATCCCACCTGAACCGCCCATGGAACAGCTAGAGGCCATTTCCTTTTGGAAAACGCATTTAGAGGCCTAGAATTTCCTAAGTAGCCTGGCCTTGGAAACCAGAAGTAATGCTGCCCATGTTTAATTTTCATCAGGAATGAGCATAGAAAACCCAAGAAAGTAGTTTGCCAATTTTCTTGTTTCCTTCTGTGTGTTTCTTCAGCAGTGATTTTCAGTATCTGATCATCTGTGAACCCCTGGGTATTTTTTTCCCTCTCCAGCTATGTAGCAAATTTAAGACTAAAAAACATCTCAGCTGTGTAATTGCCACAATCAGGGAAAGTGGGTGGGAAGTAATTTTGGAGTAATTCAAAATTATTACTTTCCAGGCCACTGGAAAACTGCAGAGGCAGGAAAGGAAGAGTGCAATGATACCAACCCCACCTTCAGGACAGGGAGGCCTTGGCTGCCAACAAAACAGAGATGGATTTAACTCTGTTAAAAGTTACATTTTGTGTGGAAATTGGGAACTGTATAGTCATGGCTGCATGGATGGTGGAAGGATCAGTCATTTAATAAGTGGAAAAGTTGGAAGGGATGAAGACTAGATGAGAAAATGATGGTGCCAGCCCCTGTGCCAGTCCTTCAAGGGTCTCAGATCCATGTGCATAGAAAACACCCCTTCAAAACAGCTGAGTATCATTTTGTATCAAAGGAAAAATTATCAGGAAGACCAGGAAAGGAGGGAGGAAGACTGCCTGGTTGTTTTTTTTTTCTTTTTTTTTCGTCCTCCAGACAACAGAAAGGATTTAACAAGAGACTTTGGTCCTCCAGATGTATAAGCCTGGGCTCCAATAATCTCCTGGACCAGAGGTGACCCTGGAGGCATCAGGAACATCCCTCCCTCCATTCTGGCTCAATGCTAACAAATCCTCTGGGCTCAAACACACTCTGCTCGGTGTAATGGCTGTGGCTGGTGTGTCCAAGGGACAATTAAGCTGCATTTTCAAATTAATCATATTCAGACTGGGAGGAAGGAGCAACATAATCTGAACATTAGCTAATTAAAAGGTGGTGGGGGGAAAGAAAACTCCAGAACCCAAGTCATTGAGAGGATACATAACATTTGAGACAGCTTTTGAGAATAGCAAATTTTCTCTAGGGAAAAAAGTGTCTTATCAAGTAACATTTGTTCAGTAGTGTAACTTAGGGACCCAACTTTATCTCTTTATCATCTCTTCATTGGAAAAACAGCTCCTTCCAAACATATTTTCCTACAGCCTCTGTTTTCTGAGCATTCTGAACATACTGGTTTCAAAGAAATGCCAATCAAAGAGGTTTAATTTCCTAGCATGTAATAAAGTACCTGAAAGGTTGTAGTAAGGTTGCAGTCAAGTCTCTTCTCCCAGGTAAGAAGAGACAGGATGAGAGGAAATAGCTTCAAGTTACATCACAGGAAGTCTAAATTGGATATTCTGAAAAATTTCTTCTCTGAAAGGATGGTCAGGCATTGGACCAGGCTGCCCAGGGCTGTGGTGGAGCCATCATCTCTGGAAGTGTTCAAAAGACATGTGGATGTGGCACTTGGGACAGGGTTTAGTGCTGGATATGGTGTTGGATTAACCATTTCACTCGATGGTCTCAGAGGTCTCTTTCAACCTCAACGTTTTTGTGATTCTAAACCTCTCACTCTGGCAAATTTCTTTTTCAAGGAGTTTTTCAATCTTCCAGTCAGGCCTGAGAATCTTCATCTCTTCCCAGTTTATTTTACAGAATAATTTGTGACATCCAGCTGTGCTTTTCTGTGCAATAACTCCTCACCCACAACAAAACCCTTCCTGAGGTGGGTAGTGGTGAGACTGTAAGCAAAGGACATGTGCACCTGCATCTGCATCAGGAGAATATGAAAAATATCCACTTGTCCTCCAAGGACCTGGAAAATGTGCCCAATATCACAAAAGCCTCTTTTAATTCAGGCAGCTGATGGATGGAGAAAGAATAATGGAAATGATGGAAGAATTTGTGCTTTGAGGATCATCTTATCCAAATCTTTGCCATGGGCAGGGATCATCTCGACTGGACCATGGTGCTCCAGCCTGGCCTAGGACACTTCCAGGGATCCAGGGGCAGCCACAGCTTCTCTGGACAGCCTGTGCCAGGGCCTCACCACCCTCACTGTGAAAAACATCATCCCTAAAATCAGAGAATTATCCCTGCAGCCACTCTGGAACAGCCAACAGCTCTGAGACACAGCAAATGGAAGCTGGGCTGTCCCTGAGCACCTGGGATTTGTTACAGGGGGTTTTGCTTGTCTGGTTCCTGGCAGTTTCAAGCTGGGTTTGTTATCTGTGCCTGGCCACATCCCTGAGCTGCACATCATGATCCTGTGCAGATCAGCGTGAGGAAGGGCAGAGCAATGATGGCACAAAAATGTTGCCTGGGGCCCCAAGCCCCAGACAGGTTTGGTTTGTGGTTCTGGTGGTTTTTTTTTTTTTTCCTTTTTCACATCACTCATGAGCAGTACCAGCATTTCCATGCCATGTTTGGATGTTCAGTGATGTAAGGGTGACGTCTGGAAGGAATCAAAGACGTCATTCCCATTAAAGCAAAATGGGGAAGTTTTTCTAAATATAATAAACATTAAAATACTGCAACTGTCTATCCTAACTGGCAGCAGGCAGCCTTAAAAATCTATTAAAGGAGATTAAGGATGTGGAAAGCATTTTGGTTCATAAGCCAACAAATAAAAGGGCTTGAAGAGGGAGGGTTGGAAAGCTCCTCTCCTCTCACTGATGATAAATGTGGACATGATTTCAAAGAGTGCAGAGGTAGCCCCAGCCTCACACAAAGGGATTGATTAGGGAGGGAGCTCAGCACTGCAACACAAAATGCAGACTCTTGACTTGTAAACAAAGTTGTTTTCACATGGCCAAATCTTCTTTCAATCACCACTGCAGATATCTCATGAGCCAGCAGTTCTGGGTCTATCTTTCCTGGCAGATAATGAGGTTAATTGACAGCTGCAGCATCCTGATAAGAGCTGATGGAAGATGAAATGCAGGCCCAGAGACAGATGGAACAAGATAACTCTAATGATCAGCATTAACAATGACGCTGACCATTATTAAATCTGGGCTTTCATGGAAAGAGGGAAGAAGAGTTACTTCTAAATGTGGTTTCTTTCCCAGCAAATAATCAAATAACAGCAAATGAGGCACTTGAATCCAAGAGGACCAGTGCAATGGTTCCTTGTAATTTGGAGAGATCCACACCTGAGAATTAGGAATGGAAGAAGAGTGTGTGTGTATCTGTGCATTTTGACCAGCAGTTATTTAAAAAAGGTTGCAGAGGGAGAGAAGATTCATTGTAAGGCTCTTTGTCTGTCTGTGCAAGAAAAAAAAAGAGTGGGAGTGGTTATTGGCTGTGTGAAGTGGAGAATAACGTGTTATTTTTGCTCTCTATACTGTTCCTGTGGAATTCATCCAGGAAAACTGCATGTCCTTGTACACTGCTGCTGAAAAAAAAAAAAAAAACTTACTAAAGATACAGAGCATGTTTAGCACTATTTGTCTGCAAAACTGGCATTTGCTGCTGAGCAGGTCAGACCCAGCTCATTTTATAGTCAGTAGGAAGGAATAGGCCCTTTTCAGGTGTGAGTCACGTGGCATATTTCAGATATTTATTTTAGGCTGATATAAATTATGTTCTGGTTTCCACTGACTCTTTTCAGTGGCTCTTCAGTGGCTGCCAAGAGTCAAGAGGGAATAACTCCAGTAGAGATATTTCTATTTTAAAAAATTGGTATTTAGTTGTATAAACCATAGTCTGAAAGACAAACAAAAAAAAAAGTCCATTTGGTGATCACAACATGACTTAGATCAGATTAATAATGGTCAGATAATATATGAATATAACATCTTGGAAGGAAATAAGGCCTCCTGGTAAACTCTTTAACCTAATTGCAAAGTACAGAGGAGGAGTGGCTGGAAGTTGAAACCAGATTAGTTCACATTAGAAATAAAGCATGTTTTTAGTACTCAGTAAATAACTCCAAGTTGAGTAATATATTCTTCCCTTCTGATGCCTTCAAATAAACATAGAATGTCTTTCTGAAATAGATGTTTCAGCGAGGACAAATCAGTGAGCACAGGTTCAGCATGGGTGAATGTCAGAGAATTACAGAATTATTAAATTTGGAGAAGACCCCCAAGATTGTTGAGGCTGGGCATGAACTCAATAGTGCCAAGCCCATCACGGAGCCGTGTTCCCAAGTGCCACATCCATAACTTCCTCAAATCCCTCCAGGGATCTGATGCTTTGTGAAGGCTGACCTAGAACAGAGACTGGACAGGGTTAAAGAATAAAGCAGGGATTTATTCAAAGGATCTCCTCCATGGATCCACCTTGGGCAGCGCCAGAGCCCAGCCAGGGCTGCACCCAAGATGAACCCAAATGGCCCCAAAATGCACGAGCGCTGCCGGGGTCTCTCCCTGGGCTCAGCTCTGCTCCATGTGCACATTGCAGTTCAGTGTCCAATCCCAGCTGCAGCCCCTGCAGTCCCATCCTGCTTGTTTTTCTCTCTGCAGCCCACGGGGTTTGTGCTCTTGGGCTGAGATTTGGATCATTTGTCCTTGGTGCCCAGCTGGAGCAGGAATTGTTTTGTCTCCCTGTTCTGTGCAGAGAGCTCACCATGCCCTGATGTGAAGCTCAGACCCACACACTAAAGTAGCACAGAATCTGAAAATATAAAAGCCAAAACCTGAGGCATCACCACCATTGCCCTGAGCAGCCTCTTCCAATGCATGACAACTCTTTCCAGGGAGAAACTTTTCATAATAATAAAACTAAACCTCCCCTGGTGCAACTTGGGGCCATTTGCTTTTGTTTTATCACTTATTCCCTGGAAGCAGAGCCTGACCCACCCCTGGCTGCCTCCTCCTGTCAGGGAGTTGTGCAGTGCCAGAAGGTCCCCCCTGAGCCCCCTTTTCTGTGTCGTTCTCCTGTAGTCAAGGTTAAAACCCAAAGCGTTACATTTCTTCTTTATCTCCAACTTTGTCAAATACAGTTGCCTGAAATAAAGATGATTGAGTTTTTCTTCACAACTTCTCCTCTTTTTCATACTTCTCTCTTTCTTTACATGGTGTGTAACAGAAATGGGTCAGGTCGTTTTGCTTATTCATAGAAAATATCTTTTCTTCATTTTCGAGAAGTTGTAAATGAAGAAAGTGAATATGAAAAAAGTGAAGAAAATATGGAAAAAATGAAGAAATTAAAATTAATAGTTGTTTTATTTTTGATTTGTTTTTATTTCTGGGTTTGGGGTTTTTAAAATATATATATTAAACCATGGGATGTAACAATGCTCAGAAGAAAATAAAAGCAAATAAAAGACTTTGTAGTGTAGGTTTAAAGAGAAGTGAATCTCTTCACTTCAGCAGGCTCTTATTCTCTACATGGTTCAGAAAGCATACGTTTTAAAAGGACAATACAAACATGAACTTTACATGCTGTGTATTTGGCAGATTTGGTGGCTGCCACAAAATCTGGCAAAACTTTAGGGATTGTTGCTCTGATTAGGACCAGTGTCTTCACTGAGTCTGGAGCAGAGGCTCACATTCTGCACCTTCCCTGACCTTCAGGGAAGGAATTTTGGTACTGCTCACAACTCAGCATGGCCTGTTAATCCTCAGAGGCTGCAGAGATAAACAAAGTATTTTTGACTAATTAAACCACCCAGTTTGGGTAATGCCCATTCCACTTACACACATCTCAAAGTCTCAGCGAAAGATCTTCCTTTTCTCCCTTCTGTCACTGGCTGGTGTTATTAAATCTCCTCTAAACTGCTATAAATTATTAATTAGGAACACAGCCTCGTGTCTGACAAGACTGGTTCTGCCATTTTGTCAAACCCATTAGCCTTGTTAGAGGAATGTGTGTGTTCTGTCCCATTATCCAGCAAACTCTAACATCACCATAAACAAGGTTATCTGTCCCTTGCCTGCAGGAATATTTTACAGCTTTTTTGCACTGCTGAGAGCTGAGTGTTTCCTAAAACTCCTGTGAAAACAAGAAATGCAGGTTTTGGCTGCCTCTGCCTGGTCCCCTCCATTCCCATGACACTGCTGTTTTAGGACCATATGATGGAAAGAGTGGAACACAGAGAAAACCTTATTTGATTGTTTAATTTCTACATAAGTTATTAGTCAATATTAAATATCAGCAGCAAGGGTCATGATCCCCAGCTGACCAGAGTAACAAAATATTTGCAGGTGTCTGTGAAAAGAACATTTGTAGCAAGATAATGAGATACTCTGGATCCTTACAAGAACTTCTTTCCAAGCATGAGGGAGAGCCCAAGCAAAAGATCACAGGGGAAGGTCACTGTAAATCTTTGTGAAGATTTCTGGGTGATGGCCTCCACGTGTGAATTTTGGAGAACAAGTTCACTCTTCTTCTTCAAAAACCAGACTTTTGATTCCTTTTGCAGAATAAGGTGATGAATCTTAGGACCTTACTGTCCCAACGTTTGGATTTATACTTATGACCATATAACAAGAGCTCCTGCTCATATTATTTCTCCTCTCCCTTTCTTCCTCTATTTTTCCCCAGTCTAAAAAAAAAAAAAAAATTTGGTCATACCTTTACAGAATGTTTTCAATTTATCAGACATCTTTCTGTCATGAAAAATTCAAATTATGGCTGTCAACACCATTCCCCTCTAAAAGGAAAATTTACACCTGAAAATATTTTCTGGTGTTTAGGATTCTATGCTTAAAAAAAGTGACTTTTTAACCAGAGAAGGTTGGAAACCTCATCCAGAAGTGAGTGTTTTTATTCAGTCCATGCTGGGCACAACATTTTTATGGGGAACAAACAGGTGCAGAATAGATATCAAATCAAATGAGCTGGAAGTTTGTAGGAAGGAAATGGCTTTTGTGGTTTCATACTTTGTTCATTAAAATGCCAATAACTTGACAGCACAGTGCTTAGTTATGGCCAGCACTCCAGACACCCCTGTGCTCTATAAATAACATTTACATTGCCAACTTCTTCACATGTACAGGAAGGTTTTATTGTCATCATCTTGGTTCCTGTCTCTACCTTCTGGCAGGTTGTTGCTGCTTTCCCTCGAAGAACTTCCTCTCACTTCTGTCTTGTTTTCAAACTCAAGTCCTGTTCTGGAGGAAAATAAGATTTTCAAAAGGTTTTTCTAATACACAGAGCCCTTGAGCACACCCTCTTTAAATACAGTTTTCCAGTCTGCCCTAATTTTGAATTTTTTATCTTTTCCGTAATTTTTGGTTTTATTATTTTTTCTTAATCCCTTCTGATCAGTCTCTTTATTAGACTAACAAACAATTTTTTTTTGTAAAAGTTTAATACCTTTAACATACATTCAAATCCCAGAGCTTTGTTCCTAATGCAAGATTCCAAGGTTTTTTCAGCATACTGGGTTATTTGGGATGTATATCCCTATGGAACTAGGGATCATCATCACAACTTAAAAATATTAAAAAAAATAACATGACCCGTATTGAAATAATTGAAGGATAAAGAATAAAAATCCAACTGTTGTTTGGCAGAATTTATAGGGTACTTAAGCAGAAGTGAATTTCACTGTTGTCTATGTGGTTTTTTTGCTTATCAGGGAACCTTGTTCAAATTTCTTGGGAGGTTTGATTTAATCTTCCTGTGAGGTTTTCCTAAGGAGTTCACTAAAATAAATATCAGTATTGTAAGATGCTGCTTGCAAGCATTTTCTTGTAATGCACTTAATATGTCGTTCCCCACGACAAGAAAATGACTCAGTGTGTTATAAAAATATGAAATTATGATCTAGAAAGACAAAGAAACAAATAATTCCCCTCTCCCCCCATTTTATGGAAAAAAAATGTTTCTAGGAAGGAAAAGGAACTGTACCACCAACTAATTTTTCACCAAAAATATATTTCAAAATTCATTCCATTATTTGGATGAAAAAGTTTTTCCAATACACAATAGAACTACCGGCTCTTCCAACATATTAATCACATTTGTCATTGTTAATTTTTCAGCTTGTTTTCATTTAGGGAATGGAATAAAGTCATGTCTTGAACAAGGAGCAATTTTTTGTCTCTTCTGGCAAAACAGGAATTTTTTGTGGAGACTGAATAAAAACACAGGAATGGAATGAATGAGTCCATGTGGGTAAGATTTATCCTGCCAGACTTTGGGGGAGAAATCAATTTTTTCCCCTTTTTGAAGTGCCTGTTGGCATTGGAGGTGCTCACCTGTTGTGGGTACCAGGCATCCACAGATGCCTGGCAAACCTGGCAGGATGTGGAGGAATATTATGTCCTTCTGGAGCACAGCTGTGAAGCTGACAGGGCAAGAAATTCTGTTTAGGAATGAAAACTCTATCCTAAATCTGGTGCCCACCCCAAAGTGAAATGTCTGTAAATGTTAATGTTTACTGAGCTGGATCCTGCTCATCCCCAGCTTCCAACTGTACAAAAAATCATCTGAAGGTGATGAAGCAGATTCCTCTTTAGCTTTGGCCCTTTCAGTCTGCAGCTTTGGCACAGAGGATGAGGCCACTTCATCTGAGAATTCTTCACCTCAGAGAGGGAATTTTCTGGTGTGAAGTGAATGTGCTGTGCTCCAATGCTTCTCCTTCCCTTCATATCAGCAAAGAATTGTTGCTTTCTCTGTGGTGTCCCAAGCTAATAAAGGTGAGATTTTGTAGAGTCAGAGGATTTTTTAGGTTGGAAGGACCTATAAAATCACGGAGTTCAAATGTTACCCCAGCACTGCCAAGTCCACCACTAAACCCCATCCCCAAGTGCCACATCCACATATCTTTTAAATCCCTCCAAGGATGGTGACTTCATCATTTCCATGAGCAGCCTGTTCCAAATATTTCCTAAAATCCAAACTAAACATTGCCTGGTGCAACTTGAGATAATTTCCTCTTGTTCTGTCTCTTGTTCCTTGGGAGAAGAGATCAATCCCACATCATTCCAACCTCCTTTTGGGAAGATGAGGAGCTCCCTTTCCAGGCTGAGCTGCACTTCATTACTTTTTTTGGGTCTCCAACAGCCTTTGAGGGCTACATGCCTGCTGGATCTAGAAAATTCCACAGAATTCTCCAATCTTCATCAACAACAGCATCCACAATCCATGCTGGTCCTGAATAAATATTTAGACTGTGCAAGGTGAGCTAAACATCAAACCACACTGAGAGACTTGTGACCATGAACTGTTTTCTGTCAGGCACAGATTTGGCTGCTCAGTAGGGACTAAAGAGATGAGCAAAATCAGCTTTTTGTTGTGCTGTGTGCAATGTCAATCCATTTCCCATGCCCCACGGTGCTGACCTGGAGGTTTGCTGCACACAATTTTTTGTTCCATCTGGCTTGTTTGTAGGCTGGGAGGAGAAAAATGCGACTGGATGGGAGGGTTGGAGTGGATACATGCAGTCCTAAGTGTTTTCAATAGAGCATTAATTGAAATGTTGTAGATGCTGTTTGCCTCAGCTGTAGCTGTTCATAATAATTAGGTTGATGGATTCAGAGAGGAACAAAAAAAAATGTCTCTCTTCTCAGAGAGAAGGACATTTAAGCACTGGGTTGGGGATCTGGGAGTCTAGTAAAACCCTGCTCCTGGTGAATTGGACATGTACAAGTGCTGGAGCTGGATGGGATGTATCCAGCAGGGAGCTGGCTGACAAAATACTGCCACTTTCCATCTTCATTGGGAGTTTGCTGTGCTAAAGAGGTGTCACAAGCTTAAATTAAAAAAAAAGGCAAAAAACAACAACAACAACAAAAAAAAAACAGTTTGGAGAGCTGTGTGGCTTACCACAATCCCTGGGAATGAAGAAAACCCTCCCATGATCACTGCACAGGAAGAAGTTGTCCCTCATGTCCAGGGGGAAGTGTCTGGGATCAGTCTCTGCCCATTCCTCTGGTGCCATTGCTGGGCCCTACAGAGCAGGACCTGGTCCCTGCAGACAGGGACACAAAGGGATGGGCCCCTCCCAGTCATATCTTCTTGAGGCTGAGCAGCCCCAGCTGTCTCAGCCTTTGCTCACCACAGAGATGCTCCAGCCCCTTCATCACCTTCATACTCCTCCTCTGGACCTGCTCCAGGAGCTCCACAGTTCTAGTTTACCCCTCTTCTCCTGGAAATGCATGTTTCTCTAAGTTCTCCTGTCTTAAAATATGCCCATGCTACAAAACCCAGCTGTGGTGAGAAGACACACAGTCTGGCCACCTGATTGCTGCTGTCTTAGACTGGACAATGCAGCACTGAGGGAACCTCTTTCTGTTTCTCATTGTTCTTGATTTCTTTCTCCTTGACTTGGTTTTGTTGAAGTTTTTGAGTGTTTTGTAATTAACCACCCCCTGCTTCCACTCTGCCAGACTTCCTTCAGCAGCTCAGGATGATGCCTTGTGAAGGCTGGCCTAGAGCAGAGACCAGACAGAGCTAAAGAATAAAGCAGGGATTTATTCAAAGGATCTCCTCCATGGATCCACCTTGGGCAGCACCAGAGCCCAGCCAGGGCTGCACCCAAGATGAACCCAAATGGTCCCAAAATGCACGAGCGCTGCCGGGGTCTCTCCCTGGGCTCAGCTCTGCTCCATGTGCACATTGCAGTTCAGTGTCCAATCCCAGCTGCAGCCCCTGCAGTCCCATCCTGTTTGTTTTTCTCTCTCCAGCCCACGGGGTTTGTGCTCCTGGGCTGAGATTTGGATCATTTGTCCTTGGTGCCCAGCTGGAGCAGGAATTTTGTGTCCCTGCTCTGTGCAGAGAGCTCACCATCCCCTGATGTGAAGCTCAGACCCACAGACTAAAGCAGCACAGAATCTGAAAAATATAATAGCTAAAACCTGAGGCATCAAGAAGAGGTGTGGGATTCTCAAAGATCTTTTGCTTGGTCTGTCAAGCTCATGAATTTGGATGGAAACATGGGTGGAAAGAGTGGGAGCTGAGAAATGAGCACATCCCATTCTCTGAGGAGTGCCCGTGGTGTCCCATCACAGACCCACACAAAATCTGAGCTGATGAAGCCCCTTAACAGCTGAGGAGTGACTATGGGTGATGTGTCCAGTCCTAATTCCTGGAAATTCAAAGTAAAACGGGACATTTTGGTCCTGATGTGGCCAATTTGGGCTGTACATCACTGGAATGACAGCAAGCACAGCCAGCTATGCTACAGAACACGGAAACTTCTCCAACCACAGACGCTTGGGATGCTCTGGCCTCAAAGCATCCATCCACCATCCCTGTACACGAAATTTCACCGTGGGCAAAGCTCCAGCAAAGCTGCATCTCAGCAGCTGTTTTATTTAATTTGCCACTGCCATGGCCACAGCCATACAAGGACAGTTAATTGCTGTTCCTGGTAAAATGGGTGCCCCCTCCAGCCTTTACCTGATCCGTGACTCGAGTCCCCACTCATGTCCCCAGCCAGGTCACCACGCTGCCAGCTGCAAAGGAAATTCCAGGAGCAAACTTTTTGGGAGAAATTTGGTTAATTGAAGTTGAAACAGTGTCTTGGTCAAAAGCATTCATTCCAGTGACATTGGGGTCACCACTGAGCCCTGTCCCCAAGTGCCACATCATTTAAATACCCTCAAGGATGATGACTCCTTGGGCACCTGTTTCAACACTTGACAACCCTTTCCATGAAGAATTTTTTCTCCCAATATCCAATCTAAACCTCCCCTGGCCAAAACTGAAGCCATTTCCTCTAGTCCTATCACTTTTTCCTTGGGAACTGAATTACTTGGTATGAAATCCCTCACAGGTGTAAATAAATAATAAAACCTCCAAAGCAATTAAAACCTTGTGTTTTGCTTCTTAATTTCTAAAGAGACATCACAACATGTTTTAAAGCTGTTCTGTGACAATAAGGAAAGGGGTAAATTTTTTATTTTCCTTTTCCATTATAGGGGGTTTTTTTCTCTCGTCATATTGACACAGGAACTGGATCTTTAAAGGGAAAAAATATAATTTGGGCATTCATTTAAATTTAGTCCTTCATATCATAGGATAAATTTATATTATATTTAAGGAGTCTAGGTAAAATCACATCCTGGAGATGCCTTTTTTCTTTCAGTGACTATGGAGGGAGCTGAGGAAGGTGGCTTGGATGCTTTTGTGGAGTTGAGTGAAATGAATTTCGCTCTCCTTTCTAAGACTTATAATTAATAAATAACACAACAACTGGCAACATTCTGGTTTTCTCACACATGGCAAGCAGTATTTTTTTTTTAATTGTCATTCTGGTGAAATGTTGGAATGATATCTTTTTAATTTTTTTATTAGACCTTTCATGTCTAATAAATGTTTGGCACCAGCATCGTAACTTACCCTTTCCAGACCATATCAGAAAATAAAATGGATTAAACCCATTCCATACTGATGGAGGATTATCCTTAGTTTTCTTGCTTAATGGAACAAGAAGTCCACATCTAAATTTCAAGTTAATATTTTAGGATTTAAGAGATTTTTTTTTTTTTGCCTTTTTTTTTTCCCCGGAGTCTATTGAATTATAGATTTTAGTTGCAAGGATAAGTAAGAAAACATTTATTCGCTCAGGCTGACATTGGAGTCATACCTTTTGAATAAAACAGGACAAGGGATGCTCAAAAACTGAAAAAGAGAGCAGACTGTACCTTTGCTGCTGCAGTCATGGATCTGCTTCTGCTGCTGATTTTAACAACATTTTGTTTGAGAATTTCCATTGCTGTGGAAATAATGATGAGTCCTGGGGAAAAAAAAAAAAAAAAAAAGAAGGCAATTCTATGTGGGGATATGGAAAAGAAAGAGAGAAATTCCCAGAGTGAAAGAGAGGAATTCCCAGAGTAGCACAGGTCTTGTGTACAGATTTTTTTTAATAATTTAAAAAAAAAAAGAGAAAAAATGGGGTAAAAAAAGAGAAGCAAATAGAAGGTTCTGGGCTAAAAAGCTTATTTTCAGTATCTGTGTGATAAAAAAAGGAGACAAGATCTATCACAAAGGATTTTCTTTTAGTATTCATAAGCACCTGAAAAAACCAGACATTTCTGCCTGAGCTGCTCCCGTGGGGCTCCTTGAGAAGCTCTGATCAATTCAGTCAATGCACAGTGAGATCCAATCCTCTCATCCTCAATTAGACATCCAGTGTAGGTGACAAAAGCTATGCTGAAAAACTGCCTGGGTTTGTCCACTGATGGTCAGGGGGATGAAATTCCCACCCACAACTGCACCTCAGGCATCTGAGGAGAGGGGATAAAAATCCCACCAGAGGAAAGAGAGCAGGGCCAACCAATTAACACTTTATAAAACAGGTTTATCAGTGCCACCTTGTTGGAACCCTGGCTGCTGAGAATTTCAGACTTTCTGTGCTGCCAGGCACTGACCCCCAAGAGAACACTGCATTGACCTGAGGCCGTGGAGAAGCTTCCAAAATGGAATGACAGAACTGGGATTGTGGGTGTGGAGTTTGAATAGAAGTGTGTGATATCACAGGGTGGGAAACTCAGAGTTCAAGGGTTTGGAATATAGTAATATACAAAAAGCAAGATGGAGGTTTTGGGGTGGAGGCTGGTCCTTCTTCACCTTCTTCTCCATGGGTTTGGGTGGTTTTGTGCAATTGGATAAAAAAGTCCCCATTGCAGGTATGGGTGGTTGGTTATTGGGTTAAAAGTAAAAATAATGTAGGTGTTATTTCTTAATTGGACAGTTATCCTTACAAGACCTTGTAGAGAGAGATATGAGGCCATTCTGTAGCTTGTTAGTAAAATGCTGTGGAATTCACCCTTTGTAAGACTGTAATATAGATAAGAACTAATAAACATCTGAGTCTGAACACAAAATATTGTCTCAAGTGCTTTTATCCCAACCCTGACCAGGCAGAAAAAGAAGATAAAAATGCAATACTACCTCTCCTCATGCCTCGTGTGTCATGGAGTCCCAGTATGCTTTGGTTGGAAGGGACCTCCAGGATCATCCAGTTCCACGCCCTGCCATGGGCAGGGACACCTTCCACGGGAGCAGGCTGCTCCAAGCCCTGTCAAAGGTTGCTGGAAAAAAGACCAGAATATGACACTGTCATAAAATTGCCTTATTTTGAATGCTGCAACACACAGAAGTTGGCCCAAAGATGTAATTATTTCATTCCAAGACATTTGGGCTTTTGAGTGCTAAGCACCAGATCACACCTCAGCTGCTCAGGAAAGGGAAAGGAGGACCCTTCTTTCCTCTGACAGGACTGTCTCCTTCTCTTCTTCTCTCCCTCAAAAAATATATTTTGACCTTTTCTTCTTGAATCAGGCTTTGTGATTTATTTTTCTCAGATTTATGTTCACATTTTACAAGCTTCTTCAATGGTAAATTTGTCTTTCTTGTAAAAGCAAAATTAAAACCAGTAATTTGGGTGTAATATATATCAGTTAGCAAATGCTTCTGCACTTTCCCAGCTCTTTATCAACCCAGCTGGCCTTTGCAGGATAAGGAGCTGAGAATTTTGAGGAAAACTTATGGATAACAGAGTTCCAGGAAAAAAGGTCAGGACCTCTTTAAACAATTGAAACTGTGCTATATTTGTCAGTTTCAGATTTTCTTGCACTTTTGTCTGATATATTTGATTCTGAGCATTCCATCACACACAAAGCTGATCAGACTGGGTAAAACTATGAACTATTTTCATCTTCCAGCAGAGAGTGTGTTCTGGTTTTTTTTATCAACCATTTGTTTTACCATGGGGATTTATTTGATATGTATTAGCTGAATTCTTCTGAAGTTATTAGGTTTTTTCACAGAAACAATGAGCAATTTGTAAAAGTAATTCCCTGGTGTCCTTGGTCAAGCCTAAAGTCTTGTATCAGGAAGAAAAATCTGACACATTAACCTTTGTTGCCTTAAATGTTTGCAAAAAAGAGGGTTTAATAAGCTGTGAAAGAACATATTTAATTAAAAAAAAAAAAAAGAGTCAAGGCAACAAGAGACCACAAACTGCTAGAGGAAGAAGAAGAAATCAGGGCAGGCCAAATTCTCAGAGTAAATTGGTGAGATTCCAGTAAAGTCAGTGGCGCTGGGTCAAATTAATCTGAGTTGTGGATCTGGATGAAGAGGATAAGTACATGAGAGCACTGCTGAATCAAAGGCAGATGAAAACACTGCTGAACTGAACTAAGTATTCCCACTGCCCTCCAGAACAGAGAAGAAAACCAGGTCATGTTTCTGTCTTTCCACAGCTTCCAAAATAATCATGGTTTACTCCTAATACTGCTGTAATTTAGCACTATGCACTGCTTTATTTACACACGCAGCACCATTTTAATCCACATTTTCCTCTTCTATCCATTCTCCCAAATTAAATTATAGCCTTGATGGCTTTGGGTAATGCACAATGAAAATACTCTCCTTGAGCAATGATTCTAAATCCCCAAATGGATTTGTATAAATAAACTGCTGAGGTATCATTCCTCTGTCATTTGATATATTAAAAATTAGGATGTATTTTTCCCCTCCATGCTGCTCAGAAGCAGGAAATAATTTTCATTTTCCTTTGCTGTACCACAATCAAAGTTTGTAGGCAGCAGTTTAGCTTAATCATACTTATGCAATTACTGTCAGAGCCTGACATTTTCCTTTCACCTTTACTATTCCCAGGAGATTAAGCTATCAACCCTTCAAGATCATTACAGTTGTTTACATGCAGGTGGTAAAAGGATTCTCAAACAGCAGGAAATCTTTATCTTTGGCTATGGCATGAACCAATCTCTTTACATTTTGGGGATTTTTTATTTAGTGGAATGGAAGCAACATCCACACCTGAGGAATGGACTAAACAGGGAAACACAAACATTTTTTGAGACAGCAGTGTAGGAATTCTAATGGAATGGTTGTTCCACAGACATCCCAGGATGTGTTTTTCCATGCTGAAATGATGGGAACCACCTGGATATCAGATAAACCTTTCCATTTTCTTTTCTTCTTAAGCCAACCTACTAAGGTCGACATGGTTGCTGCACTGAGAGGAAACTGCAGAAGGGTTCAGTAGCTGAGGAGGAGGAAGGAGCAGCAGATGTGTCTGGCAGGTTTTGATTCTCCACTCCATTTTGTTGTGTTTTTTTTTTTTTTTTTTTTTTTTTTTTTTTTTTTTTTCTTTTTTATGCCGGTTAAACAGAACCTTCTGCAGGTGTTGCAGCCTCTGGGGTGGCTGCTGAGGGCAGCTGCTCTTGGGCTGCCCAGCACCGGGGCTGTGTGAGCTCTGAAATGTCAGGCATTGAAAGCAGCAGCTGTTTCTGCAGGGCTCCCGTGGCTGAAAGGAGTTGGCAGAGACTTTAAAAACCTGTCTGGCTTCTCAGCCATCCCCTTCCTTGGCCTTTAGGCAGCAGCTCTTGCTCAGGTGAGGTGTTCTTGCAGGTGCACACGCTTTACACAGTTCCTGCACTTCCTCATGTTTATCAGTCTGGAGGTAGAGCCACAGCATGAAAATACAGACTGGTTTGGGTTGGAAGGGCCCTCAAACACCACCCAGTTCCCACCCCCTGCCCTGGGCAAGGACACTTCCCCTAGACCAGGCTGCTGGCCTGCAGCTCTTCCATACAACTCTGGACCCCTCTTCTCTCTCAGATGCCATAGCAAACTTTGCTTCCAGCTCCATTTTCACCTGCCCAGCACCACCAGCACATAAAATGCAAGGCACAAACAAAGTCTTCATCATTTTTTAGTTGATTTCCTAAGGGAAAGGAAGTTTCTGCAGCCCTGCTTCATGTCTGCCAGTCTCCACTATTCATCAAATACCTTGGCCAGGTTCAATCATCATTAGACAAGGGGTAAATGCTTCAAGGATATTAAAGTCTGCTAAGGATGGTTAGGAAGAAAGAGGAGATGGGCAACAGCTGGTGTTGCAATTATAAGAATTGGATATTCAGGATTTTAATCATAATATTTGACACCAGAGAATCTTCAGAATGGAAAATAAACCAGATTTTGCAAGGCCTTCTTCTAACGAAGATCTTTATTCTTTTCTTTTTAAATCCCCTGGGCAACCAGCAAAATCTGGTGAACATTTCTATGGTTTAACTTGTTGTTGTTTTTCATTTTGTATAAATAAAGTTATTTGTTTAATTACCCTGTTCCCTCAAGTTGTTAAAACCACATCAAGATTCATTTAATTTGTCAGTATATTATATTCCTCATTTCATTAAACTGAAGCAGTTACTTAAAGCTTACAATATTCACTCATCCAGCATAGACACAGAAATCAGATTTACCTCAAAGGTTCTCGTTATTTCTCTAACTATATAATCTCCCCTTTCTTTACAGTTTAGGGCTAAGTCTTCTATTATTGCTATGGAATATTTAAAACCCATTCAAAATGCTATCAAGGTTGTTTCCAAAGACATTTGGAATGAAAATCATTAAGAAAGCCATTTTCAGTAATTTCATGAAGTCCATTTCTTCCCTGAATTTATATTTTAGTGTGAAAGGTAATAGTGTGGTCATGTAAGTAAAAATTACCATAAATTTAATTAACTGCACTGCTTAACATAATAAAAACTCCTATCTATTAAAGAGAGGATTTCTTCATTAAAAAAAAGATGATTGTATATTTTTGAACTGCTCTTTCCAGCGACAAGAATGCAGCAAACATTTCACTTGGCTGAATGAGGAAATTAAATGATGAAGGGATTTCTTTCCACATGTGATTCCTCAGGCCACCATAACCTGTGTGCAGCCTCAAGCAAATGCACAACCAGACTTTAAGCATTTGCTCAGTAAATTATTCTTCCTTTTGAACCAGAGTCACAAATTCTGTTCTGTGCTGCAGTTTTCAACCTCCTCCTGCAGCTGAACTTCAAGCACAAGTTAGAAATCCAACTGGATAATTAGTGTCTTACTAAAGCTTTCATTAAGCAACCTTTTCATGTATGGAGGGTGGATAGGATTTCAAGATCTGATGTTTCTCACATGGAGATAAAGGGGGCTAATGGACAAAAATAATCCTTTTCATGCACAAATGAATAGCTGGGCTGACTGGGATGCAGAATAAAGCAGTGGAGCAGCAAAAGGTTCACCATGTCACAGGAAAGGGAGGCAGACACAGATAATTTTGCTCTAGCAGTATTTGCCATATTAAATAAATGTGATTCTTCAGCTTCTTTGCACAAATGTTAATGATTCTCTGTGACTGCAAGCACTATAAATTTCAGGTTGCATTTTGCCCCTTGCTGTGCAACACCTTGCAAAATACTGAAGTATCCACTGTCAGTGTTGAACCAGCATGAATCTCAAGGACATTCCCAGCAGAAAGCAGTTCATTTAAGGATCTTTAATTAATTAAAGACAGGAATCAGGACCTGTTTGTCTTAGAAGCTTCCAGGAGTGTTGTACTCTGAAAGTCATGATGGCAAGAGCTCTTGCAATACTCAAGATGTGAATCTTGGGGATTGATTTTTAGGCTCTTACTTCTTAAAAATCTTATGCAAAGAAATTCTAAATAATGTGCTCATTTTCTGTTTAATTACTGCTTTTCTTGGCTGCTGGCTCTGTACAAAAATATGGTAAAGATTTTGTCCTGAGGACCAAGAACTGTTTCATAAAGAGATTAAAAAGCATGGACAAAATTATCATGAGCAATGTGTTGAGTGGACACAGTCCAGCTCCCAAAGGGCCCAAACACTGCATTAGGCAAAATATTTGTACAACTTATAAAGCTGTGAGCATGAATAAAATAATATGAACCCCCTTTGATCTTTCCTAAGGGCAAAGATAAAAGGATACTCACCAAGGGATGTGAAATTTCACCTTTCTCTTGCCAATACCTCATAAGTCACAGGTTGTGTCTCCATTTCTCATTCCAGGCCCTGAGGTCTTCATTTCCTGAGCACTCATTTGTAATAGATTTTTCTCAAGATAACAGTCTAACTTTTTAGATTAATTTTCAAAGATTTTTTATAATTTTAGATTATTTTACTAATAATTTTTATTAATTTTTAATTATTTTAAAAATATTTTTAGCCTAAAATACAGCTCACAGGAAACAGTAGTTCCTCCTCCAAAGTAAAAGAAACAAATATCAACCAGAATAATGACTCCATGATTTTCCTGTTGAAGTTCTTTAAGATTGCTACTTTTTTTTCATTTTCACAACTGTAAGAGATTTATATGAAATTTAATTACATTGAAGATCCAGTGAAAGCATAAACACGAGGTGTAGTATCTTGTAAGTAGATATGACCACATTTTTAGATGTGGCACTTAGAGACATGGGTTAGAGACAGGGCTTGGCAGGGCAAGGTTAATGCCTGGGCTCAGTGATCTTGGAGGGTTTTTCCAGCTTTCATGACTCCAGGATTCAATCATTCTATACCCAGTTAGAGATGTAAAAACAGGTAAAATGTATTTTACATGTGCAATTTCAGGTTGTGTTAATGGTTTTATTTTCATATCATACCAGAGAGACTGGCAGGAAAAATAGCTAATATTCTACTGGAGGCTGTTATGATAGTTATATATCACTATATAACTATATGATAGTTATCTCCTAATCATCATCATCTCAAAATCCTCAATCACGATTATCCCCAAAAGATGTCCAGGAGGTACAAACTCACTTTTCCATTGCATGCAAATTAATACTGCCAAGATTGAGCAGCTTTATTCTAGGTATACAAAGAGCAAAGTTCCTTTCTTCAGACCCTGTCTTGGTTTGAAAAGCCAGGTGTCTGCCTTCAAGGCAGGAGCCTCCCTTGAAATGGAAAATGTAAACCCCCTCCCTTCAAATTACTGTAATTTTGAAATTAAGGGGCTCTCAGGCAAAGAGATGGGAATGGGAATAACAGTTCTTTATTAAGGATAAAAATAAAAACAAAAAATGCAGTAAAGAAACCCCAACACTGCCAGAATCAGAAGAGGAACTGGTACCCTGTGTGTCAGGGTGGTGGCACAGTCCCATCCCATGGGGGCTCAGCCCTCCTGCAGTGCCAGCTGTGCTTCTGCTGGAGCAGGGATCCTGCACAAGGCTGCAGTTTTCCTCTGCAGCTCCAGGGCTGCTGGAGATGGGCCTGCTCTTCCTCTGGGAATGCAGGGCAGGAGAAAGCTGCTCCTCTGGGAATGCAGTGGGCAAAGGCTGCTGTGCTGTTCCAGGCTCAGATTGTATCCAGGTAGGAATGCTTGGCTCCTGCCCTGGGCGGAGCATCTCCCCATGGGATGCTGGAATTTGATCAGCCCTGCAGGGACACTCAGTGGCCATGGACAGCAGAGATCTCCTGGAGGGAGGATTGGCTGTGGGAGAGATAAAGAAAACTGCCCTGTGAACAGCAGAGAACTGCCCCACCTCTGACAGGTAACAAACAGAATACACACCCTAAAACATATCTTACAACCCAGGACAGCCCCCATAAAATAGAATCAATAGCTGGATTCATTTGATCAGGAACAATCTGATTTTATGCAGCAGCACCACTCTCACCTCCCAGGCAGCAGAGCTGGAGTGGGCTCTCCACACTGCACATTTTTACGTGCCCTGTGTTCAGCCAGGTTATAAATTATCCCTTCACATCCTGAAGTAAAACTGGAGAGGTCCTTGCTATGAAAATACAAGAGCAGGCACAATGAAATGGGCATTTTGAGCAGAGATAACCTGTGCCTAGCTCCTGAAAATGAACAGCCAGGCTCCTGGCAATTATCTCTAATTACAGTTGGTACAAAAGGGTTTTCATAATACACTTTTGTGCAATGTGCAAGCTTGAGATGAGATCCCAAGGCTGAAACATTTGTTCCCCTTTACCATTAAGTGTGTTTTAAAAAATAATAATTAGAAGATCATTCAGGAGGGAAGATAACACTCTGACATGGTCACTTAGTAAAGACATTTGTTATTTGGACTTATTATTTGCCTGTCAAGAGGCCTGATCCTGTCCCAGTGATTTAATATGAACCATCATGTAAACATTTCAATACCAGAACTGAAAGAAAAGAGAGAGAAAAAGTATCATTAAACCCATTTTCCAGATAAAGAATCTGCCACAAAAAGTTATTTGCATACATTCTGCTTCTAAGTTCAGAAACTCCCAGCCCAAGGATAATGTTTAGGACTCAAATAACTTGGAATTTGTCAGAAAAGTTCTCTCAAAAAGATCACAAAAAAAGACATATCAGCCTCAGTTATAGTTTTTCTGATCATTTTTTAGGTTTAGATTTTGCTTTGCCTCTGTTGTTGTGATTAAGTGTGAAGCAAAGAGATCAATACACCTTGATAAGATAGCAAAGGATAATCTTCCTTCAGTGCTAGGAACATAAATATTGGGCTGCTCTTGTCAAGCAGATCCTACTGCAAGACCTGTCCAGATGTTTGCAGTTTTATCCATCCATTCATCATTCCTTGCTTGGTCTGCTTTTTCCACCTGAGCTCTGTTGGTACACAACTGTTTTTGAGCAAATCTTGGGATTGAAATTCTGCCTTTCCTTACACACTGCTGATAAGGGGCACCAGGGGAGCTGAACATGAAAAATAAGCCGTTATTTATAGACTGAGTAAAACAAAATATTTGGTTCCTCTGTCCTCTCGTGCTCCATATGCTGCCACATGAAACCCTCAGTATTTACTGAATCATTTACCTGACCCACTGCATTCATTGTGTTTAGAACCAGGATTGCTTTGAATACTCAGCTAAAAGTAATTACCAGGAAAAATAAATATTAAGATTTTAATTGCACTCCATTTATCTTTTGGTTCTTAGAAATTATTTTAAATGTCTATTTTGTTAACCAAAAGAGAAATAGAAAAATTAAAATGTTATTTGACTCTAAGTCTCTAATCTCAGGAATCTGTTTAAGTACTTTCTGAATAATAAAAGTCACAAAAATGCCCTCTGGGGAAAATGAGCTGCAGCATATTGGTCTTGCAATTGAAAGGTCTGATTTTGTGAAGGGCTTGTTGTACTTTCTTCCTTCAGAATTATAAGAAATTGGTGTCCCTTCTCACCTTCAATGATCAAAAGATTCTCTTGAGCCATTATGGTAATTAGTCTCACAGACAGTACTGAATTAAAATAGAATATTTTATACTTGTTAATTGCCTGAGATCCACAGATGAAGATACTTCAATGTGTTGCCCAGAGAAGCTGTGGCTGCCCCTGGATCCCTGGCAGTGTCCAAGGCCAGGTGGACAGGACTTGGACCAGCCTGGGACAGTGGAAGGTGTCCCTGCCATGGCAGGGTGCTGGAATGAGATGAGCTTTAAGGCTCCTTCCAACCCAAACCATTCCTCGTTTCTAAAAGAGCTATTTAAAATTAATTTCATTATCCTCAATGAGTACAAGGCTATACCAGTCAAGACAGAGCTGAAGGAGAACAGCTGAAGCAATGCTGCATAAAGTGGCCCAATAAATATGATCATTATTCAAATAGCCCCAGAGAACTGTGGTAGCACAGATGACAGAGCACTGGGTTTACTTTGCTATCCATTGTCACATTTTCAAACTAATGAGCACTAGGACATGTTTGGTCTGATCTGCAGCTCTGACACTGTGGGTAGGTTGAATCTAGAGAATTTCCTTGGTTTTATGGACAATAAAAAAGAATAAGAAGCAATTAAAATAACCTTTTTTTAATATATTGCTAATTTTGGGTAACTCTGAGATTACCCTCAGGGCCCAAACCAGAATACCTTTTAAAAAGGAAAGTCCTGTGGAACAGGAGGATCTGTGTTCTTCATGCCTTGCCTCAGCAGCAGAGATGTTGCCCTAGAAACACAGCAAAGAGTAAGTTTGACAAGGCAGTCTCTGCTGTACAAAAAGAAATTAACTGTTTCCATGTGCTGCACTGACCATGGCTGTAGATTTCAGGAATTTCCCACTCATCCCAGTTTGGGAAATTTTAAAATGTTCCAATGTGTGCTTTTCAAACACATCAGGACTCGGTTCTGAAAAGGACTCCTGGTCTGTCACTGGGATCATGGTTTGGCAGGAGGAACACCTGGTGTCCCCAAATTCTGAGCCAGTGGCTGTGGTGTCAGGAGATCAGGTGCTGGTGGCTGGCATGGTGATATCTCTGTGTTTATTCTGCAGAAAACCAGCTCTAAGCAGAAATCTTAGAATCTGTCCCTCATGGCAGCATCTCCTTGGAGCATCTGCTCCTTTTCAGCACTACAAATGGAGCTGGAGGAGATGCTGGGCAGACAGATGCTATGATCATGAATTTGAAATGAAACTTGGAGGCTTCAAAGTGTGGAATGTGCATGTCTTCCTCCAAAGAGATTATTAAAGAAGAAACTCTGCTCACTGAGAGAGAGACAGTTTTGCAAGCTCCATTTTTGTCAAAATAATAATGGTAATTTTTCACATTCACTGCCATCAGCCAGATTTAACTGTGGGCTCACAGGGAGATAATGCAGCTGAAGCTGCCCAAAAAGAGGACACAACCAGAACAGAGCTTTCCTAATTCAACCATGGTCCTGGTTTCTGATGATGGAGATTCTTTATTGTCCCCTCCTACATTTCTTGGGCCTGACCAGGCTGTAGAACAGTCATGATGAACGTTTTTGTGCTTCTCCACAGAACAAAGGCTCCCCTCTGCGAGTCTGTGAAGTTTCACCATCTCTGAGATCCATCCCCAAAACTTCAGTGGGAGACACATTTAAGGTTGTTCATTCAGGGCACTTCACACTTCATTCCAAGCCTAATTACTTCCATTCAAGTAGTATAAAAGATAAATTAATTTATTCCAGGAGCAGGCGTTTTTCCTGCCTTATATTCCTCATCAGTATGGGCAGTTCTTCAAGCATTTCTAAACATTTCTCCTCTGATCCAGCCTTCCTTTTATTCTCTCCCTCCCTTTTTTCCCTGCTTCAAGTCAATTTTATTTGATTTTTTTGCTCTGCTTGCCTTGAAAAAAATCTCTTTAAGGCTCTTTTCTGCTTAATGCTCTCTGCACAGTGACTGACAAGAAACTTTTCCTTTTATTATCTCCACTCCTACACTCAGGTGGCTCCCTCATTTTGCCACATTAGGTGGTCAAAATGCCCTTTTAATTCTGTGTTGTGATGTGGCCAAAGATGAGATTTAGCTATTGCAAGGTGGGCTCCTAAAAGATACGTCTCTATTTAAGGGATAATGATTCCTGACTCCCTTTTAATTAATAAAAGGAGATATGTAGGGTACCTACAAGTCTCTTGGTGTCTTTGGTACTCAGGTTAGCACGACCTGAAATATTTTCTGTTGGTGATTATTTAACTGTAAGATGACTTTCTCATACTAACTCAAATATTGAACAGTCATGCAGGGTTATATCAGTCCTACTCCACAATTATGACTGAGACTTGGTGGAATGTATCTCCAGGAGACGAGCCCTCATCCTGTTCATGTCCTTCAGTGAAATAATTTTGGTTTCGTTTCTAGCTGCAGTACTGGAGAAAAAAAAAAAAGGATTTAAAGGTTACTAAAGATTCATCCATGCTACATTTTAAATAGAAATTCTGAAAGCACAAAATGTCTGTGGAATCACAGTGATAGTGTTGATACAAGTACAATGAAAATAACTGTGTTTCTATGATAACCAGTTATTGACAGATTGTTATCTTATTTCGCAGGGAACAAAAATAAAGACTAAACATTTGCCATTAGAATTTTCTTGGATTCTTTGGTGTCCTGGTAGTTTCAAGACATAACAAAAGGAGAATTCAGTTTTCTTCTCTGAAAATGCATTTTCAGGCTACAGACAGAGGAAGGTTATTTAGCCTCTGAATTGCAGAATTCAAACAATACTTTCAAATCATCACTTTTATTGTGTAAAAGCACGTGGCATCTTCCCTAAATGTCTGAAGAACACCACAAAGACAAGGTCATGTTTGCCCTGTTTCTTTTGAACTTTGTCAGACACGATGCTGAGTTAGACAGAACTTCCATCTGAGCAGAGCAAATATTCCTGCAGTGCCTCAAATAATCCTTTAAACACCAGTGTCAGTGGCAAAAGGCCATGGAAATCCTTTATTCATTTCATAGCAATCGTGAAGTGGGGATGAGACATGAGTTAGGATGAGTTGTGGTGCTCAAAAACCCTGACAAAGCCTTTACTTGGACATTTTCTACTGATACAGATCTTTCACTCTTCTAAGGCCTTTACAGAGGAACAGTATTGCTAAGAGTTAACTCTTACAGAATTCACAGAATTCCCAGAATGACCAGGTTGGAAGAGACCTCCAAGATCATCAAGTCCAACCCAGCCCCAACACCTCAACTAAACCATGGCACCAAATGCCATATTACATACAACTGCTGTATGCCACTGCTAAATATCACATACAATATAAGATAATTTAGGATATTTCACAGGCTTTCATGTTTGGTGAACCAAAAATTCATCCCTGGTTAGTAAAATGTAGCAACCATACTTCCCTTGTCATAATTTCTCATAGGTCAACAGCCAAAATCAAAAATATCTGAAGTAAGACCATGTTTGCCAGCACTTTGAAATTTTACCAAAGAATTTTTTCAACCAAAGAGATCATTTTTAATTTTGCTCTTTGTAAGGCTGGAATTTGGGCAGCTGAACTACCCTGATCAGGGTGTAGGTTTATTTACTTATACAAGCTTTTGTGGCTGGGATAGATTAGACAGCCCCACAGAGGTGGCAGATCCACCACAGATTGGGAAGATCCACATCCTCTTGAAATTCAAGTGAAGTTCAGGCAGGATATGACAGACACAAAAATGGAAACAAATAAATCAGACTGTGATGTCTACTGAGCACAGAGAGAATTGATACACACACCGAATATGTGAATCTTTAATTAAATTTAGTTGTTTTTGTCTTTGGCTGAATCCCACCACACTTGTTGTGCCTCTAGAGTCACGCAGGCAGATCCAAGCTCAACACCCTCAGCAGCTCCCAGGGCTGGATTTCCTCTGCATGGAGAAACTCCCTGAACTCAGTGCCATGCATGGCAAATTAGGAGAGGAGCACTTGTTCCTCCCAAAGAGCTCTGTGTGAATATCACCATTTTCCCCAGCATTGCTAAGAGATGCTCATCTGTTGTAGAGGTGGCTGTATATGGTCACTGGGGTAAACAAAACAACCCAAATATACACAAAAACAGTCCCTGCCTTGCAGGAGAGAGGCAACATGGACAGAATTGCAATCAGAGCAGCTGCAGGAGAGATCTCAATGCAGAAAGTCCAGCAATGCCACAGGGAGGGTGATGGAGCAAAGTTAATCCTATTATAAATTAGTTTGTGCTTCCTGCTCTGAATGCTTGGGTTGCCCTCTTTGTTTCAAGAAAACATGATTTGGGAGGCTTAGTCTGCACAAACAACTGAGTCAACAAGTCCTGTGCCTGCAGGAAAGAAACAGGACAGGCCTGGTTTGTGCTGATTCATGGCTATTTATTCAAGGTTTAGAGGTATGGCCATAGATCACCAGGATTTAAATAATTCTCTGAAAGGATAAAACTTGAATTAATTGGTTAATTAAGTCCTTTAGCCACTGTCAGTGAATCGTGGCTTAGTAGGCTACTTATATGTAAAACACAAATCAGGACTGCAGGCTCCAGTCTAATCAGAAGAAAGGTCTTGCTGCTCATAGATTTTTCCTCACAGCTGTCATCTGCTTAAAGAATTCATTCAACAATCTAAATTGCAGAAAAAGTAAATAAGCCCTAAAAATAAGTCAGGACTGTTTATCACATCTGGGATTGGAAAGAGCCAAAACACAACTAAAGTGCAAAATCTGCATCCTATTTGTGCTAATAACGATTTACTTTTTTTCCTTTTTTTTTTTTTTAATTTATGTACTTGAGCTCTTTCATGCAAGTGGCTGGCTTTAAAAAAACAACAACACAACAACTCCCTGTTTTACAGAAATCTTTGGATGCTTGACATCACTGAAATTCTGAAACACTCAGACTAGAATTTGCCCATGTACTTAAAAAAAAAATCTGAGCTATGAGCACTCTATTGATCACAGTGTGCTTTTGTTCACCTATAGACTACCTGGCATAAAGCCCCCAAAGCAGAGGATATGAAATTCTGCTTATTTCTTGAGCAGTCAATGCCTCAAAAATACTCCAGGGTTTCAGTTTGCTTTTCTTTTCATAGTAGGCACTAATCCTCCAGGGATAAACACCTAGAAATTGATGCCATTCACCTGCTTTAGTGCATCCCCCTCCAGTCCTGGGGAGATTTGGAGGCACCTTTCACCTGCACAGCCTGCAGGATAACGTGAAGGAAGATTAGATATTGATCTGTGGAGCAGCAGTGGAAAAATGGTGGTGCCCTGATCACCTGCATCACCTCCTCTCTTTGGAGTTTGCCTCACCTAAAAGGGTGTTTGTTAATTTTGAGATGATGTCCTGGGTTGCAAGATGTGGCTGGGGGTGTGTGTTCTGTCCCCATCTGTCAGAGCTGGGGCAGTTCTCCTCTGTTCATGGGGCAGTTTTCTTCATCTCTCCCACAGCCAATCCTCCCTCCAGGAGATCTCTGCTGTCCATGGCCACTGAGTGTCCCTGCAGGGCTGATCAAATTCCATCATCCCATGGGGAGATGCTCCGCCCAGGGCAGGAGCCAAGCATTCCTACCTGGATACAATCTGAGCCTGGAACAGCACAGCAGCCTTTGCCCACTGCATTCCCAGAGGAGCAGCTTTCTTCTGCCCTGCATTCCCAGAGGAAGAGCAGGCCCATCTGCAGCAGCCCTGGAGCTGCAGAGGAAAAGTGCAGCCTTGTGCAGGATCCCTGCTCCAGCAGAAGCACAGCTGGCACTGCAGGAGGGCTGAGCCCCCATGGGATGGGACTGTGCCACCACCCTGACCCACAGGGGCTCAGCTCCTGCTCTCACTCTGGCAGTGGTGTCTTGTATTACTGCATTTTTTAATTTTTATTTTTTCCTGTTAAAGAACTGTTATTCCTCTTCCCATATATTTGCCTGAGAGCCCCTTAATTTCAAAGTTACAGTAATTTGAAGGGAGGGGGTTTACATTTTCCATTTCAAGGGAGGCTCCTGCCTTGAAGGAGGAGCCAAAGCTCTTTTCAAACCAAGACAGATGATTTCTCCTCCTCAGCTGGTTACTAGGGAAGCTGTTGCTTGGTCTCTATGCTCCTTATATGAATGGAAAAGCCCTTCAGAGAGGAGTTCTTGGATGGTTCAAAGGGCAAAGAGTTGGTCACTCCTTGTCCCTGGACAGTGTCAGACGTGTTTCTGTGCTATGTCTGGAAGCTCACATACCACACACCCCATAAAAATGGGAAGGGATTGGTTCTGAGATCCCTTTAGTCAACCTTAGTACCAATAAATACGCATCACATGCTTTTTTTTTTTAAGTAAACCAAGCTAATTTGTCATAGATAAAAACTATGTGCTTCACACATCTGACAATTCTATTATTTCATAAAGTTTTGAATGTTTTCTTTTATGAAAGGTCTTTTCTGCTCAGCACCAAATTAATGAGGCAGTTGTACATTAGGTGTATACTATAGTAATTGTTAAATGACATCTTCAGGCACAATAAGCAAATAAGAGCCTAATCTACTCGTTATATAATTATCTTAAAATTATATATGCAGCAATATAGAATTAAAACTGTTCTTACAATTTAAAAATAGGAATTCAAACATGAGAGCCACAGCTATCCTTAACCAAAAATTATTCACTGTTAGCCTGTTCCATGTCATCATTTCTACAGGTGCTTTAATGAGTTTAAGTGAATACTTAAACCCTGAAGGAGAAAAGGAAGCATTTCTGAGTCTTGAAATAAAATGTTTTGAGAAAAACTCCCTCAGGTCAGAGTTTAAAGACTTAAATGAATCACTGAATGAAGTGAACTGTAGATATTACATCTCTAATGTCTTGGGGTGCATTCTACACCCAACAGAAAGAGAAGAACATAATCACAGAATGGTTTAGGATAGAAGAGAGTTTAGAGATCACCCCATTCCAACACTTAAAAATGTTGTCTGCAAATATATGACAAGCTGAGATAAACAATTTGGGAGAGGATTAGTTAAAAAAGAAAAAAATCCTAGCAGCATGAATTAATTCAGACAGGGATTTCTGGATCACAAACTTCAGATCTGAAAGGAAAAACATTTCAAATAAGTGCAAGGATCTGTCAGAACAAGTTCTGGTATTAACTCTGCCAAAATATCTGTGATGTCATTTGCATCATGTTCTAGATGTGATTCATTAGTTTTATTGTCATCTGCATCAGGTTTTCATGCCCCAGTGTTGTACTAGCTTTGAACATTTAGAGAAGATCAGGCAAGGACACAAAGGAAGCAGTGGCTGTGAGCATATTTTTATCCACACTCTATAAAACTGGCATCAAAATAATTGACTTTTTACAAAGTGTGAAACATGTCAGATCCATCCAGCTGATTCTTCTTTCATGGAAGTGATCGAGGCCAGGTTGAATGGAGCTTGGAGTGGAAGGTGTCCCTGCCCATGGCAGGGGGTGGAACTGGATGACCTTTAAGGTACCTTCCAAGCAAAACCATTTTGGGATTCTGATTTATGCAGCAAGGAGATTTAACAGACAGAGATGATTGAAATTGTCAGGGACTTCTGGAGAACGTCCAGATCACCCCATCTCTTCAGAGAAAGGTTGTCCAGGATTTTTTCCAGTTGGATTATGAACATCTCCAGGGACAGTGTTGTAGTTGAGACGGAGAAAATACAAAGCAGCACACTTCATTTTCAGGAGGTTTCAAAACTGGTTTTATTCTAGCATGCATGCTTTTTATACATTCTTAAAAAACTCCTAAGCTTACACTTCACTTATTGGTCAGAAGAGACAAAGAAAGTGCTCGTTGTAACAGGCAGTTGCAGGTTTCTCTTATTTATCCTTCTTTCTTTCTTGGTTTCTGTGTCAACAGCCTTGCTGGAAAATTCTTTCAGGGGTTAATGTGGATTCTCTTATCCAGCTTCTCTCTGGCTCACAGAAGTCACTGTAAAACCTCCTCCACAGGACGGATGCTGCACAACCTCCCTGGACAAACTGTGACTGATCTCTCTGACAGTAAATGTGCTTTGGGAAAAAAGTTCATATGGGATTTCTTCTTCTTGCAGGTTGCAGGTTGTTCTTCTCTTGGTGTTATTTAGAGTACCCTGGCTGTGTCTTCTTTCTTCTCCCCACAAGATATTTATCCCCATTCATAAAATGGGAATAAATATAATTCATAAAATGGGGATAAATTCCCTTCTGTTCTTCATGCTGGCCCAGCTCTCTGGGACTGAGGTTTTAAACACCTTTGTGGACTGCAGCAGACTCAGTTGAGGCTGTCCATGCCTGGTTTGCTCCTCTAGGCCAGCAGAGAGCACAGACCCCAGGAACATCCCAGTGGGGATGAGCAGGGGGAAGGATCCCCTCTCTCCACCTGCTGCTGGTGCCATTCACAATGTAGCCCAATGGGCTTGTAATTTACTTTGCTCTGAGGACATCCTGTTGTTTCATGGTCACCTGGGACCCCTCAGAGCTTCTCTGCAAAGCTGCTTGCCAGCCCACTATACCAGTTTATTCCTCCCCAGGTGAAGTATCAGCATTTCCCTTCAGTGACCTTCATGAGAATCCTCTCTGCCCATTTTCCCACACCAGCAGGGTTCTCTGCATGGCAAAACAACCACTCCCCCTGGATTTTTATTGTCTCCAAACTTGCAGATGTCTCAGTCATTTTTAAGACTAATAAAAATACTACACGGTATCCATCCCAAAACCAACACCTGTGGTACTGCATTCCTGACTTGCCTCGTGCCCAATTTCCTGCTGTGATCACATCCCTTTGATCTCACTATCTCAGCCCATTTTCAGTCCACCTCACTGTATATTTATATTCCCTGTTCATATGGTCATAGTCCTTGCATCTTTGCTCCCTGGTTTGCTCCTAGATCTGATCAGCTGCCCCAAAAAGTTGCATATCATAGAATATTAGAATCATAGAATGGTTTGGATTAGAAAGGATCTTAAAACTCATCCAGTTCCAACCCTCCTGCCACGGGCAGGGACACCTTCCTTATCCCAGGTTGTTCCAGCCCCATCCAACCTGACCTTGAAGGACATGGATCCTTCCAGGGATCCAGGGGCAACCAGAGCTTCTCTGGACAACCCATGCCAGTGTATGTAAAGAATATATGTTAAACCCAGCCTTTGCAGAGCTGAGGATGTACATGGTGAGGCAGAGGCAGGAATACCCAGGCTCCTGTTGAGCACTTCCAGTGCTGTAGTGAGCTGTGACTTGCTCTGAGTCAGTCTGCCAGTCACAGGGGTGCAGCTGATGCTCGGACTCATCCCAGTTAATTTTAGCTGCCAACAAGTTTGCTGTGTGTTCTGAGCCAGCCTTTTAGGCAGACTCTGTTGTCAACACACAGAGACAAGTAACCCCAGAGGGCAATTCATCCAACCTCTCTGCATCAGCTCCAGAGAGACATAATGAAGGGCTTGGATTAGATGTCTAATTATTGGATGGTGAAGGTTAGGGAAGATGAATCCCATCAGAAAAAAATCAAACCAAAAAACCAGGTTGTAGGAAATGTTTTGCAGGCTCCCTGCCAGCTAAGGACTCCTCTCTGTAGTGACACCTGGCCCTGTTCCAACTCCTTTTCTCTTCCAAGTAATGTGCAAAAGAGAAAGCAGAAGAAGGGAACAACTTGACTTCAATATTCCTGGAGCAGTATTTTTATTCTGCCTGTCCCTGGGATGAGCTGAGAAGGAAGAACTCTTTGGAGTGGCAGGGAGGGAATAAAGTGGGGACAATGTGCCCAGGTTTGTTTGTTCTTCCCTGTGCTGCTGTTTTCTGCTGTGAGCCTGTTCTGTTTGTTTCTTGCAAGGGGACAGATTGCATTCCCCTGCTCAATACCAACAAGGCATTTGTGGTGCTGAAATTGTGCAGGGAGAATATTCAGAGAGCAAAGGGAATGTGGATGCAAACAGGAACAAATGGGCTGATTTAGGGCTCCTGCTAAAAAAAGCCTCAACCTCCATGCTGGGTTAGCACACATCTCACCCAAGCACTGAGCCAGTGGAATTGATATCTGGGTTATGGACTATATCACAGTTATTAGCTCAGCAGATTCTTCCCTTCAGCTTTTGCTTCACTCCCCAAAATAAAGGCTTCTACTTTTCATTTCCAGATCCACAACCATTCCTTATGGTGTCCAAAGTGAACAAGGGATCCGATTTAATTTCCAGCATAGCAACTTAGCCTTGGTATGATGCATTTATCTATTTTTTTTGCTTCATTTTAACAATAATAATACAATGACCACCTCCTAATGCAGCTGCAATTGTGAGGCGTTATAGGGAAATTTAGCTAGGGTATGAAAAATTGGAATAGACTGGGGAAGAAACACTTGATGTGCTAATCATGCCCTGAAGATATGTCAGATATGTCACTAGATGTCAATCAATCCTGTGTTGTGTTGCCCACAGTAGGACTAGCCTACACAAATACAGGGAAAACGGAAACAAAAGCATGAAAAAAACCCCCAAACTATCAAAAAAAACGAAACAACAACAGCAACAAAAAAATCCAAACCAAACAAAACCAACCAAACAAACAAAAGAATCCAAACAGACAAAGCAAAAAATCCTGAGGTTAAGGCAAGGATGAAGCCACAAAGAAAGAGATCAAAAAAGGAATCCCTGGAGGTTCTATAAAAGGGAGATCTCCAAGATCTGGTTCTCCCTCCCTGGTGGAAATCCCCTTGCTGGCCTCCCTGAACACACTGCAGCAAGTGGGTGACTTTTGGAGTAATTCTGGTATTTTTCTTGCTGGATGTAATGCTTTTCTTCAAACACTAGTTTGTTTGTAGGAGTCATTCCCAAATCATGTGCAGCATTTTTCAGCCATAACTTGGGTGGTCTTTTTCAAGCCCACATCCCACAGAGCCTGAAGCCAGACTGAAAATCCTGACATAATGTTGGTTCACATTACAATCCCTCTTTAGCTGTACCACATATCAAACATTTATAAGCATGTTTACAATGCTAATTTCTTTACAAGGCAAACTTATCTTTCCCAACCATCAAAAGAGGTTTCCCCAGGGGAATTTTTGTTTAGCTGACAATGAGAAAGGCACTCTCATTGATGAGAAAAGCAAACCCACTAAGCCCTTTGCATTGGAATTATATAAACACATTCCCAAAGATGTACAAGGAGAGAGCAGTCTCTTCACTTACAGTGTGTGAACCTCTGGCTTGAAGAGCACTTAAATGGCATTGAGTTCTCTACATCTCCACACAGCTGAGAAAAATCTCACCCTGGAAATCACTGGTGATGCTGATCAGTCCTTTCCTGTGAATGAACCCACTGCAGATACCTGATAAGGGACATCTACCTTCAGTCAGCTGAATCCCACTCTTGAGTGGCCCTATAAAGCAGTGAACAAACTGGATCTTCAGCAGTGAGCACTGGTATAGGCACCTGGAGAAGGCTTTTGGCAGACACGTGGCAGGAAGCTCATGGCTCAGAATATCAAGGATGGTGGAGATGTGAAGAGTGGATGTGTTCTCACTACCCTGAAAAATAAAATCAACCTCCTATGGGCTCAAAAACCTGCTGAGGGTAGCTGGATCCCTAAGTTTGATGCCATACCTTGACCTGGATTTGCACCTCCTTTGGGCATGGTTGCCAGCTTTAAGGGCAGGGAAGTGTTTAGTTGGATGCCAGGTGGACAATCCTTCCAGCCAGAGCCTTCATGTATTTGGAGATGTCTCAGGTTTAGCTGGGTGTGTATTCAATTACCATCTGTTAAAGGTGGGGCAGTTCTCCTCTGTCCATGGGGCAGTTTTCTTTATCTCTCCCACAGCCAATCCTCCCTCCAGGAGATCTCTGCTGTCCATGGCCACTGAGTGTCCCTGCAGGGCTGATCAAATTCCAGCATCCCATGGGGAGATGCTCCGCCCAGGCCAGGAGCCAAGCATTCCTACCTGGATACAATCTGAGCCTGGAACAGCACAGCAGCCTTTGCCCACTGCATTCCCAGAGGAGCAGCTTTCTCCTGCCCTGCATTCCCAGAGGAAGAGCAGGCCCATCTGCAGCAGCCCTGGAGCTGCAGAGGAAAACTGCAGCCTTGTGCAGGATCCCTGCTCCAGCAGAAGCACAGCTGGCACTGCAGGAGGGCTGAGCCCCCATGGGATGGGACTGTGCCACCACCCTGACACACAGGGGCTCAGCTCCTGCTCTGACTCTGGCAGTGGTGTTCTGTATTACTGCATTTTTATTTTTTTTTCCGTAATAAAGAACTGTTATTCCTCTTCCCATCTCTTTGCCTGAGAGCCCCTTAATTTCAAAATCCTAATAATTCAGAAGGAGGGGTTTTACATTTTCCATTTCAAGGGAGGCTCCTGCTTTGAAGACAGACACCTGGCTTTTCAAACCAAGAAAGGAGAGCATTTGCACCTCCCATTTGTGTCACAAACAAGCCTCTACTGACTGAGAAACACAGGGAGTGTGTGCCCTGCTCATTCCCCTGCCTGACTGTACAACCAGCCCACACTTGCCTGTGTTAGTACTCAACTCATCTCTCTGATGAGTACAGCTATTAATAGGAGCTCAGGAATAATATTTAAAGCAGACAAATCAGCATCTTTAGCAGCCTGATATGTTGGCACAGCAACAGGATTATGTGAAGGCTATTGATCCACAGTACCTTTAAAAATAAATACACATTTTTCAACTGTTTTTTTTTTATTATTTTTACATTTTTTTCATGGCTTATTTAAAAATTTTATTTAATTATTAAATTTATAAATACGTTGATGTATTTTTTATTTTGCATATTGAACACATGGTCCTTGCTATGAATAAACAATGAAGAAACAAAGCACTGAGCCTCATTACAGGAAGAGAAATGTTAAGAGCATCATTAAGGCTTGTGGATCCTATTCCATCTTCATACACACAAGGAAATTGGTCAGATCTACTTCTTCCCCCACTGTGGTATTCTCAGTATAAATTGAGACAGAGTTGTGATCTGCAGAAGGAATAGATAAAATTATGATCAAAAGCAGATAAAATTATCATCAGTAGATTAAAATTGTGATCACCATCCCTTTTGTTGAAAAAGGGAATGAACAAAAGGCATGTATATCTCCACTGCTTAACAAGTATTTTTAAGCAAAAAAGCTGTTAAGCTGCAATTTTTCCTGAAGGATTCAGACATGACAAGGAAGAAAAAAATAACAGCACAGCTGGTTTATTAGTTGATATTGAAGTTTCAATAGAGACTTCATTTATAGTCACTGGAATAATTACCACTAGAGCTGATTTGGCAGATTTCTTCAAAACCTGTTTTACAGTAAGAGAAACTGCCTCCGCCTAAAAAAAAAAAAAAAAAAAAAAAAAAAAAAATCTGTCTCTAAAGTGCTAAAGTGAGCTTAAAAACTGACATTTAACTTTCAAGTTCCTGAATTTGGGATAAATTGATTCCACCCTACATGTCACGCAGTCAGACACTGAGCCCAAGAGTTGTGGGAACTTTTGGACAGCTCCTAAGAGAAGGAAGAACACAGCAGGTGTGGTGACACAGCACTGAGTTCTCATTAACAAAATAATTTACTTTCTCCCCCCACAGCCAGGGAGGAGGTCATTAGTCAGTGCCTAGAAAGCCATTGATTGATTCAGCCCAACATCCACAGGCACCTTGTAGAGGCAGAAATGAAAACAACAGCAGGGAGAAGTGCCAGGTTATAAGGCTAAGTTCAAGATTTTTGCTCACACTGGTGGATTTGGTCTGGATTTTGGATGAATTTGGTTCACCTCTCTTGTTGGTTTGACTCATCGGCCTGGTGGTAGTGTCTCGAGGTAAAAATATAAATGGTGGTGATGCCACCAGAGATCTGAAGCTGCCCACATTGAATGGGAATAAAAAAGTCCTGCCTGCTGCCATGACAAGTTCTTTGGGAGAAGCAGAGAAAGGAAAACCTTAATTCTGCTTTAAGCAAGACATCACCCCCAAAAAAACCAAAAACCAGACAAAACCAAAACCAAAAAAAAAAACAACCCACCAGCTGATTTCTTGCAGATATATCTCCCCTCTTGGACTGCCTCTACAAAAATTTTTCCTATTTTTCATCCCAGTCCCAGAACCAGGCTCAGTCTTATCCCTCTTATCTGGCAAACAAATACAGATTTATCTCCTAGTGCCAAACACTTGTGTCAGTAAGGGAAAGAAGTTTCTAGAAGATATTAAACCATTTTTGATCTGATCTACTGAATGCAAGTATGAGCAGATTTGGTTAAGTCTCTCTTTGTCACACAACAAAGAAAGGAATGGAAAGGCAAAGAAGGAAGAGGGGCTGAGTCTGATTCCTGTACCAATTGTTCAAGTATGAGCATAAACAAAAGGAATTATAGTGATTGTTCCTTCCAGTTGAGGAAGAAAAGGTTCAACATAACAATGTCTAGTTTTAGTGCTTAGGACAGAGCTTCTGAGGCTTGCCAAGGAATTTCTGAAGTCCTGACAGGGACAGGCAGTGCAGCAGCACTGCCCTTCACAAAAAGGTAACCTTCAAAATCAGCATTCTGGGTTGTCAGCTTGGTTTGTTCAGCTTGGAGAGGAAAATGCTCTGGGGGGACCTTAGAGCCCCTTCCAGGGCTTGAAGGGGCTCAAAGAGAGCTGGAGAGGGACTTGGGACAAGGGTCTGGAGTGACAGATCAAGGGGGAATGGCTTCAAACTGAAGGAGGGCAGGGTTAGATGGGATATTGGGAATAAATTCTTCTCTCTGAAGGTGCTGAGGCCCTGACACAGGTGCCCAGAGAAACTGATCCACCTCTGGATCCCTGGAGGTGTCCAGGGCCAGGCTGGATGGGACTTGGAGAACTCAGGGACAGCAGAAGACATCCCTGTCCATGGCAGGGTTTGTAACTAGGTGACCTTTAAGGTCCCTTCCAACCCAGTCATTCTATGATTTTGATTTGCTTTGAAGAAAAAACAGTAATTTTCAGACACCGGTCCTGAAAATCACTTCCCACAACAAAAAAACCAAAAGCATTCTCTTCCAGTTTCTTTGGAAAGACGTAGCACAAAGGCATTTTGATGTAGCATTTCAGCATGAATCCCATTACCTTCCTGACAAATACAATGTGTAGTCATAAAACATAATCCAAAAAAGCATCTTTATGTTTGCATTTTCCCATCAACTGCAATGATAGAGGAAAATTCTTTAACTACTGCTCCTCTGTGTGATTCTTTTCAGATCACATATTGTCCTTAAATAAGAAAGAGTAAGGAAATATATAATACTAAAGGAAGGACAACTTCAAAATTGTTTTGGAGTGGGGATTATGGTGGTGTTACCCCAAGCTCTTTTTTGGCAAGAAAACTGTGCCTCAAGGGAACAGCTACCTCTGCCTCAAGATCAGTTAAAGCATTCAGCTGCAGCCCACAGGAACTTAAGAAAAGATGTTTTTTTCTCTCCCATTCCCATCTTTGCTGGTTTTCCAGTTGGCAGCTGAAATCTATAAATAGCTGGGGACATGATTAGTCTGGACGATGAGTCTGAAAGATTCACAAATGAAATAATTACCCCACATCTGTGCAGAGCTCTGCAACAGAACTTCTAACACCAGCACTGGGCACAGAAGGGAACATATCCAAGATAAGATCAATACTTGGTTTGTTTCTATCCTAATGAAGCTGTCCATACTGCATGGCTGCTGTTCTTAAGGGTCTTATCTGTGGGAATTGGATTTGTAGAAATTTTTAAAGTTTGACAAAATGTTTGCATAGTATGTATTTGTATGTAAATTTTGAGATAAGAAATGCTGACTTAGAAATGTTATGGAATAGGAGAGACATTGTTGAGAGAAATTGAATTGGAAACAAGTTTTAGAAGATAGCTTTGTAAATAAGATTAGATATTTTCAAGAAATAGAACTAGAGAAAATAGAGAAAATTAAAAACATATTGTAGCAGGACCCACGAGGGGTAATTTTTGATGATTGGCTTTAAGGCATTTTCAGCATGGTTAAAGCTGATAGGCCAAGAAACACTTTATGATGTATTGTAATTAGGAAATAGTTGGCTTTTGATTGTGATGGTGTGAATGATAATATCTGTGTTGTCTCACCCTTCACCTGAGACTGAAAATGGAATAAAAGTTCTTAAAACACTTCTCAGTTGCCCCAGCTCTAGGTCAGAAAAGGGAATATTCTGACAAATTTTGTAAAAAATGTTAATAAGCAAAATTAGCTGTTTCCCCTGTGAGTGCAGAAGTAAAAACTGCACCTGAAAAAGTATTTACAGACACATTAATATTTTTAAATTTTCTAAAACATGGGTATTTGGTAATATCTGCTACAGTTGTATAGGGTCTCATCCAAAAAACAATGACTTCTGAAAAGCCCAGGACCTGGCTCTGCCTTCTCCTACCAGCCTGATTTTTTTTTTTTTTTCATGTGTGTTTGTAGAAATTCAGCTGCAGGCAGCAGTTTGCTTCCACAACTTGGAAAATCCCATCTCTCCATGAGCTGTTCATACACCATCCTGCCTTTCCAATAATGTTGTTGTTGGCCTTGCTTAGACAACCGAGCCAGAAAAAAAAGGAAAAACTTGCTGTTGGTTTTCACCACGCTGCCTCTCATGTATTGATTTCTCTCCTGTGGTTTGTAAGCTGTTCTCCTTTTCCCTGGTTCCCAGGATTGCCTCGCTGCAGGAAGCAAGGCTCTGTTGCAAAGGCCTCTCTGTGCTGCTGTGGAATGCCTCCACTTGGCATTGGCTTTTCAAAAGCTTTTCTCTCTGCTTTCTGAAGACCCACAACAGGTTTTAGTTTCAATTGCCCAGTCACAGAGTTTTCTTACAGAAGAAAAGAGGAAAAAAGGAAAAAAAAAATTATTTCCCAGCACTGGAATCACCTTGCTTGAAAAGCTGCTAAAACCCAAGTGTGCACTGAAGTGTATTTGTTGTCTCTTTTATAAATAAAGACAGAGAACTTCTGGTGTTGTGAGATGAGATGATTTTTCATCAAACTCAGAATCATTCAGAATCACCTTCAGATGTTATTAAATTCCTCTATGAAGTGTTAAATTCCACCATCCCTCCATGTGGTCTTGCCTCAGTGAGATTTGAGGGGTATCTAACATCTAAATTCAAGACAAAAATCACAACTCAACCACAACAAATATCAAGTTGCAACATATGAAAATCTGCACTGCTTTTCTTCTCTCATTCCTTCCACAATCAGGACTCTTTCTTTATACATTGACTGAAACAAAATGTATGGGTCTTCCATTGCTATCATGGGTCTTTGTGTGCATCTAAAGCTGGGTTTAATCCCCATTATTTTAACCTTTTAAAAGTCTAGTTTGAGCTCATTCTCTGTATTTGTTCTGCTACAAAAAACCTGTTGAGCATGTGGCAGATACTTGAACAAAATTGGGAATTACTGAATATAAAGCAAATACTTCAGCCAGAGCCAATATAATGGGACAGAAAGGGGATCACCTTTAGCAGGCAGATGGGATGTTCCTCACAAAAGAACATGCAAATACACCTGAAAAACATGATTTCTCATTCTCCCACACCAGCAAGTACAACAACCATTTTAAGACCAGCAAAGATTGTCATCAAGACATATTCTCCCTCCAGTAAAATTAGTTTCTATTTATATTTGCATTACACAGGAAGAGTTAGGACTTCCAGCAGCATGGATCATTTAGAGATCCTCAAGTCAAAGATATCATTTAAGTCTTGATTTTGAATGAAATTAATTAAAGGCAGAGGATTTTATTGTGATTTTTTTCCCCTAAACTTCCAGATTTGTTGTTCTGGAAGATTAGGGGGAAAAAAATCACAATAAAATTGAAAAAAAAAATAAGAAAGAGGATGATGAATTTTTTAAGTTCCTGAAGTCCTCTGCTTGCTGCTTGACAGTACAAGAGACAAAGGAAAGAATGAACTCTTACAACTAAATGCAGCCCCACATAGCCAAAGCAGAATTGTGGTTCTGTGAAAAATTCCCAAGTGTTCCAATGCCATTAGACATATGAATAGATTAATAGAAGCTTAGGGAAAAATGGAGTGCAATCTTGTTAATTACTCAAAGAGATACCCATCGTTATGATCTCATTTGTTCACGCTCTGAGTCACCACCAAAATCATGGTTGCTCACACAGGCAGCTTTTGGATCATCCATCACCAGTTAAACCCTAATTCACAATTTCCCCAAGAAGATGCATCCTAAGTCACTCCTGAACTCCCTCCTGATGGATTGCTGCCATACAAAACCAACACACGGCCTTAATCTTCTATTTGCTGTCTGGGAAGACAACAAATATTTACAGAAAAATCTCACATCCTGCCACGTGTGGAGGCTTCAGCAGCATCAGGCTCAGCTCAAGACTCAGCAGTGACACAAAAACAGGGCCCATCCAAGCACAACGTTGGGCAGGGGGGAACAAACCTCACCAGAAACTTCTGGAGCTCTGCTGGAAGTAAACAGATGTAAATAATTCACTGTGCATTCATGAGCTGCTTTCAAGAAGTGCCTGGCAGAGGGGGAACAGACACCAGCACAATGCAGCAGCCCACATTTTACCTGATTGAAAAGAAACACGTTCAGTACTGAGTGGCAATGTGACGTCTTGCCTTTCACAGTGCCTGTGACAAGCTCCTGCAAACATTCAATCTAAGGGTCCTTGATTAGCAAGCAAGGCTCTTAAGTCTGCCAATTCTGCAGCCTGGATTTTCAAACCAAAAAAATATGATTTTATTCTGAAGCCTGAAGCATGGAAGGAATAGCAACCCTCAGGGACACTCCTCTGTTGAAAAATGAGGTGTTATTTCAGGATCTTGAAAGCAGAACAAACAATTTCATAGAATTATGGGGTCATAGAATGGTTTGGGTTGGAAGGGACCCTGAAGATCATCCAGTTCCACTCCCCTACCATGGCAGGGACATCTTCCACTGTCCCAGGTTGCTCCAAGCCCCATCCAGCCTGGCCTTGGGCACTGCCAGGGATCCAGGGGCAGCCACAGCTTCTCTGGGCATCCTGTGCCAGGGCCTCACCACCCTCACAGGAAAGATTTTCTTCCCAATACCAAATCTAAATCTGCTCCCTTTCAGTTTAAAGCCTGAGCATGGCCCTTCTCCATTAGAAGAAGGAGTGAAGGTATGTCCTGTGCCTGCAGGTTCCTCCTGTGGGACTTCAGATCCATTATTTATTTAAAATGAGACACACATCAAACAAAACAGACAATAAGACTCAAACAGAAAACACAGATTTCACCCCATATTCAGAAAATATTTGAGCTTGGCAGAGTTTCCTGCTCCAACCTACTCCAACCACTCTTCTCCAGCGGGATTAGCTACAGCAGCTGCTCCAGGACAGTGTCCAGGAAGGTTTTGAATATCTCAAAGGATAGGGACTCCAGAACCACTCTGGGAAACCTGTTACAGTCTTAGACCACCCACATAGTAGGAAGTCTTTTCTTGCGTTTAAAAGCCATTTCCAGTATTTCTTTTTGTGCCTATTACCTTTTGTCCTGTCACTGAACACCACTGGGAAGAGCCTGGCTCCACTTTCTTCCTTTCCTCCCAACAGGAGAAGTAAGTACACATTCAATCTGAAAGGCAATTTCAGAACAAATATTAGAACATATTGCATCAACATTTCTACTTCAAGGGTTTGATTGAGTGCACAGGGCTGCAAACAGACACTGCCAGCATGGGAATTCAAATTCACAGAGTAATACATTAATATGATGTTTAAACATAATATTTTATTTATATCCACACAACCTACAAAAATGGTAACACAACCAATATAAATGGTAACAAGCCCTGAATTTGTTGCAAGCCCTCACTCCCCATGTTGGTTGTTTTAGCTTTGGGTTTTTCACTAATAAACAGAACAAATGGCAAAGCTCACCAGAAAAACACACAGAAGCTTTAGAGCTTAATTGGCTTCTACATTTGGGTCAGCAAATGTTCCTGCTACAAAGCCAGTGAGGGATTCTTGCAACCTATTCATGTTTCTCACCAGCACAACAGCAGCTAAAAAGATAGGCAACCATGGCTACCGTCATGGGATCAGCAAACTTCTTTTCACAGCTGTAAATATTTGTAGTGGAGCCAATTAGAGGCTGTGTGGTTTTGTCAGCATTGCCTAGGAAACATCAATAGCTGCTCCAAAGAATCCCCCACCTCTCCTGATCCTGCTGGAGTTTATTGAACAGGGCAGAGGCTGATGGTGCCTCCTCCACACACTGAGCTAGGTCTAGGTGAGAAACCAGCTCTGGCAAGGAATAAAGCTGCTCCTGGAGGCACTGAGCTCCTCAGCTCTCTGGTGGGATGTCAGGTAGCTGTTGCCAATTCCTTGACTTCTGGGTCTCAGGCTGGGCCCTCCCAGGGGGCTCCCCTGTCGGGGGAGACCCTCCTGGAGTGGTCTTGAGTCAGGAAAGAGAGACACACTGGATTTTTTTTTGGTCTTCAGGTTCTTGTTTATTGTTATCTTATCTAGAGTTTTGTACACTGTCTATACAAGGCTCAGCGCACTGGAAAAGCACCACAAAAATGGCTAATAATCTTTCATTCCAAGGCCTTTTAAAGCTAAACTATCCAATTAAGAACTAACACCTAGATTATTCTCCCTTTTAACCCAATAACTGATCCCAAAGAGCCCCCAGTGTGGACTTTTCTGCCCAATTACAAAATGCCACCCAAACCCATGAAGAAGAAGGAAGAAGCAGCATGAAGAAGAAACCCAGGACAGCTCCCTGTGCCCTCCATCTTGCTTCCATCCACAAGGTACTAAAAATCCCAAAACCTAAATTTCCCACCTAAGTGACACTGCTCTCTATAATCTATTTCACGCTTTTGTGGATTTTGGTTTATCTTGAAGTCTAGGAAACTTTCTCCATGAATGAGGGTCAGAGTCAGTGCTCCCCTGGGGGTCAGGGCACCCCAGAGCAGAGAGAGAAATATTCCCAGTGCCCTGGGTTTCCACAGTGGGACTACAAAAACAGCAGGGAGGCACATGGGGAAGACCCCAGGCAGTGAGATTCATTTTAAACTAAGTGGAAGATTTCAGGTTCCTTTAGTACATCTTGTTTGTGTCAAAATCCCTGTTCTGAGCAAATGCCTTTCAAAGGCATTTGGGCACTGATGCATCTGCTCTCAGGGGAATTTTACAAGGAAGAGAGCCACGTGTATAGAAGTCATGGATAAAAGTGTTTTCCTTTTCTTCTGAGTGTAAAAGCAAACGCAGCCTCATAAAACTGGGAAAATTTTAAAGAACTAGTACCTTACATCTTTCTGTGAAAGGTCTCCCAAAACACAAGGCACCTGCAAGCAACATCCCTCAGCTACAGAACAAAGGATTCTGTGTGTCCTGTCAGTTTTAATGCATATTTACAACATCTAAACATATTTGACTTCTACTTGTCAGGCACTTGACTGATGTTCAGGACAAAATCTACTCCATGCTATGAAAAGGTGAAGGGTGTAGCACATGAAGGGGTAATCCCAAAACTGATTACAGAGTCATAGAATCCAAAAAGCCCTCCAAGATTATTGATTTTCCAGGAGTTAACCCAGTGTTGCCATGTTCACCACTGAACCCTGTCCCCAAGTGCCACATCCAAACACCTTTTGAAGTCTTCCAGGGAAGTTTTATGCCACGTAGATGAGAGGACATTAAAAAAATTTCCTGTTAGCCGCACACTAATATCTCCTCTTTGATTTTTAGCAGCTCTGCAGCTGATTCTCCAGATCCATAACAGTTTCTCCTGGCAAACCACTTTAATGTGAAGTATGGCTGCGAGCGCATTGATGATGTTGAGTGCCTCTCTTTGTGCTCCATCTCAGTTCTCAGCACTTCCTCTGAAGTGAAACCTTCCCCTGAAAGTTTTCCTGTTTAAAGAGAACATCGCTCATACAAGCTTCCAGGTGACAAGAGAAAACAGGACTGAGGTTCCTGTTGAATGACAACTCTGCCCTGCTACAGCAAATTTTAATGCCAGGCATTTCTCCCTGCCCTGCTCTGCCCTGCAGTCAGCAATACTGCAGCTCAGCAGGTACCACAGGTATGGCATGAAATAAAGACAGCATGAAAAAATGAATTAAAACCCCCCAACTTATAAAAATGTCCCTAAAGCCTTTCCTAATTTTGGCTGAAGAGGGACAAGCTGTCAAACAGATCTGTTTCTTCTGCAAGCATTTTGGAAGCTCTCTCCCTGCCTTTTTTCTCTCCTTGCCTTTGTTTCCTGATGCACTGACTGCAGCTTCCCATTTTTTGCAGTGGGAAGCAGCCAGCAACCAGCAGAGCAGCAGCAGAAGTGCTGAGCTCTCAGTGTGAGAGGGTGAAGGAGCAGGAGCCACAGGCACCCTGCTGACATGTAGGAACACGTCTGCTCTTGCAGAGAAGTCGTGCAGTTGTTTACTGTCAGCTGGGATAACAGGATCATTGCTCAGGCACCCCGGGATGCAAACATCATCCACTTCCATGAACAGAAAGGTGACAGCTCACACTGTGATAACCACCCTGCTACCTCATTCCTCATGCTGTTACATAAATCCTCGGGAGGATAATGGGCAATAGACTTGCTCAAAAGACTAAAAAAAATCTGGGATGTCAGTGCATCAGGATTAGGTTAACATAATTGTCTAGTCAGGCAGATTTGGAGAGAACTGAAAAAAATATACCTTCAGATTTACCAGCCTAAACAAAGGCTTGGTGCTATTGGAAATCTACACATACACAAGTCTGCCCTGCAATCTGGGAATTCCCATTCACTCAATTCATAATCATGGAAGACTAAATACCTTGTAACAAAATGGAACATAAGCTGCTTCATCTGCAAAGCCAGTACTGAGCAGTGCTGCCTCAAATCTTGACAAATCTGTGGTTTTTTGGATCACAAAGAGAAAATGGTCAAGAGCCCTCATGTACAGTAACTTTTTGTCCATAGCAGAATATTCAATGACATGATGGTAAAGCCATTATCACATCACAGGTGAGAGAATTGCAGGCCCATTAATTCTGCCAATAATTGAGCTCATTACAGATCATGATGCTCTGCTATCAAATGACTCAAATTTAATAACACTATAAAGAAAATGGAGACCCTGTTCCAGTAATTTCAGCCATCTGAAAAGCTTTTGCAGGGACAATTTCATACCAAAGGCAACATCCAAAACCACGAGCAAAATTTCATGCTGCCAAAGTCCTGCAGAACAAAGTGAAAGGTAGGAGAACATGACTTTTACGGTGATGATCTCACTCTGTCCAGACACCAGAACCTTAAAATCAGAAGATGGGGGAAGGAATTGCGTAATTTACCATCTAATTGCAGGTTTTCACTAACTTTTAATATATTTGATAGATTTGCAGTAGGATTTTGTGTCAGAAAGATTATTTCCCAAATTTTCACTGGGATTTTCATATTCTCCATAGGTTCCTCTTGCCTTCTAATAGAAACATCCCAATTAGCAAGGGCTAATGCTCCTCCCCTAATCAAGTCATGATCTTAGCACTAACAATGCAAGGAGCTCTTGGGAAAGTGACTCATGGAATAACTTAGGTTGGAAAAGACCCTTAAGATCGAGTCCAAGATTCAACCTAACTCTGCCACATCCATGAGTGAAACAACTCCGTAAAAACCACACTTGCATGCCTTTTAAATACTCCCAGGGGTAGTGAATGGCTTTATCCGTAGGAGATGATCCACTTTGGTTCCCTCACACACACAGGATCATCAAAACTGGGAGATCAACCTCAGTATCACTACTGAGCAGTGTGTACAGGACTATTTTATTTCCTGCTTTCAAAGGCATTTATTTTTTCAATCAGGGATTCTGTAATTCCTATCATCCCATCCTCAGCAGCTCTAACTTAGAAAAAAAAACCTATAGCAAACTTTCCCTGGAGGTTGCACTGGTGGTACTGGGGTCTCCCAGCTTCCATGTCATCCAGTTTTGTCATATTTCTGAAAAAACACCTGCCTTGCACTAACCCAGACTTGTTAGACAGGAACCACCCTCGAGTGCTGTGCCCAGCTCTGGCCCCTCAGCTTGGGAAGGACCTTGGGACACTGAGCACATCCAGAGGGGACAACGAGGCTGGAGTGGGGCTGGGAACACAAACCCTGAGAGGAAGCCCTGAGGGAGCTGGGGGTGCTCAGCCTGGAGAAAAGGAGACTCAGGGCTGCCCTCATCACTCTGCACAGCTCCTGAAAGGTGCCTGTGCTCAGCTGGGGCTGGGCTCTGTCTCCAGCAGCACTGACACAACCAGAGCACACAGCCTGCAGCTGCACCCAGGGAAATACAGGCTGGAGATCAGGAAAAAGTTTTTCACAGCAAGAGTGATAAAGTTCTGGAATGGCTGCCCGGGGAGGTGGTGCAGTCCCCATCCCTGGGTGTGTTTAACAAAGCCTGGATGTGGCACTGGATGCCAGGGTTGAGTTGAGCTGTTGGGGCTGGGTTGGACTCGATGACCTTGAAGGTCTCTTCCAACCTGGTCATTCTGGGAATTCTGTGACTCCTGTGGATCACAGCAGGATCCAGCTGAACCGGGGAAAAAATATTCTGGAGAATCAAAACTCAACCAAACCATGAGCAAACCACTGAGGTGCTATTGCTGCAGACCTGAAGCCACTGGGGTGTGAAGATCAGACAAGCAGTGCAAAAAGGGACAAAAGGTGAGAGCGAGTAGATAAATTAAGAGGAGCTCTAAGTTTGCATTGAATGAGGTTGAAAGCTTGCTGCCATGTGATGTTCAGAGGTGCTTCTGCTTGCACAGGGGCACAGGTCACACTGAGCCTCTGCAGAGCACCACTGTCACACTTTCTAGGCCAGACTCTGTGCACCCAAGCTCTCCTACAGGCCCTTCAGCCAGTTTTATTTCTAATAAAATGCTTCTGAAAGGGGTTTCTTTCATATTTGAATGTTATGTTTTTGCAATTAAGCAAGACCTAACGCTTCCCATGTGCTCTGTTCTCTGTGTGCTTTACAGAGGAACAGAGCTGGAAGCAGCAAGGGAAAAGAGGGAGTGAACACAGAATGATATAATCATTTAGGTTGGAAAAGACCTCTAAGACCATCAAGTCCAGTCATTAATCCATCTCTGCCTGCACATCACATCAACAACTCCATTTCAAGAGGAGAGCCCAGGTCCTCTCAGTTAATGCCACCCATCATTCTGGATTATTTTACGCAAAATGCGCCTCTTACTTCACTCATCTCCTGGACATTAGTGAGAAGGAAAAGAAGAGAAGAGACAGGAAAGTAGGGTGCACACTGTAACAGCACTGCCATTTGCAAAAATACCTCCCACCTCCCTCTGTGACTGTCATTAGAGAGCAGTTTGTGGCACGAAAAATTCCACCCAAGTCTACTTGCCTTTCAAAGATAAGGGCTCCATTTCCAAACCTGCCGGTTCCCTCATCCTCAAGAACCTCTCTGCTATAATCAGTCTATTCTCCAGACTTGAATTTTCTTAAAGTAATAGGCAGAGATATCACAGATGCTCTTACAAGCATTTTTTTCCTTGTAATTTTGAAATCTTGATTCATTTTTCAAAGTCTTATAAAAATTATAATGCTGGGTAAAATGATGTGACCCACTGTACACAGGAGGACAGACTAGAGGCTGTTAATTCTCCCCCTCAGGCTCTAAAAGCATTGAAGACTCAGAGCAAGCTCAGAAACTGGCTAATGATTTAATTTTAGGCTTCTTGAGGACTGGTTCATGTATTGAAACTTGAATTTACATCAAGTCTATTCTTAAGACAATTGAGAGGTAGAAGAACAAGGGCATCTCCATTGTCTCAAAGCAAAATGAACAAAATACACAGAAAGATTTCTTACAATCTACTTTAGTTTGAGCTATATTCAGGTTTTGGTGGGTAAGAACTATAAAATAAACCCACTCTGAACACACCACCTTGCTGAGTCCTGCTGCAGTTTGATTTCCTCATGTGCACCTCTACCTGAGGGTTCTTCCATGCTACTGATTCACACAACTTGTGTGAATACAGGGAGCTTGATCTCATCTTCATTCAGCACCAGCTGAAAGGAATAACACTCCTTTAAAGTAATTTTCTCCATCAGTGGTCTCCCACAAGCAGTTTCTTAAAGATAATTTTCAAATAGTGGGATAATAAATGCTCCTTCCACAGCACATGGTCATCAAATTCCTGCTATCAAAGGCTTTATATTTCCATATTTCCGTGTTGATATAATATCATGGGTCCTGCAAAAGAGCAGTAAATACTGCTACAAAATTTATCTCCCAAATTCTCTCTTTCTCATCCAACAATATTGTTCTCCAAGATACACTTTGACTCTCCTGTAAGCGTTTTTCAGAGCAGGAATATATGGATAAGTGAACAATTAAAATTTATGCACAACAATTAAATTGCAATTAACAATTAAATTAAAAGTTATGCCAAACTCAGTTGTAAGTGCAACCTGTTCTCCCCCACGAATGAAGTGGTGTTTTTCTGGACTCAGTAAAATCAGTGTTTCAGAGGGCACTGATGAGGATCCTGGTTCCTACTCCTTGCATTAATTTAGAGGCAGTGAAACCAAGCTGCTGCTCCTCTCTCAGCTTTGGTGGGAAATCAGTTTTGGTTCATGGGCTGCTCCACATCTCAAAACACATCTCTGTGGGTAAGGAATAGGGGGTTCTAGAGGGTAATAGAGAAGGTCCAGGAGGTACTACACCTGCCTGGATCTCCTCTTCAAAGCAAAGTGACCAGCAAAAGAAAAAAATATTTATTTTCTAGGTACTGTATATATATTAAATTATAAATATATGCATGGTGTGATTCTTGGAGCTGACCTGTACAGGGCCAGCAGTTGGCCTGTGATGATCCTGTTGGGTTTCTTCCGGCTCAGGATATTCCCTGATACGCAGGCACAGCAAACCAAAGAGAGGGGGATCCTACAAGCATGAGGATGTTCCTCCCATGACCTGCATTTCACATTCCCTGCTCACCAGACACTGCTTGGACATAGTGTTAAGACTAGAAAAGACTTGTCTCCCTCATGGAATCCTCTACTTGCTAGAAAGCCTTGAGAACACCCCTGCAGACAGCCAGGAATCATCTCCTGGATAATTACACTGCAGATATTCCTCCAGTACTTTTATTTTTTCATCATCTCCATTTGAAACTTTGTGCTGTGCTGTAATGGCTTTCATGGTTCATTATTCCATCCAGTTGTACAGCACACTGAATCCCATAACAACAACTCCCAACACTTCAAAATTTACTTGTTCTCCTTGTCGTGTCTAATGGCTTTTTTAGATTGCTAGTTAATAATAATCCTAGGCAACAGCATAAATACTCTCACCAAAAAAAAAAAAAAAAAAAAAGAAAGAAAGTAAAATGAGCATGTTTTCACTCCATGCTCAGTGTTCAGCTTGTGCATCTTTCTTTCCCCCTGTGAATTCAAGGCATTTGAAAATTACTGACCCTGTTACCACAGCTCTGCTGGGAGCCACACTTTAAAAGTGAAAATATCTAAATGCACATATCAATTCTGCAGCACACGGGTGTTCTGAAAAGCTGAATTAGCTTTGGGGGAAAGTTAACCTTGTCACTGCAGAGTGACAAAGCAAAAACTGGCTGGTTAAGCTCAGCACAGGCTCTGTCACCCTCCTGTAGCAGGGGAAGGCAGAGGCTGTCAGTTGGGAAATTGGAAGGAAAATAAAGTGATGTGCAGAAGGAGAAGCTGAATGACAATCAATCAAGAGCTGAGCAAAGGGAGTCAGGATGGGAACAGCAAAATTTGCCATGAGGAGAAAATGGGAAAAATATACTCTGGGATGCAAAGCAGAAGTGAACTGGAATGAAGAATGCAAAGGGATTCATTTATACCTTGGCCAAAAAACAAAAAATTGAACTTTTACTCTGAGCGTGGCAGAGACGCTGATCCATACCCAACACACAAACCTCTGAAAAGAGCAAGTGTTGCAGGCGCTGCCAACAGATTTTCCTCTGCATATGCTGCTTTTTGGTGGCTGAGGATGCCAGCTCAGGAGGAGGGCTGGGAGATGAAGCTTTCACTTCAGTGCTTACTTTGGAGATGAGGGAAGAAACTCTGGAAAATTCCTCAGGTCATAGGAATGGCCATTGTCAAAGCTAGAATTAGGATTAACGCCCACCTGGCCCTCACCCTTCAGTTCTGCCTCATTTTTTGCTGTCCCATATAGCCACAGGTTTGCCTAAATCATCCAGTCACTGTTGCCACAGGAACAATCTCCAGTCCATCAAGGCTGATCTGGAAGAATATAATTTATAATGTACTGACTATGGCATTGATCCACTGGCTCAATGAGCCACAGGAAGAAAATGGAAGAAGAAAAAGGTGATTCGTGGAAGCTGTTTTCTAAAAGACAAAAAAAAAAATCTAATCCCTCTGGAACCCCAAAATATTCGTGTCAAATGGCAAGTGCATGTTCTGAGAGAGCTTTGTCTCCTAGGGATGGATTTCTGTCCCTCAGGTGAAGAAAAGTTTAAAATCCAGAGTTTCTCAAAGAAGTGGAAAAGCTTTTTACTCCCAATCAGGCAAGCAGAGCCAGTGGCAGGCTGGATATAAGGCAGAATGAAAACCTACCATGTTTTCTTTGTGAGAGGCTCCTTGGTGACACTTCAAACACAAGAGACGTGATTTTCTCCCCAAAGTCATGCACATCTCTTGAGCAATGTCCCCTCTAGAGAAGGCACATCAGTGCCTACATCGTGGAAAAATATTGGACCATTGGGAATGGCTTATTTCCTTCATATGGGGCTAAGTTTTGGGTTTGTGCTGGAAACAGTGTGGATAATTCTGGGATGGTTTTGTTGTGGCTGAGCAGAGCTTGGACAGAGCCTTTTGTGCCTTTCACCCACCCCACCAGGGATAGGGCAGGGGATGCACAGGGAATTGGGAGGGAAAACAGCTAGCACAGCTGGCCCCAGCTGATCCAAGGGATATCCAGGCCATGTGGCATCATGCTCAGCAAGAAAATTCAGGGAAAGGTTGTCCAGGGTAACTGCCTGGGGACTGGCTGGGCATCAGTTGGTTTTTATGCAACATGATTTTGGTACTTCTGGGACAGACTGTGAGGTCTCAGTGGCCATGTTCAATGGTTCATAAGCAAGAAAGAAACTTTCACATTTTCTGTCTGAATGTTTCCTTCTTTCCACGAGCTTCCCTTTGCTTCACCTCAAGGAATGTGATCCTGCTAAGAGAGTGGCACTTGGGAAAAAGCTGATGCTGCTTAAAAACATTAAAAAAAAAAAGTGACAGTGATAAACAACAAGAATCAGACATGATTCAGATATAGAAGACATAAAATGTATTTTACTGTGGGACTGGATGGAAAAGATTTTGTATGTGGACTGCAGTTTCATTCCCCATAGGACAGAGAGTGAAAACATCACTGTAAACTCTAATTGAAGTGACAGCTGTAGTTGAACCATGGGTTGTGTATTCACAGGTGTGAAAAATACAGGAATTAATACTCACACCAGGCTTGTGACAAATGCCAGTGTGGAAATATGCAACTTATGTAGCACGGGGTGTCCATACAGGAATTATCTGCAGAGGTATTGGATGTTACACAAATCTGTACAAAAACAAAGGTACCTTTTCAAGAAATCCAAGAACTGAAGAGAGATTTCCTCTCTTAAAGAGGAAGAGTGAGTCTGTACCCAACCACAGAATCACAGAATGGCTGGGTTTGAGGAGACCTTTAAAGATCATTCAGTTCCAATCCCCTGCCATGGTCAGGAATGCCACCCACCACATCAGGTTGCTCAGGGCTCCATAAAGCCTGGCCTTGGAAACTTCCAGAGATGGGGCATCCACAGTGTTTACAGGCAGCCTATTCCAGTGCCTCACCAGGCTCATATTGAAGAATTTATTTGTTATAACTAATGAGGAAGGGGCAGAGGAGTCACTGAGCTCAGCTGGAGCCTAGGACTTAAAAATGCCAAGATTGCTGTTCCATCCCTGCCCAGGCCATTGCAAGAGTTGGACTTGACGGTTCTTGTGTCCCTTCCAGCTCAGAATGTTCTGTGATTGATTCAAAAATTTTGTAATGCATGTGTAGACTCGGAGGACAAATAATAAATAGATAAATGCTTTATTTTCCAGGGTTGTTTTCCTGTCCAATGATAATAGGAGAACCACTGTCTTTTGTGACTCCTGGCTTTAGTGGTTTTAAACTAAATGAGGAGAGACTTAGATTAGAGTCAGTTTTATGGATGTTTTTCAGACACAAGACATTGCAGCCCACATTGCTACTCCAGTGAAGGAAAACAGCTCTGACACCTTGCAGATTGTGCCATCTGATTTTCATGGCACAATTCCCTTTGCAAGGAAATAGACTGTCAATGTCTGCAGAACTATATGTTTTGTAAGGCCTTTATGAGTTTTTTTTGGGGGGGAAAAAAGCTATTGAGGCAATGATGTGAATTTTACATGCAAACTTCTGCATCAGGCTGTAGCCTAGCAACATCAGCAACCCAGCATCCAAAAACTGTATCCAGAATGCTGGTGAATTCAGCAAGTCAGACACTGGGGGAAAGTGTGTGGCTGGTGTCATCTTCATTTTTCTGTAAATTAGCTTTGATAGCATCTTTTAAATCCCTTATCCATGAAGAAGAGGCTGTCACAAAGCTGGAAGGAGGTTTACTATTTATCACTGCACTGCTGCACTCCTGGAGTGGAGGACAACTTTTTTTTTGGTGACAATTCTTTGCCTTTGGAGCAGTATCACTATTGTTGGAAGCTCCAGATTGGGGAGAGAAACTCTCCAAAATTTTTGGCAGGGAATTTTTAGTGGCTAAACTTTGGCTCCTAAAATTAAACTACAGGATCCTTTAAAAAACCCCACCAAAAAACAAACTTTCTTTTTTTGCCAATGAACTTCCAGGTGGCTGGAAAACAGACCAGATCAGCAGACTGGAGAGGCAGCCATGAATGGATCAAACTGGTAACTGGTTATGAGCAGGGTTCTTCAGGGGTGACACACATCCCACCAGATTAAATTTGTAGCTAGACAGCCCCCAGCAGGGGTGGAGCTGTGGAAATTACCTGGTATTAACAAAACATGACTACAATGAGGCTTTAGCTCTCGGGAGTGAAAACAGCAGGATAAGATCTACCCAAGAGATGGACAGCAGCTCCATGCACTTAAAACAGCAACTTCAGGAAAAAAAAAAAAAACCAGGACCCAGATGCAAACATCTGTTAACAATAAAAGCTGACAAGATGCATTTATGCATGGCACAAAACATAATCAAGATTCAATCTGCCAGTTTTATTCTCAGCGCTGTTAAGAATTCAAAGTGCATTTTAGTGTACATGATCATGTTGCTTCAAAAAGCATCTGTTTTTCAGCCTTTTGTGCTCCAACAGGTGCATTTCACACCAAATAGATTCTGTTAACTGTTGTCACCTTTAAGGCTGTAAAAAGATCAGGTGGATAATCTGGTAGGTTGCAATATTGGCAACTCCTCATTAGATCATGTGCTATTCTACTTTCCCTTCATTGACTTCACAACACTAGAAAGTGGAGGACCAATGTAAATCCCTTTTCTGCTAATTCCAGAAGAACGTGCAAATAAAAACCATTCACTTTCAGGGATTTTTCTGACAGATTTAGTTATGCTAAAGACAGTTTGAGAATCCTTTTTAACTCTAAATGATCAGAATGCATATTAAAGGAGGAAAAAACAATGAAACCGTATTTTTTAGGCCATAAGAGCAAACCATGTGTAGCTGAAATTAAAAGCAAAATTATGATCATACTATACACATTTAATATGCCTTGAAAATAAACAATAACCTTAATAAACATTAGAGACAAGGGAAAAATGATTTAAAAATTGAAAATGAAGCAAAATTGATAAATGGGATTGTTGCATAGTCTTAATGCCTGTTGTAGGTGCAGTGCCTGGGGAGAAATAACTCCAGGCATGAGAACAGGTTGGGGGTTAAACTGATGGAGAGCAGGAGAAGGACCTGGGGGCCGTGGTGGCCAGCAGGTCAATCAGGAGCCAACAGTGTGCCCATGTGGACAAGAAGGTCATTGGGATCTTGGGGTTCATCAGGAAGAGTGACCAGCAGCTGGGGGGAGCTGACCCTGCCCCTCTGCTCTGTCCTGGACTTGTGGCCAATTCTGGGCTCTCCAGGTCAACACAGGCAAAGAACTCCTGGGAAGGGTCCAGCAGGTGAGAGGATGATGAATGGGGGGTTGGAGCATCCCTGTATTCTCACTGTGAAACAAACTCCCTCCATGAAGGTGATGCCTCAGGGTTTAGCTTTTATATTTTCAGATTCTGGGCTGGTTTAGTGTGTAATTCTGAGTTTCATATTAGGGTGAGCTCTCTGCACAGAGCAGGGAGACAAAACAATTCCTGCTCCAGCTGGGCACCAAGGACAAATGATCCAAATCTCAGCCCAGGAGCACAAACCCCGTGGGCTGCAGAGAGAAAAACAAGCAGGATGGGACTGCAGGGGCTGCAGCTGGGATTGGACACTGAACTGCAATGTGCACATGGAGCAGAGCTGAGCCCAGGGAGAGACCCCGGCAGCGCTCGTGCATTTTGGGACCATTTGGGTTCATCTTGGGTGCAGCCCTGGCTGGGCTCTGGTGCTGCTCAAGGTGGATCCGTGGAGGAGATCCTTTGAATAAATCCCTGCTTTATTCTTTAGCTCTGTCCAGTCTCTGTTCTAGGTCAGCCTGCACAAGGCATCAAAGGGAACAAAGGCAAAGCCTCCCTGTTTTCCATGTTCTGCATTTTCCCTTTTTGAGAATGTTGCTGTGAGCAACAGAAAAGCAAGGACCTTAATAAAGACCATTTATTGCAAATGAATGGAAGCAGCCTCTGGACTTCAAAGGTCATTTTTGGAACAGCTTTGCTTGGGGAGGAGCAGGGTGGAAAACCTCTTCTTCCTGAGCCCTCCAAACACCCAGGCAGGGAAAGGGGAAGGAATTGAAAAGAATGTGATCATATGGCAAGAAATTCAGGGAAAGGCTTAATTGGTGAGCAAAAAGAAAAGCAAATGTTTTTGTCAGAAATGAGCTTGTTTATTGTTGGAAAAAAAAAGGGAGGTTTTACACTTTTTACTGTGCCAAAGAACAAAGTCAGCTCCCTGTCCCCAAAAAGACAATATCCTGTGGGTAAGCTCAGAATCTACTTGACTGAAATAATCAAAGTGAAGATCAAATTCCAGGATGGCACTTTGAGTCAGGAAGTCTGTAATATCTGGTGATTCCAGAGACTGCAGATGTCCTCCAGGGGACACTGTGAGCATCAAGAAAGACACTCATGAGCTCAGTGTGAAGACTCAAATGACAATAACAAGCTGGTGGTTTCATTTTTGCTATACTGAAGAAAATTAGAGGCATTAAAGACAATAAATTAGTATTTTCCTCTTGGCCAGGATGTATAGAGGCTGAAACTCAAAAGCACGATAATGTTTGTCACTTCCTTTTTACCATTCCTTTTTCCCAGCATGAGTCCTTGACTTCAATATTTCTCTGCGTTTGAACTCCTTGCTGGTTTCTAAGGAGCCTTGATTTGGATTTTTTTTTAATATTTGAAGAGCTTTCACGTGTCAAACAGGTTTCTTTTTCTTTACTTCTCATTAAAAATCATTATATGAAGAAAGATCATTTTGATGTGTTATGTAGATATTTTATGAAAAAAAAAAGGATTAAAGCAGAAAGCGGCTGGAACCACAATAACATATTTTACTGAAAGGTACAGATAAGTCCTAATTAAATAGCTAGGGAATCCACATGAATAATTTCACAGAAGGGAAAGTCTTATTCCAAATATCAACACAAAAACAGGCAAGAAAATTCCTTCATCCTTAGGAAGATTATCAGGATGTCTGTCATTATGGGGTTGGGAGTGAGTTTTTTATGTGAATTTTGATTCATTTTCTCTCTAGCCCAAAATATTTCAACCAGAAGATGAGAAATTTTTAAAAAAATCTTCATATTAGCACACAGTCCTCAAAACAGTTACTAGAGGAAGTAACCTCAATAAATATTACAGATTATAAGAAATATTAATAACCCTCTACAGTAGCAGAGAAACATGATGTGTCAACCTCCCATCAGATCTTTCCTGGTTTTCGGTGGGAAAATTCTGCTATAGAATTATCTGAGGAAATTTTGAAAAGAGCAAATCTGGACTAAAATTTGCTATTAGGAGAAGGGCAAGAAAATAAACACAAAAAGAGAGGATGGAAAAAGAATGCAGGAAAAGAAACTAATAGTGGGAAAGGAATGAAGAGGAAAATGGAGAAGAAAAAGTAAAAAATAAAAGCAGCAGAGCAGCACAGAAGAAAATGGAGACTTTTGATGGAAACTTATTGTTCTAATTCAGGAATTGAAAGGTTTCAGCCTAAAATGCCAACATTTCCCTTGCTATCAATATCCAGAATATGATCTATTACTGCAATTTTGCAGAGCTCACTACTCAGTGAATATGGGAATATTTAACTGTCAGCAGTAAATGTCCATATTTACAGAAAATGCAGGGCAACATAATAATAGTTATAATTATAAGGATGAGTAGAAAATTGGGAAATGACATGGAAGTCAGTGGAGGACAAAATTACAATATATGTTTAAAAGATATTAAAATGGATGGGCAAGATCTTCCAAAATAATTGTGAAAAAAAGGTTAAAGTAGCAATGGCAATATTATAAGAAAAAAAAAAATTATGTTATCTCAAAAGAGAAATAAGATGGTTTGGGGCAATTGACAGATTTTTCTACTTTTAATTAAGGCAAAAGGTAAAAGAAATTAATCAGATACTAAAGAACTACTCTTGCCTCAACTAGAAAATTGCTGTATCCTGTCCATTTTCCCTTTGTAAAAAGAACCATATTTTAAAATCTTATGACAAAGTCCAGAAACGTTTATGATCTAATTTTATGGATCTGTTAAAAACAATATGAACTTTTGTACTCTCAGAGTTATTAACTCCATCATGGAAGGTAAAAACAATAGAAAGAAAATAATGATGACAAAAATAAAGCTCATGGAAGAAGGGCACCAAACAATTTAGTGTATATTAGTATGTTTTTTAATAAAGGTTTTAGCAAAAGCAATTGCAGGTGAGTGAGATACACAGAAGTCTTATTACCGTAGATCAGTGAGGTTATCTTTTTCCTGAAAACTCAAAAAATTGTGGGAAGAAGGTAGGGACTGATTTCATACTATTTTATTAATGTGTACACACACACAATATGATGTTTTCACATCCATAAAAGCTCCAGGTTTAATTTATTACATCCCTTTGGGCACAAAAAAATTTACTTTGTGAAAAGAAAGGGGATTTCTGTGGATGCCATGTTGGGAGAAACTGGCTTCAGTGTTAAATACAAGATGTAAATATTTTGGGTTTTTTTTCTATGAAGATCCTTGAGTTTCCATGCTCACTGAGGGAAATTCCTGAGATTAACACAAAATGAGCAGCAGTGATCCCTGTGGCTGCCTGGGACTGTCTCAGCCATGAACCTCTGGCCATTCCCATCAGTCCCAGACACAAAGGAAAAGGAATTAATCAGGAAATCAACACAAGCCAGTGTCCATTCCAATGGTGATGCCTTGTGAAGGCTGACTTAGGACAGAGACTGGACAGAGCTAAAGAATAAAGCAGGGATTTATTCAAAGGATCTCCTCCATGGATCCACCTTGGGCAGCACCAGAGCCCAGCCAGGGCTGCACCCAAGATGAACCCAAATGGTCCCAAAATGCACGAGCGCTGCCGGGGTCTCTCCCTGGGCTCAGCTCTGCTCCATGTGCACATTGCAGTTCAGTGTCCAATCCCAGCTGCAGCCCCTGCAGTCCCATCCTGCTTGTTTTTCTCTCTGCAGCCCACGGGGTTTGTGCTCTTGGGCTGAGATTTGGATCATTTGTCCTTGGTGCCCAGCTGGAGCAGGAATTGTTTTGTCTCCCTGCTCTGTGCAGAGAGTTCACCATCCTCTGATGTGAAGCCCAGACCCACACACTAAAGCAGCACAGAATGTGAAAATATGAAAGCTGAAACCTGAGGCATCAATTGCAACACTGCCTTTGTGCCATGCCTGCCTGAAAGCATTGCTCCTAAACATTTAGGGGATGTTCCATCTCCAGAAAAAAAAAATTATGAACAAGAAGAGTTGTTAATTCAGATAGGGTTAATTAGGGGTTAGACGTGTTTGCAGTTTGGGTGAGTTGCAAGGCATGCATTGTGCTGGAGGAGAGTGGAGTCAAAGATTTAATTTTCCATAAACGGTGGCTGTGTGAAGTGGGTGACACATTTTGAGATGTTTAAAATAAACAGGCTTGCAAAGGCTGCCCATGGCATTTCCAAGCTCTACAAAACCTGATCTTTCAGATGTTGTCTTCCAGGTTCTCACCCTATTGGTGTCTCAGATTTCCCCAGATTGTCTTTACTTCCATGTCATGATTGGGCCTGCAGCTCATTCTACCCGTGGTGTTTCCCTTTCATGAACTCTGCCCAGGCTGAGGTGTGTGCCCAGGCTGGCTGACAACACAACAATCATTGGGTATCAAGTCTTTGGAAAGCTTTAGTAGCACCTGCCTTGAGCAGTTCTTGTGTATTTCACAATTTAGAGGAATTTTGATTGTCGTTAAATTGTTTTAATGAAACCTTAGCAACATAATACTAAAAAAAACTGAATACAACTGTACAGGTTTGGGTATTTTAAAGCAGAAATTTTACGATCCTCTTCAGAGATGAACAATTAGATGTTCATCTAATTAAAAAAAAATATCTGGACATCCTCTGTTGTCATATAACATTTTGGTTTGAGCAATCATTCATAGAGGTGTCACATTTCCAAAACTGGACATTTTTTTTCCACCAGAGGGAAAAGGCAAGGAATAGTAGTGAGAACACATAGCCATCATTTATATATTGGTTTTTAATGTAAACCAAATTTATATCCATCCCAGTATGGGCTGGAGAGCGATGGGGGATTAATGAGGAGATATTTTTGATTAAGCTTGAAACAAATTTTGAAGCTATTGCTGCAAGCATATTAAAATCATCTTGCAAGAACATGGAAGGGAAACTACAACCATTCAGAAGTGTGTTTGCCACTGAAGGCAGTAGACTGCTCAAACCTTAACAAGAAACCAGCATCACTCATGGTGAGTGATGCTGGTTTCTGATACCCTGGAGACAAACTGGTCACTTTTTCAAGATACATTGACTAATTTGCACCATCGTGAAAAGAATGACTTGGAATTTTTACAACTCTGTTCCTAAAATTCCCAGAATTCAGTTGCTGCTGCCTTTTTCCACTACGAGAAAAGCAGGTGAAGAAAGTGATGTTTGCTCTGATGGGGTGACAGGCAATGGAAAGGAGAACTGTGCATTGTGCAGTTTTTGTCACATCAGCTGAAGATCTCCTCAGCCCTGCTCTAAAGGGACCCCAAAAACGAGTTCAGGATCTCTCCTTCATTTCCCTCACACCCACTTGATGCCTCAAAGATTCCTAAGGGATGAATCTCAGTCATATTCAGGGAAAAGAGCAAACACAAATTCTAGGACTGAGGATGTTCCCAGGACATGTTCATTATAATTTTCAAGTCAAGTTTTTTCAATTATCTTTCAGGGAAAAAGAGTGACATTAGAAAGACAGACATTATAAAATACTCTAACTGCACTGGTTGACATTTTTTCCAGTGCTCAGGAGAAAATTTTTTCAGATTGAATATGATTTAATAATATTATCTTGTTTCTGTTCATTCACAAGGTGAGCAGGGTGGGCAGGTAAAAGAATTCTCACCATAAGGAAAAAATATTAGTCCAGACACCAGCAGTCTGTCATCTCTCACATCCATTGTACTTTTCCCAGCCACTTTGAGCCTGATCTGGGCACTTCTTTCACCCACACCATGACTGGAAGTCCACACTAATGTCTAGAAGTCAAGTTTTTAATACTGGAATATCCCCTCACTCAAACAAGAGAATTTGAACATTGGTTTCAGAACTGATCCATGACCCAAGGTCTTTGTTTGTATCCCAGTTCAGAAATGTAAAGGGTCTTTTTTCAAGTCCCTTCAAAAGTCCTCCTGAATTTAAGCAGAAGGGAACTTTTCTTCCCAAACTGTGTCCAAGACACACCTGGAATTAAGATTTCCTGCATGGCAGTGAAAATACCCAAGATCCTGACACCAGCAGCCCACTCTCAGTGCTGAATTTTGCTAACTCCATCGTGCCACACAGAGGCAGCCTTTCTCCCAGTTTCAGGGTACAAAAGGTGAGTGTAGAAAAGCAAGGGATGTTTCCTCTCCCATGAAATACAACTTGCACAAACCTTCCTTTAGAAACTCAGCTTTTGTGTGCATCCATTTTTCTGGAAGATTAGAAAGACACAGAGCAGTGCAGTGTTGTGTATTTGGTTAGACTTAGCTCTTGTCTCCATGCCATTGCAGGAAACAAAGGAAAGAAGAGAGCACAGGACGAGAGAAATATGATTTAAAAAAAGAAAATTTTGCTCCTTATGATCTAAGTTTATGGTTCATGTTGAGCACAAGCTGATTCTTAGTGTTTCTGTGCCTATATACACAGAAAAAGAAAATTCATTGCACAGCTTTCCAAATAATAAGTTAATATTAAAATCACACAAAACTCCATTTTTTTCATGGTGGAAAAAGCCCCTTCTTTATTCAAATAACTCCTTTTTATTCAGTTTTTCAGACCTCGTGTGGGACTCCAGTTGGTCAGTAGTTTCATTTCCAATTACTTTTATTGGTTAGTAACAAGTTGCCATTCTGTATTGATTGGTCACTCACTCAAACTCTTGGTGTCTATGTGCAGGGACAGTTGTTTGTAAGAGATAGTTTTTATTTCTCTTTCTAATGGTGTAAAAACAGTTTATACAGGTGTAAGTTGTTTTTTTTTACCCAGGAATAGATTGTATGTCAATGAACTGCTCACACCAGGATTGCTTTCACATGGGAATTTGCAAAATGCCAGCTTTGACAAGGCCAGCCACTGATTCCAGGAGAGCAGGCTTGATTTTATGGAACCTTTCTTTATGATTTTTCTACCTCACTGCAACAAGTTAATAGTGATAGCAAATGCAGGCATTCTTACCTGAGTCTCTTTCACCTTCTTCATTTCAATTAAAAAAAAGCAAACAAACCACAAACCCAATCACAAAACTCTGCCAACTTCCTGCCAATTAATTTCTTTGAAAATATAAATTTTCAATATATATTTGAAAAATTTTGATTGCTCCCATACTATTCCCCTTGGCTGCTGGCTTATCCCAGCAGAGGAAATGCAGGATAACATCCAGACTGTCAGCATCCCTTTCATGCTGTCAGAGCAGATCAGAGGAGCTCACATCAGCCACATTTGCTATTACACCTCACATGCTGCATCTGCTCCTACAGCCATTTAAGGAATCAGAAAGATGGTTCTGCTCATGCACAAATCCCCAGCAGACACAAAGCTCAGCAGAGCCCTTCAGGGCTTGGGGAATGGCTGCAAAACGAACCCATGTGGCCTCAAAGCAGCAGCAGGAGAACCCTTGGGCCTGAAAAGTGCATTAAAGCTTGCACTGAACTCTGACACCCTTGCAGGAGCAGCTTTTTCCTTGGGATAATGGGATGTTTTCATGGCAGCCTGAGGAACACTGGATCACCATATGCAGCTCCAGAGTGCTTGAGACAATGCAAAAAGCACAAAGAAATGGCTTTTCACAAACACATTCACAAACACATTCACACAGCAAGGATGAGAACCCAAGAGAAAAATGCTTTACTGGTGGAGAGGAGAAATCCCTCAGCCTGTCCCACATGCACCAAACACACACTGCTACAGGTTCTCACTTAGGCTGAAAATTGCTAATAAGAAAATTAAAATTACTGGAGCTTGGAGGAAGATTTTAGCCTAAGACTTGTCTCACAGTATCTGTCATGAAATATTTTAGACCCAAGACACCGATTTCAGTATCTTTATAATGTCTGGATAAAATAAAATAAAATAAAATAAAATAAAATAAAATAAAATAAAATAAAATAAAATAAAATAATAAAAATTCAGATCACTGAGGACTGTGTTTCAAAAATGGTGTGTTTGGGGTTTTTTAGTTCCCAATTTTGCTTTAATGAGTTATATAGGAAAGATAAATACCTACATCCTTCTGATTTGGAAACAGAAGCCTTTAAGGCTATTGAAAGTCTACTGAAATTATAGTGGCAAATAAAACACCTTTGTTTATATGTAAACAAACAAATATATAAAAGATATAAAAGACATTATTTATATATAAACAAAACAATGTGTTTGTTTTCATACATTAATATAATATATTTCAGGTATATATATAATTTCATACACATTTCAAATTTCATGTGTATACATACACACACACACGAGGAAATAATTGAAATTTGCAAACTGAAAGTGGAAAAATATGAAGCCTTTCTCTCTAGCTGGAATGAAAGCTCATTCTGAACCAGCTATTAATGTGAATAAAACCAGGGGCTCATTCAAGTCCTGCCTGAAGCTCAGGTCCCCCCTCTCTCCAACACCCTCCTTGTCAAGATCTTCTGCAGCTCAGTGTGATTTATTTGGGATGTTAGCAGAGCTCTCAAAGCATCTCTTAGGATCTTCTTCAAAAAAGCCAGAAGCCAAGGCAGTGAATAACAAAATATTTTGTTAAAACTTTCATGTTAAACCCAAAACTTTCTGGTTGGATATTATCAGTTATGAGTTTGACCAGGAATTCTGTGGAGGAAGAACCCACAAGCAGCAGATTCCCTTGGGATTATTGCTCCAGTGGTCCTGTCCTCCATGCCCTTCCAGAGAGCTCAGGGACAACATCTGAAGGATTTTGTTCTTCTTGGGCAGCCAAACTCATCAGAGAGGATTTGGGAATGGCTGGAAGGGAAAGACTTTTCCACGTTTTGATCTCACCCTGTCTTTGAAGATCCTGACTGCCCTTAGCAGGAGCTCATCTCAGCACAGTGAATCCCAGGCAGGGAATGGTGATTTACAAGATCCTGGCCTGGGGAGAAAAAGAATCCTACAGACAAAAAAGAAATGGATCTAGACAGGTAAATTAGCTCCAGCAGCCAGAGAGTTAAAACTAATTCAAAGGAAAAACAAAGTAACCAATTAAGAAAAAATTAGGAATTTATGGATAATTAGAAAAGTCCACCTCGACTCAAGACATGGTTCCTACTTATCCAAACTGAAAATGGAGAAAACTGACAGTAAAACCTCACTTTTACTGTGTATTTAGTCAGTAAGATTTTAATTATGGAATAATTGTGGAACTTGTGGAATCCACTGCAACATTTTGGGGATAAAAGGATGAGATAACTGATAGATAATGGGTGCTCAAATTGAAAATCCAACTACACTTGCAATCTGAATCTCTGAACTAGAGAGGAAAAGCTTTGAAAATGCTGACAAAAGTATTCACAGGGAGATTTGCATCAAGAAATCCAATATACCCTAAGACTGATGTCTTGAAATCTAGAAGTGTAATATCTCCTCACCAGAAAAAAAAAAAAGGGCCAAATTCTCATTTATTTGCAGAAAAATGAAGGGATTTTTCTTGTTTTGTTTTTGGGACTAGATTTAGACGCAAATATCATTGTACTCCTTCCCCCTTCTTCTCCTCCCTCCTCTAATAAAGTAGTGTTTGCAAAATCAAATTAAGTAATTTTTTATAACTGACAATTTAAATGAAATAAAGACACAATTTGAGTAATTAAGGCAGTGTAAAGCACAGAACACATCCCACTTTTATGTACTCAGCCCTGACTGTGATTTATCAGGTGTCCCACAGCACAGAGGCCATGGCAGTGCAGCCAAAAAGTATCGGGACTTTGGAGCTGCACATTCCCAGTCAAATTCTAAACACAATTCTAAATTCTGCCAGATCTCAATATTTCATGACATTTTTTTCTCTTATTTTAATAATCAAACTGACAAAATCAAAACACTTCAATTTTTTTTTTAAACAGACTGCTCTCTTACTTTGTTCTTAGCTGGGAACTGAAGTGATAAATGCAGCTGGATCAGGATTTTTGCTGTTCAAAAGTACATTTTCACTTGCAGACATCAGTAATGCCATAAAAAGATTAACAGCACCATGGATAGGGCTTGAGGGAAATAAGCTGCAAACACAAAGTTGCTGAAGACTCACGATTTAATTGAAAGTGACTTTCTCACAAAATGAATTAGTGACACTGTGTCCTGCAGCTCTGGGTCTCAGAGTGATTTACCCAATTTTCATGGAAATAAAAGAAATTTGAGCAAAAATCATATTAAAAATATAGCCTCATGATTTTTTTATAAATTATACAAGTGATTTTAAAGATGAAAAAGATGATTTAAGCCACCTAAGTGACTCTGTTAAGAAACAAATTAATTAGTAAAGCCGTGTCTAATCAATACTTGTTTTCTCAGTGAGATGAGTCACAGCACGGGGTTACTTTTCCAGGCTGTTAAGAGCTGTGGAATTTCCTGGGAAGAAGCTCTTAGACTTGGGTGTGCCAAGGCTTTCCACCTTTGTCCTCAGTGGTGCTTCCAGGCTGTGAAAGGCACTCCCACTCATTCACAAACCATGTGCCACCTGACAACTTCTGAAAGGTGCTTGAGCAGCTGAATAAGCTGAGCAAAGCTTCTCCTGCTTCTCAATACAAAGGGCAAGTGCTTGGGCTGGCTGAAGTATCATCACCCACAAGTGGCACTCAACCCTTGTGTCTCCTAAAGGCCACGTGCTCAAAGAACTGGAATTTCTGAGTTTTTTTTCCCTTGGAGGTTGGCAGTGGGCATGTGCTGTCAGATGCCACAATAAGCACAAGGGTGACTTGAACAGTGTAATATTGTATTTGCAGGAACCCTCGTGGCAGGGAGGAATGATGAATCTGTCTCCATGTTCTCAGAGTATATTATAAAAATAGTATTTTATAATACTATTATTATATTAAAGAATATTAAACTATGCTATACTAAAGAATACAGAAAGGATACTTACTCAATACTAAAAAGATAATAATGAAACTCGGGACTCTTTTCAGAGGCCCCACACAGCTTGGCACTGATTGGCCAAAGAGTGAAAACAACTCACACCAGAAACCAATGAAACAATCACCTGTGGGTAAACAATCTCCAAACACATTCCACATGAGCACAACACAGGAGAAGCAAATGAGATAAGAATTGTTCTCCTTTTCTCTGAGGCTCCTCAGCTTCCCAGGAGAAAAATCCTGGGCAAAGGGATTTTTCCAGAGAATGTGAATGCCACAGTGTAAAGTGCAAAAAAGTGTAAAAAGTGGCAGCTGTGTAATTTGTTTTATTTACTCAGTTTACTCAGAAGTAACTCATGACCTCCAAGCCAGGCACGTCCTACTCTATGCTGAAATGTGCTCTCTTCCCTGTGAAACTGAGAGCCAGAAATCAGCCCAGCTCTTCCGAAATGCTCCCTTTGAAAGCAGAATAACAGAGATACTTCTAAGTCCTTTCATCTTCAGTGAAAGTTCTAAGTAATTGTCTTTTTTTTTTCTCCCTCCCTGGACTGGAGGCAGGGATTCAGTTCAGTAGAAGAATAATCTTGTCCAAGTCTTCAAAGACAACCTGAGAAGTCCAGTGAAAAATTCTTAATCGAATCTGCTGATTACAGCAGAGGTCAATCACACAGCCATTTTTTGTACAGCTGGCAAGTGTTTAAGTCAGGTATTCTTTTATAAGCACAGCACTTCAATTTACTGCTCTGTTTCCACTTTAATTGCCAGCATTTCTCTTGACATGTTTTCTCTCCAGCCCATGTCTACTTTAACAAGTCCTGCAGCTCTGGAGAGAGAAACTCTGTTGAGCAAAATAATTAGTGTTGAAGAGTCAGTGTTCACACTATGTGCTTTTCAGAAGGTTTTATTTTGAATTATGCCATCCTACTGTCCACTGGCATTTTACATGTTTGTCAGAATTGCATCTTCCAGTTAATTTGCACCCAAAAGAAATTCAGCTGATTTTCTCTGACATGGCTCCATGATGTGACAAGACAGCATGGGAACCGTGGAGAATGGGGAGAGTCACTTTCAGAGTGCACTTCTGATCTGTAAATGATGTCTGCTTAAATTTCAGGCAGCTAAAATCCGCTACTTTTGAAAGTGTAACAGTTTTCCACAAGACAATTGAGACCCACAGCATACAAGATCATCATGACCAACCTGGCAGCAAAAAAGCAGCTCACAGCAACAACTTTCTGCTACCAGAGAGAAGGTAAAAAGTCTGAAAACACAGAGAGGATGTTGGTCTTCCTCACTCACAGTTATCACATCAAGCAAAAAAAGCAAGCAAAGGGCAACAGTATGGTCACTATTTTATTCTCTGATGGGAAACTCTGATGGGTATAAGATGAAAATTGCTATTTTATTGTTATTGTGCACCTCAGCCCAAGGAAGTCAGCACACCTTCCAAGTGGAGGCTGAAATTTTCTCCAGAAATTTTGCAAAGCTCCTGCTTTTTAGTTACTGAACTGTGGGGTCCTTTTTTGTCCCTGCAGCTCAGTGCTGCAAGGATTTTGATTTCTGAAATAAGTTGCATTGTCAGAAGCACAAAGTCTGACTGCTTGTGTACATTAAATGACATGTTTCATTCATAAAGCTGCATTTATGAAATATGCTTTACCCTTTAAAAAGGAAGAGCAGCCTAAGGAATATCAACTGAACTTCCAAGAGCTAAGATGGTCCCTGCAAGTTTTCCTTGAGAAATTACCTTGAGAGTGGTAGAACAGCCTCATCAACAGTTTTATATATATATAGATATCGATATAGATAGATAGATTGATAGATAGATAGATATCCTGATATTTTCTTGGGATGGATGAATTTGTCTACATATCTTGTGGTATTCAAGAGAACTATCCAGTCTCTGAGTTTCCCAGTAGCATGGAATTCTGGATTGTCCAGTGATGACCTCACAGATCACAGCAAATCTATCAAAGAAGGCCAACATTCCAGGGGCTCAGATCGACATCTAATATCCAAACTGAAAGAGGGGAGGTTTAGATATGAAGAAATTCCTCCCTGTGAGGGTAGGGAGCCCCTGGCACAGGGTGCCCAAAGAAGCTGTGGCTGCCCCTGGATCCCTGGACATGTCCAAGGCCAGGTTGGACAGGGCTTGGAGCACCCTGGGAGAGTGGAAGGTGTCCCAGCCCATGACAGAGGTGGGACTGGATGATCCTTAAGGTTCTTTTCAACTCAAACCATCTTCTGATCTTACAATCTAGACGCTCTAAGAAGACAGATTTTCTTCCCAGCTGCCTTGCAACTGTGCCTGCAAAAAGAAAAATTTACTTGTGCCTTTTGAAACATCTGAGAGCACGCAGAGTCTCATTGCAATGATGGGGGCACAAGTTAAGTTTTGTGCTGGCTAAACTCACCTGTCTCTATCAGAAGAAAGTCACATTATCCAAATGCTGGAGCCTCTAGCGTAGACAGCAAACTTTTAGCAAAGAAGGTTCTGGGAAAGTTTCCTGGAAGAGTCTTTCTCTCTCAGTAGCACCAAAAACCTCCTCCCTGGCTGGGCCAAACCTTTCCTCACAGTGATCAGTGCCATCACGTTCCTTTTTGGTTGGCCAACTACAATATCCACACTGACACCATCTTCTCATCTTTTTGTATGATCCTTCTCATTCCATCAAATATCAATCACTTGTCTCCTCCAGTACCAAGAAATAAGCCAAATATAGTTTAAGTGGGAAATTTTGTATAGAGATAGGCAGGAACAGGATGTCTGAAAAAGAATTTTAAGATTTGAATCTCATACCTCAGAGTCATCTAAAAAACAAAGGACTTCAGCTGATGTGATTTTTCTCTCCATTCTAGGCACAGCCTCCTGGTTTTGCCTTGCACCTGACAGCTCTGTAGCAAAGAGATCCTAATCAAGCATTGTTCCCTGATTACTCTTAATGAATATGTTAAATGATTGACACAGCTGACACCTATAATTAGCAAACAGGGGTTTTTAAGTTATCTTCCAACAGAGTCCTGAGTGCCCGTTGCCTGGGGTGGTTCCAGACAAGTGCACTGGCAATTTTGCGTCTTCTAAAGTTGCTCACAAACTTGTAGACATGGTTATTTTCTTTCCAATTCCCACTAAAATCCCCAACAATGCTCACCCCATGTGGCTACTGCCAGCCACATCCCACCTGCAATGATAACCAGTTATTTTCCTCATTTTTTCTGTGCTCACCCACTCACCAGTGTCCCTTTTCTGGTTTTTATCATCACACACACTTCCCAAGGACAGAGCCTGTTTTTAGTTCTGGGCTCATGCAGCAGGATCACAATCCATGCTGAAGTTTCCCAGGTATTACAATAATCTAACACCAAACATGGATTACTGCTGAATGAGTCAAGCAGTGCATGTCCTCAATGTGATATTTTGAATATAAAGGAAAAGTTTAATGCAGTAGAAAACACATCCAGATTAACAGTATCAAAAGCAAGTTAATGCTCATGGGGGATCCAAACCTATAGCATGTTTGACTTTGAAAAGGTTAAATTCATCCTCTAATTATCAAGGCTTGCAGCAGACCCCACGCTGTCCTTGGCAACACATTGTCAATTTACTGTTCTGACAGATGATCGTGAAGATGAGGAAATGATCCAGAAAAGTGGCATTGATTTTGAAGAGCAGCAAAATTTGCCAGTCATTGCTTGTTGCTAAGCTGCAACAACAACAAAAAAAAAAGGCCTCCATCAGCTCTCAGCATGTCAGTCACAAATATCAATGAGATGTGGTATTTACAGTGTGTGCAAGGCTCAGGGAAAGACTGAGACTGCATCCTGCACTTGGAACAATTTGGATGGGACCTTAAATACCTCCTCACTTGGTTTCACCAAACGAGCTGTGTGATGTTTTTCTTTGGGCAATCGGTGTTTTTCATCTACAGGCTGTGATCCATTTATAAAAATGCAGGGAAGATATTTTAGAGAAAGGGAAAACTACATGGTCCTAACAAGTCTGCAACTTAGACTGCAAGGAGGTGTTTGTCAGATCCTCCTCTTAGGAATCACATGCCCTTTAGAGCATTAAATCTCAACTCCAGCCTGGAATTTGTTAACTAGAGCTGGACAGCAGAGCTGCAGCCAGAATAAACAATTTTTTATGGCAAGCTTGTGCAAGGAACCAGCCTCAGTGGTCTGTTCTTTCTTCCTTTCTCTAAATATTATTCATCTATAACAAAACCCAGCTGATGACTTTTTCCCCAGTCTATATGCCCTCTGAAAATTTGATGCAAGACACACAAATTTCAACACAGAAAATCTCCACTTGCTTTGTGTCCAGGGGAAGGAGAGAGCTGGCACAAAACCTTTAACCCTTTCACAGAAAAATCCCTGGGTAGTAGCAGGGAAGATATGAGAGTAAATATTGCACAGTAAATATTCCTTTATACCTTTTTATTCAGCTCCTTTATACTTTACATCTTTTTACCCAGCTCTGCAGAGAGCCCCCAAGGTCAACAAGTAATTTACAAATATATTTAACAACAACAATCACATGAATAATATGAATATTGTAATATGAATAAACATATAAATCCACAGGTAGAAGCTGGTTTGTTTTTTTTTTTTGACAGACTACATGCAAACACTTTACTATAAGTAATAAACACTCTTTGCCATGACTAATGGCTTGCAGAAGAAATTTGAAGCATAAAGCTCAGAACAGTGACAGAAAGGCTTCCCTGCACCCCTTCTTTTTCCTTCTTCACATCTCTTGCCCCCAGTCTTACACACAGTATTTTTTACAGAGGTCAATAATATTGGTAAACAAAGTAAGGAGTGGAAAATGAAGTACAAACCTGTTAGGTGATGAAGGAAAATGAAGTACAAACTTGTCAGTTGATTAATTCCTTCCTAAAGCACATCAGAGGCTGCACAGGTTATTTACTCTAATATCTTCCCTGTTATGAGATGACAAAGCATTATTTTCAGATGTCCAAACATTCAATCAAGAGCTCTTTCCTTCCTAATTTCATTCCAAGGTCTCATTTTCCCACCCCCCTTCCAGCACTGCCAGATGAAAGGCCACAATTAAAAACCTCCAGATCCCATTCACTTATTTTATAATAACAAACACGAGCTTTCATGATATGCCAAAGGCCTCATTTAAAAATCACAGAATCAAAGAATTATTTGGGTCGGAAAAGACCACTAAGATAATCAAGTCCAACCATTAACCCAGAACTGACAAGGGCACCACTAAACCTTGTCCCCAAGTGCCACAAAAGATAAGTCCCTCCAGGGATGGTGACTCCACCACCTCCCTGGGCAGTGCCAGTGCTTGATTCCTCTTTTGATGATAAATTTTCCATTTTCTCTGGTTTTATCACTTGGAGAAGATACCAACCCCCACCTGGCTACAACCTCCTTTAAGGAAGTTGTAGAGAATGATAACAGGGAGGAAGAGGACACAGACCCATTCAAAAATTACAGACATAGTTGATATCCATCCACTGTAGCAATGAATACACTTTGAAAGGGAAGCAACAGCAAAAAGAAAACAAAATATAAACCCAAAATGAAGCACATCAGCTTAACAAAAATAAGAAAGTTCAAGTTCTGAAGGCAGAATTCTAACAGCATGGAAAAGATTATTTTTTTCCTCATAAGAGGATAAAACCAAGCTACCTATAGAAACAAGCCCAGAGCAAATATCATGTATTACCAACAGATTTAAAATCCTATCTTCCTTTCCTCCCAGGCACCCTGTGTAACTGCATGAGGCGTTTTGCCATCTATCTGCATTGTAAGCAAGAACAAGGAGTTGGGAAGGGATTGTTTGTGGCATTCACATTCTCTGGAAAAATCCTTTCACCCAGGATTTTTCTCCTGGGAAGCTGAGTAGCTTCAGAGAAAAAGGAAAACAATTCTTATCTCCTTTGCTTCTCCTCTGTTTTGCTCATGTGGATGTGTTTGGAGATTGTTTACCCACAGGCAATTGTTTCATTGGTTTCTGGTGTGAATTATTTTGACTCTTTGGCCAATCAGTGCCAAGCTGTGTTGAGACTCTGGAAAGAATCACAAGTTTTCATTATTATCTTTTTAGCACTGAGTAAGTATCCTTTCTGTATTCTTTAGTATAGTTTAGTATAGTATTCTTTAATATAATATAGTATTATAAAATAATAAATCAGCCTGTCTGAGAACCTGGAGTCAGATTCATCATTCCTTCCTTCATCGGGGCACCCTGCATATAGAACAATGGTTCCCCTGAAATCAGCACTTTTGAGGTTGCACCTTGAATCCTGTTGGTAGGGAAGATGTGTGCTGATGTCTTTACAAACAGTTCCATGGCTGAGGGAATGGGTGTGAACAGCTTTGAAATGGTGTTTAATGTCTCTACCAGCTTCAAGCAGAGGGTTTGTACAGAGCGCGGGCAGTTTGACTCCTGAGAGAAATGGGACCACACAACCCTGAGTTTCTAAACTTTGGGGTAAATAACCTGCTCAGGGGGATCTGTGGCAGGCGGTTCAGGAAGGCTGCACCTTCGGCCAGCGGGGGAAGGGAGAGGCACCGAGGGCCGGAGTTTGGGATAAATGGAGGAACCTCGAGAGAGAGAAAACCCCGCGGGGATGTGCCCAGGGCCCTCTGCCTCCACCTGAGTCAAGCTGCAGGGTCCTCTGGCTCCTTTATGGACACTGCCTTTTTCCAGAGGGATTTCCCCACACTGTGATAAGTTTGGGACCCTCATGACAAGAAGGATATTGAAGCGCTGGAGCATGTCCAGAAAAGGGAACAGAGCTCGGGAAGGGGCTGGAGCACCAGGAGAGCCTGAGGGAGCTGGAAAGGGGCTCAGCCTGGAGAAAAGGACGCTCAGTGGGGAGCTTCTGGCTCTGCACAATTCCCTGACAGGAGGGGACAGCTGGAGGGGTCAGGCTCTGCTCGCAGGGAACAGGGACTGGAGGAGAGGGAACAGCCTCAAGTTGCCCCAGGGGAGATCAAGAATTGTCAAGCATTGGCACAGGATGTCCAGGGAAGCGGTGGAATCACCATCCCTGGAAGTGCTCAAAGAATGGTGTGGATGTGGCACTTGGGAGGACAGTTTAGCAGTGAACGTGGTGGTGCTGGTTGATTGTTGAACTCAATGATCTTTGTGATCTTTTCCCAGCTCAGTGATTCTGTGGTTCTGTGATTCTTTGTTTCTATGATCTGAGGGCAGTTTTTCAGCAGTAAATGGGGCCCTCTAAGAGCTGCTCCACTCCCATCACCTGTTTTTCTCCTCCAGCCATATCCAGATTGCCTTGTCCTTATCTGCCTTTCCTTGTTCTCCCTGTCTCTGCACAAGAATTGCACAACTCCAGCACAGGGACAGAGCAGGAGGGAGAGGTGATGAAGCAAGTCAAAGCTCTCAGTTGATCCCAACAATAAAACTTCCATGAACTTGGAGCCAAAACTTTTGTTTTGCTTGAAACCAGGAGCGGAAGAGGGACTGAACTCTCCCGCCTTGTTTTTATTGCTGCTTGGAGAGCCAGAAATGTCCACACATCAATAGAGTTAAAAAGCAAGATTGTAAGAACCAGATGTTGGGATATTTTTGGATGGAATCATGGATCAGGCCACAGTGCTTAACAGCTCCTGTCCAAAGCTAATTTTTGAGGGAACAGAGCACACATCATGCACATGTTTGTTGGCTCTGTGCCGAGCCCTGCACAGTGCACAGAACGAGAGCTTTTCTCAAATTGGTTTCACTGGTTGGGCTTTCTTGGTTTAAATCCTCCTATTAAAGCTCACAGAGAAATGCATTTTTACTGCAGAATTATACCAAAAAGCCTGGAAAGGAAATCATTTAGCTATCCAGGAGGTCGATTTCTCAGTTTTGTTCGGTGATTGGTTTTATTTTTCATAGAGATTACTGCCAGCTTATTTTCTCTTACTCACTTTAAAGTTTTTAAGATGTTTTCACGTAGGGATAACATTCCTGCTGTAATTTTTGCTTTCCTTTTTTTGAGATGAAAGCAGCATAAAGGACATAAATGTCTCCCCTGTTTCATTAATGAAAAATCACAGCAAATTCACCTTTGGGACCCAGCTTTCCTGGCAACCAAAAAGTCATGTTGCCACATGGGGACAGATGCACCAAGAGCAGTTTTGCGCTTGATTTATATTTCCTGGACTTTTTATAGCAAAAGAATTCCTCTGGGGCTCTAAGGGTGTGGAACATGGGGAGCTCACCTTGATTTTAGTGAGAAGAACCAGACAATCACATCTCTGCTTAGGAGATGTAGGTTTGGAAAAGAGAGGAAAGAAGCAGAATCAAGGCCAGGTTGGACGAGGCTTGCAGCAACCTGGGGTAGTGGAAGGTGCCTCTGCCCAGGGCAGGAGGTTGGGACTGGGTGGTCTTTAAAGTCTGTCCCAACCCAAACCATTCTAGGATTCTATGACAGAACAATTTGCCCCCAAATGGAACCATTTCTTAGGGTCCAAGATATCTTGAGCATTGTTGTGTGAAATCACTCTTCTGTAAAAGTCCTGCCCCTTTATCACATCTTGAACCACTCAGAAAGGAACTGCTTTCTAAGTAACCTGCCCTGTTTATCTGCCTGTTATCCAGTCCTGCAGCTCCCACAGAAATAACCTGAAATGTTCAACCACTGGGATTTCCAGACCTCAGCTACAATTGATTCTTATCCTCCATGGTCCCATATCTTCAGAAGATAAACTTTTTTGCTTGAAGTTTCACTGTGTCCTTTTATCCCTTTTTAAAAATTTTATTTTTTCTCCACATGCTGCTTTAGTAAAATTCCTTTTAAACATCCATCCTGTGAATGAAGTCTTGGTTTTCCCATTTCACATTGGAGAGCACGCTCTGACCCAGAAGAGCTGCTACAAACACTGAGGAGATGACTAGAGGCTCCTGCCTGAGGATGATCAAACTGAATGGAAGATAATAGCTTCAACATGTCAATCACTGAGCCATTAGGACACCAACTGTTGGGCAGAAATTAATGAGCCAGGGTCTAATTTGACATGGATAGAACTGACAAATGTTGTGACCGTGGTATCTTAGGGCTAAAAAAAAGGAATACAGCTTGCTACAGGATTCTTTCTTTTCAATCCCTTTTAATGCTTTTATTCATAAAGTGACTTGCAAACTGATTTAAGCGCAGAAAAACAAATTCTTGCAGAGAAATTTAAGATCAGGCTGGGCCATTATAAACCCTACAATGAGAGGTAGATGATAGAAAACCTAATAAACTATTTAATTTCAGACACCTGGATGTTTGCATTAAAGACCTGAGCACCTTTCACAATCCAGGGAATGAAGCAGCTGTCCCCAAAGACAAATGCAAAGCATTGCCCCAGATTTATATGAAGTGACAGCAACCCTGACCTAACCTCACCTGCTAAGTGCCATGAAAAAGTTCTCCACATCCCCACTATTTGTGCTTCTCCCAAATGTGTGAATCATGGATCATGAGGTTCCATGAGGAGGAGGAATCATGAGGGATGGTCCCTCATTGGTACCAGCTCCATCACCAGCCACGCTCTTGCTACACTGAAATTAAAAAACTAACTCCCACTAAAATTTTCCCTGAAATTACAACAAATCAATCACTCAATTAATCAATCAATCAATCAAAGCTGCCCTAGGGGAGGCTAAAGATCAGATTCTAAGCACCTCAGTCAGCAGAAAGAGGACAAACAAAACATTTGCTCCTGAAATAGAGATTATAAACACAGCTTTTGTATCAACTGGCTCCTGTTCAAAAGCATGAGTGAACACCAGAACCTGCCCAAACCAGGGAAAACAGCATTAAAGGATGTGAAATCTGTATCTACATGATAAATTAATGATACAAAGGATTCCCCAGCCCTGAGTCTCCTGTGCTTTGAGATTTCACACTGGATTATGCTAATAGTTTATGTATCTTCCCTGTGCACCAGTGCTCCAAGGCAGCCTTCACAGACGTGTCATATGGGCTCCCAAACATGTTGTGACTGCAAGGATCTTTATTTTGGCAGGACAGGCCTGGGGAGGGGAGAAGATGCTGCTGGAAAGCGAAATCCAACCCGTTCTCCTGTCAATACACTAATTAACAATTGGCAAGATTATGCTAAATACGACAGATCTTTAATTTTAACAAGATGTTCTTCATTAAGCAGGCTAATCAAACATGAGCAGCACCCTGAGAGAAAGCACAGATGAGCAAAGCAACACAACCATCTTCCCCTGCTCCCTCTTCCTTGCCAACGCAATGCCAATCTTCAGCCCTGGGGAATGATGAATTTTCCTCTCCTTTCTCCAGATAATGGGCAAGGAAAGGTACAGGAAAACCAAGATAACTAAAGAAGGGAAGAGACTTACCTAGATTTAGTGGGTAATTTACTGATTACAAAGTGACTTGTGAAAATTAAAAAAAAAAAGAGGGGCAGGAAAATAAAGGTATTTTTTAGTGTGCACAGAGTTTTGCAGAATGGCAAGCACAAAAATAAATTTTTACTCAATTTTTTCTCCTTCCAAATAGGAAAGGAAAAGAAAAAACTCATCCTGAAACAAAAAACTTTCCCTTCTAAGTTCAGTGAAATATAACATTTAGGTTTCAAGTCCTTTCCATTTTTTTTAAATCTTAGAACAAATCAAGAGAAGTAGCAAAGGATTTGTCCAATCCAAATATTTTGATTAAAATATTTTTATTGTCTTTGTAGTTTAAGTAATGAGACTTCCAGATTCAAGGCGAAACACTTCTGTGAAATAGATAAATTACAGGTTTTTTGCTGCACAGCCTCTCTGGGAAGCATTTTTAACTCCTTGACTGCCCTCATGGGTGAAACATTTCTCTTTATACCCAATCAGAACCTTTCTTGCTTTAACTCATGTCAGTTTTTCTCATCCTTCAATCAGCACCATTGCCTTCATTATTAATATTAATTTCTGCATCCTCCTGTATTTCTCTATTTATGTCCAAGGACATAAATAATCAAGCCAGAACTGCACTGAAGTTAAATCCATGTGTGCATTAAGTGGGAAAAAAACCCAACAGCAACAACAACAACAACAAAAAATAAAACCCAGAAAACAAACCAGGACTTTTCAAAACTCAGCCATAAGTCGGAGTAAACTTAATACTGAATCCCAGTTTCCAATCTCAGGAGAGGGAAGAAAACCTGCAGCTGAGATTCTGTCTCTGAGGTTATCAAGAAGTGTGATGAGATGTGTGAAGGTCACAGCTGTGAAGGGGAGCAATACCAGGGATAATGCAGCTAATAAGTCAGAAATCCAAATTATTATCAAGCTCCCCATTGAGCTGAATTCACTCTTGCATTGCTGGGCTTGGTAGTGGAGGCAGGCAAACAAAAGCTGGAAGACACATGGCTTTGCATCTATCATTTTTAAAATACAAACTCAGGGGGATCCCTGAGGGGATTTAGCTCTGCTTCTGCCATGAAGTTGTGGATGTTTATTGGAAACTCTTCACACCTCAGAGCTCTGCTCCCTCAGCTGTACCACCCCATGGCTGATTTTTCTATCTCAGCACAAGTTTGGCAGGACCATGGGGGAGAAGTCAGACAAACACCATTAGATTAGTGCCAGTGAGCAGGAGACCAACCTTTTCTTTGTGCTTAAAGCTATAATTTGACAAAATGTTAACAGAGATGCAAGCATGGATTCCCACTGGGTGGCTTTGTGAAGGGGAGTGTCATATCCAGAGAGGTACAAAGTGGACAGGTCAGATTGCAACTCTACAGTGCTTTGTTGCCTTGTGCAGGCTGACCTAGAACAGAGGCTAGACAGAGCTAAAGAATAAAGCAGGAATTTATTCAAAGAATCTCCTCCATGGATCCACCTTGGGCAGCACCAGAGCCCAGCCAGGGCTGCACCCAAGATGAACCCAAATGGTCCCAAAATGCACGAGCGCTGCCGGGGTCTCTCCCTGGGCTCAGCTCTGCTCCATGTGCACATTGCAGTTCAGTGTCCAATCCCAGCTGCAGCCCCTGCACTCCCATCCTGCTTGTTTTTCTCTCTGCAGCCCACGGGGTTTGTGCTCTTGGGCTGAGATTTGGATCCTTTGTCCTTGGTGCCCAGCTGGAGCAGGAATTGTTTTGTCTCCCTGCTCTGTGCAGAGAGCTCACCATGCCCTGATGTGAAGCCCAGACCCACAGACTAAAGCAGCACAGAATCTGAAAAATATAAAAGCTGAAACCTCAGGCATCAGCTTCAGCTAATGCTTCAGGTCATCCAACCCATCTTACACCTCCCTGGTTTCCCAGGAGCCTTGTGACACTTGATCTTGGAGTGACTGCAGTGGGATTTCATGGCCATGGAGGTCTCTAGTGCTTCTGAGCATCTGGCACTATGTTCTTTATATTTATGCAGCACTTTGAAGTATTTTTCTACAATGCATCAAACCAGGATGAACTATCTTCCACTGAAGGTTTCACTAGGGAGGTTTTACAGAGCTCAGCTGGTCGAGAAGGAGCAGAAAATAATCCTTAATTTATGAATTTTCACTCCAAGTACAGCGACTCCCTGTTCAAGCTGAGATTTTCATATTCTGTTTTTAAATCCATGGCTTCAGATCCTGGTAGCAATTTGAGTTGCTGTTCTACACAAGTAGCCATTAAATAATCTATCAAGACATTTGCAACATGCAGAATGAATGTCAGGCTTTCAGAAAAGGAACAGGGAGCTTTAAGAAGTCCTGATTACATTGTGCTCAGTATCAGCTTTATTCCTTTGCTTTGTATCTGTCCCATTCCATCACAAGGGAGCAACATCCATTATTAATCCATCTCTTTGGAGCCAGTCCCTGTGTGTCTCTGTCCCCCATTTGATCAGCCATCTGGAAAACAATAGTTTCTTGACAGCTTTAAAACATTTTCCTTTAAACTGCAGCATTGTTCACATGCAGAGAGAGCATTTGACATGATGAGGGCTTTAGTAGACTTGGGTAGCAAGTAGGGGAAAAAAAGAAAACATATGCAGACTGATTAAAAAATGCAACAAACCAAAACATAAAACCTCATCAAAAACCCAAAACAAACAAAACCAAAACCAAAACCAAACAACAAAAACTGCAAACCAACAAAACCACACAGAAACAACAAAAAAACCACAATCATCAAACATCAAGCTCAAAAAAGGGATGATTTCCAGTTCCATGACATTTGTCAACCCAAGCAGTTCTACCTGGATTTCACTTGTTTGCCATCTCCAATCAACCCATACCTTAGGACAACTGGAGTATTAGAATGTGGGATAAAATGTGGTATAAAAACACTGGAATTGGTCATATGTAAATTTATATAAATAGTCATTTCTGAGACAGAGGGAACTGATGTAGAAGTAGTTTGTTTCTGTCACCTACCAGTCAATTCTTGAATAGATTCTAGTTAATGCTGTGATTTATCCAAAGTCTTAACTGCTGATATTTGCCTGTGATAACAGTAGCTAAAGGAGAAAAGACTCTTTTAACTGAGAGGAAAATGAAATTTTATATGACAGCTCCATGTAGGAAGAAGGGACATCTCAGTATTGTTCCTTTCTTAGAACATGACATTTTGGATGACTTGAGAGAAAAAAATTTAGAGTGGGTTTTTCTTTGAACAGCAACAACAATGTTGTGGTGTTGTACAAAAATAAAAGATAAGCTGAAAATTTGACCAATGGAAAAAACCATCCTGGAACATTTCAGGATATCAATCTCTGACAAAAGTAGAGTTATTGGATTATTTTTTATTTAATATGCAGTTTATCTCACATACAAGTTGTACAAAACTTTATTTAAAACATATGACATCTCTCTGAAATCAAAGCTATGACAGCAATAATCATAATTTTAAAAAAATCCTACAGATTTCAGTATTATTTACACACTAATAAAAACATTCCCATTTACTGTTAAGTATAAAGGTAAGCACACCAGGAAAAACAAACGGAAAAGTAAAACAGTTGAGTTTGTGTTCATCTCATCTTTCCTAAAGAACCAACTGGAAGCAAAGCCAGCACTGCAGATCCCCTCTGAAGCCAGGGTAAAGAATATAGAGGGAAAGAAAAAGAAAGACACAAATGTTTGTTACCCTTTGCCTATAGCAGGAGGGCAATTTGATGATGAGGATTCAAACTTAGGCTTCAGCTGATTGCCTGGAGTTTGTTAGGATTTATCTAAAATTAGGTGCTTGTGTCCAAATGGGGAGGAAGACGCAGCAGATGGGAAGTGAAACGGGGAGGGTGCTTTGGCAAGACGCTCGTGTCGTGCTTCATGGGAGAAACGTATTTTGGGAAAGGACAAAAATGTCCACACAGAGAATTCCAGGCATGTGGAAGAGAATCCGTGTGAGACTGCACAGAGCCTCAGAGGAGAGGCAGACCCAGCAAGGATCACGTTGTGCTTGCATGGAGAGTGCCCTGCTATGGAAAATGTTTTGGAAACAGAAGGCAGGAGATCAGCGATTACAAACTCTCAGAAGTCAAAACAAGGCATGTTAACGTGACTGCTTTTTTATTTTCTTATGGTTTACTTTCTCAAAGTCATGCAACGATGAGATTTAAGACTTGAGACTGTGTTTGCATTGCTGGTAAAAACATAAAAGGTTTGGGATGTGATATGAGGAGAAGATTTTGGGAAGAGGGGTCTGGGGATCAGTGTTTAGAAGTGCTCTAAAATGTAGAGAGTTGCCATTTCTTAGAAAGCACAGAACACCAATGCAATAAGCACACAGACAATTGTACAATCATAAAATCATAGAGTGCTTTGGATTGAATGGGACCTTAAAGTTAATTTCATTCCACCCCCTGCCATGGCTAGGGACACTTTCCAGCCTGGCCTTGGACACTCCCAGGGATCCAGGGCAGCCCCAGCTCCTCTGGGCAACCTGTGGCAGGGCCTCCCCAACCTCTGAGTAATGAATTCCTCCCTAACAGCTGATCTAAACCAAGTTTAAAACAAGAGGAAGTCAATTTCCCTCCTTTTTTATGACTTCCTTAATGCAGTAGAAACATCTCTGGAAACATTCAAGGCCAGGTTGGGTTGGGCTCTGCACTCTTGGTCTGGTTGAAGATGTCCATGCTCATTCCAGGGGTTGGACCAAGTGATGTTTGGAGGTCCTGAGCTGCTTCAGGATTTTTTGCAGCCCCATTCTGAGCATGCCTTTGGGCCAGCACAGGTGAGACAGCCCCGTTTTGGATGCCCTGTGTTGATGATGGGGTTAGATCAGCACACAGCAAGAAGCAGCAGGGAACAGGGATGCTGAGGGAAAACTCCCTGGGAATGCTGCAACCACAAAGAGAAATGCTTGGATCTACCAGCTATTAGTGATAAGGAAAAGAAAGAATTGTTTCACAGTTTTAAGGTACATTCTCATCTCAGGGAAGCTAAGCTTAGGCTTTGCAATGTATTACATTCTTATGGGTTTATCCCTCAGCTCAGCTGCATAATTTTTTAATTAAAGCACTGCCCCAAAATGCCAATAAATCCCTGTTATTTGAGTTCAGCTTAACCACTAAAGTGTTGACTTTGACCCTTAGATATTCACTTGACTCTTCTCTCCTAAATCAAGGTGAAAAACTGAGGTGTTTTTTTTCACTTTCCAGTATGTTTTTGGGGGGATATGTTGTCTCAGAGTGCACACCTAGGTCACAGCCTCCCCTCTGAACCTGTAAGCCTGGCTCAAACTTTAACTCAAAAAACCCTTCTCATTTCCTCATCATTTCAGAGAGTCAAAGCAGCCACATTTCTCAAAGTTACTTGGCTAAAAATATCCCCACACACTCAGTTTGGATTTTCAAGCAAAAGTAATATAGTCACAGCTTAATTCACAGTATTTTAGCCCAGCATTTTTATTTAAGCCCAGCCTGAGATAAATAGAAAAGCACGGTGTGGCATCAGCAATACCAGTGAGCAGATGATGTGTAGGAAAGAGGCATTTGGTTGCTTGAAAAATAAGTTTATTTCAGATACATTGCAAAGGGAAAGAGAAGGGAAATAAAACCTAAAGAGGAAAAAGGAAAATAATTTTTTATTTAGCAGCCTAAATCTACATAACAGTTTAAAGTTTAAAATTGAGCAGGCAGCTCAATTATTACTCTATAAAAAGCTAAAAAGAGAGGTATATTGAGCTGCTATTTCAAGTCAGAGCTTTTATGTGATGCTAAGAGGCCCCATATTCTATTTATTTCAGTTGGATTCACTGTGTAATTTTTTAACATGGTAGAAAAATCTGCCAGCCACTCAATCTAAAGAACTACATTTCCTTTCAAGACAAATCACTGCCACCTGAGCAGATCTAACAGCCCATTTCTTTGTGCTCATCAGTAATAACAGCTGCTCCTTTTCTCCCAGAAAAAGAGGATGGGGAAGAACAGCAGTGCTGAGAAATCAGGAAATACATAAATTCCAGCAGAAATAGCAATGTATGTTTCTGTCCCCCTTAAAGAGGGCACTGAGGCCAGGTATTAAAGGCTGCTCCTAATTGCCAAATATTTGTTGTTCCTCTCCTATCCAACCCTGAATCAGCTGTGAAGTGTAATAGCAGTATTTTCTCTACTATAATATATATTTTGAGAAAAAAAAATTATGTTGGGTGCTTGGACATTTCAGACTACTTGGCCCCAAGCCATGGTTCAAAAAACCAACTGACTTTTACAAGAATATATTTCTGGAGAAGAAGGCAGTTTAGTACCTTCTTCTCTTAAGTTATCATTATGTGGAGAAGCCCAGAAATGAAATAAAATGTGAATGAGGTTATGAAATTTTTCCTCTGCTGTCAGAACAGAGCCTTGGGCTAGAACTGACCCAGAGTTCCTTTCCTAGCCAGGCTCCTCATTGTTTGCATGGCTTGAGAAAGGGAATTTTAGCAGCTGGATGGTGAAGAATCTGCCATTCCTGATGTAGCTCTTGCAGGTGAAACTGGCATCATCCCTGTTGAGTTTTATCTTCTTTTTCTGCCAAGGATGGAATTAAATGCCTGAGATGGTATTTCTTGTTGGGACTCAGATGTTTATCAGTTCTTATCTATGTCACAGTCTCACAAACCCTGAGTTCTGCAGCACTGCACTCTAACAAACTAAAAATGGAGCCCCATCTCTCTCTCTGTACAAGCCCCTGAAGGATAAACTGTCCAATTAAGAAATAACACCTCAATTATTTTTACTTTTAACCCAATAACCAACCACCTGTGCCCGCAGTGGAGACTTTTTTATCCAATTACACAAAACCATCCAAACCATGGAGAAGAAGGAGAACAAGAAGGACCAGCCTTCACCCCAAAAGCTCCATCTTGCTTTATCTATATTACTGTATTCTAAACCCTTAAACTCTGAGTTTCCCACCCTGTGATATCACACACTTCTATTCAAACTCCTCACCCACAATCCCAGTTCTGTCATTCTATTTTGGAAGTTTCTGCATGGCCTCAGGTCAATGCAGTGTTCTCTTGGGGGTCAGTGCCTGGCAGCACAGAAAGTCTGGAATTCTCAGCAGCCAGGGTTCCAACACTTCCCCACTTCCCAGATCTATCACACACCCCCAAAACTGCCACATTCCAGCTCCCAGCTGAGGGCCAGGGGTGTCAGAACATCTGAGACAACACTGACATCCAGCACAACAGGGTGGATCAACATCCTCACACCAGATCATCCAAAGCATCCTGGAGTTTACAGGGAGGTAGGACCTGGTTGATTTGGCTTGTAGGGATTCAAATTATCCATCACTGATTATAATTAGGTAGTAGCTTTTATTTCACTTTTAAATAGCCCTGTATGGGTGTTTATCCAGTAACTGAGTAGACACAGAGAGTAAAAGATCTGCAGAAAGCTTTCACCTAACCTGAAGGTCTTAAACCTACACCAGGATTTAATCTGAGCCACAACTTTGCTAAGACATGGGTTTCAGCTGCAGATTTTTTACTCCATGTTGATCAATGTGATGAGGAACCTCATTTCATTTGAACTCTCCTGGGTAAATGCTGCCTCAGAAGGAAGCTTTCACTTCCAGCAACAATCTTTTCAAGCCCTCCAGGTAGATATAGGATAAGGTGGAGTTTAGACAATGTTTAATAGAAAAGTCAAATCACTGGCAAGGTATCAAAGCAGCACCTGCCTTTGTTAAAATCAACCTTGACAAATGCTTTAAAGTTGTTCCTTTCATTCCCACGCAGTGACAAGCTGACAACAGCCCCAGCCATAAAAAGCAGAAATCTCCCAGCAGACCTTCAGTTCCACACTCAGCCCAAGGGTTCATATTTCCTATTCTCCATGGCTCTGGGGTTCTATTCTCACACACACTATTGATGTTTTCAGCCCAGCCAAATAATTGCTCCTGGGTCCACGGGGTTCCTCCCTTCTCAGGCTGTCTCAGTTCTCTCAGTTTAGCAGCTGGGGTCAGGCTGTTTCTACAAAGGACAGGTGAGGTGAGGGCATAAGCACTTTGTTGAAGGGGTTGCTGCTTTTTCCTTATATTTCCTTATATACAAAAGCATTTTTATACTCTGTGCCCTTTCTGAGTCCTCAGGTAGTTTGGCCAAGGATTGAATTTCTATCTTCCTCTCAAATTAAATAAATATTGCTATAAATAAGGATCACACTGCCATCCCTGTTTGGCTGTTTATGACCTCCCGCTCTATGGGAGTTTCTCAAAATGCTTTCCCTCCTTCTTGTTGAAACCAGCCCTCTGTGACTCCATTACTCCTTTCCCAGCCCTTTTTATTCATCAATCTGAAAGACTAAAAAAGTCTTATTCTCTTCTTTATATTTTTTTTCTTGCCTTGAAGTTTCTTATCAGGAGGAGGACGGAATGTGGCAGCAGCCCTTGTTTTGGTGTCTTCCCCCCCGTCAGCTTAAACATTAATGTAGAATGTTCACATTGCCCAGAGGACTCAGCCTATTCAGGATCTCATTTTTATGATCATAGGATCCACCTAGAGAGGGATAGGAGTGAGACAAACACTCCCAACCCTCTCCTTACACTTTTCTAAGTTGGTAAATGTTGCCTAACTCAGTCAACATTTTGTTTGTACCCTAATTTAAGATTTTTAGCCAGGTAATTTTATAAAAGGGGCATAAAGACCAGACATGGGGGACTGGGGAGATGACAGGAATTCAGAAAGTTACAAGAGATTCACTCTTTTGGTAAAATTTCTTTCACAGAATCACAGAATCATGGAATTGTTTGGGGTGGAAGGACCTTAAACCTCATCCAGTTTCACTCCCTGCCATGGGCAGGGACAGCTTCTACTATCCCAGGGTTCTCCAAGTCCTATCCAGCCTGACCTTGGACACTTCCAGGTATCCAGGGGCAGACAAAGCTTCTCTAGGCCAGGCCCCCACCACCTTCATGGGGAAGAATTTCTTCTAATATCCCAACTTAAACCAGCTCTTTTTAAAGTTGCCTCTTTTTTCCCCCTATTTTATCACTCAACACTCATGCTGGTTTTGGCCAGCTTTTAAATGATCAGCTTTAGTTACTTCACTGATGGAGCTTTTCTACAAAAAAGCTGAAAAATTACAAGGTTGTCCTTTCCCAAGTGCTCACCCAAAGGTTTGATTCACCCAGTTCAGCTCGTTCTCACTCGCTTCACAAAGGTTTTAATGAGGCAGTGGCAGGGAAAACTGCTTACATAACAAATTGTATAACAAATCTTATCTTTGCCTCAGAAAAGTTGGGTCACAGCAACCATCTGGGAAATAAAAGCCTGAATCATCTGCCAGGCATACACACACACATATATCTATATATTTATATATATAAAAATATATGTGTGTGCACATTTGACTCTTACATGAATCACACCCAAAGCTCTACTAAAATGCCACGCCAGCTGAAATCTTCCTCCAAAGCTGTTATTTCTGAATGAAAGCTGTCCCTCTTCAATGAATGATGCATTTCAGCCACTATAGATATGCAAAGACATCTTGTTTGCACTGTGCAGAATCTTCTTACAAAGCTTTAACTACTCATCTCCTGTGCTGCTTCAGCACATGACTCAGAGTAGGTGTCATCAGGACCAGTGGAAGGGAAAATGGGGGGAAAGTGTAAATTTGATGAAGAGACTGATTCCTGCCCATTCTCCACTGGATTTGGGAAAAATCTGTGATGCCATTAAATTTTGGAGGGCAGAAGTATGATAATTATAAATTCTGTCACTGCCACCATACATAATTTCTCAGGACTTTGAGACAAATACTCATCTCCCAGATAAAAACGAGGTGTAAATGAGTAATCAAATAGAAAAGGCTAAATCATGACCCAGCTGTAGCCCAGGAGGCTCCTTTTGGAGTCAAGTGATGTGTTAGTCAGACTGCTTTCATGGGTGCAAGATGTGTGCACCACCAGTCTGCCCATCAAAACATATTTAACATATTTAACATAACCCACACCATCAAGTGTGGGTGCGCCCTTGCATTCCTTCAAAACAATAAAAAAACCCCTCCCATTATTTAGTATTTATAGCAAATACTGTCTTAAAAATGGAATGGTGTCTGCTGAAGGGTACAGGTGGTATTTGAGTTGACCTCGAGACTGTCAGAATATATTGTCCTGCAATTTTCATTGCTCTGGTTTTGGAATAAATTTGAAGCAAAGCTCTGTGTAAGTTGATATTCTTACTTTGTGAGGTTATGGATGTTTTGATCTGGTGTTAAGATGCCTCTCCTCAGGTTTCCTGTTAAATGGAACCTTGGTCTAAGGTGTAAATTATGAATTATCATTTGCATTACAAACCTTACACATGGTGTACAATATTTAATATACTTAATATAATATTGAATAACTACCTTATATGAGTAGAAAAAGAGAATATCAATAATATAGAGACATGAAATATGAATAATAAAAACCACCTGCAATGGCCAATAAAAGCAGGAGCAGTGTGAATCAGAATCTTCACAGAAAGGAAGTTATGACTTTCTCTACAATGAAGGCAGAAATGTTGATAAAAAAATTTTCAATGAAACGTGAATATCTGTGTAAAATTGTGAACTGTCAGCTTAGAGATTTCTTAATCTACAATTTGTATCAATAGAAACATTTCCTCTGAGAGCAACATGAGAGGGATCAAAGAATTGGTTTGCAAAACTCTCTCTAGGGAAAAGTATCATATTTTCCTTATCTGATCCATTTTCACTTTATGGAAACTCTTACTCTTTGTGCTCTATTCACTATAGATTTTTACAAACCAGAACTTTGGCCAAAGAATTGTTAAAAAGGCTGAGAGAGAAAATAATTATTGCTGAATTAGAAAGAAGGACATTATTTGGTTTAAAAAGTTATATAAAATGTTGGAAAGTCATTACAGAAATAAGTAACTATTTCTCCCAATGGATGACATTGAAATGGGATCCTTCTGAATGCTCTGCTATAACCTGGGATGGTCATAATATTTGTAATTGACTTAGAACAGGAAGGTCAAAATATTTGTAACTGACTTAGAACAGGAAAGGGTGAATGGTGCCATGACATTTTACTGATGACAGTATTTGATTGAGTAAAGATCAAGTACTGCTAGTGGGATTAGAAAATGGTATTTTGATACCAGTTGGCTTTTGATTGAGTAGGAGATGAGGAAAATACAGCACAATTTATAACCTCTGAAATAAAAATTTGAGAATTATAAGGAAAATAATGCAGAACAAAATTAAAGTATCAGCATGCTGCTGATTCATGAACGTTGGGATGTTAAGTTCTGATTTGTCACTTCCATGATTCATGGTTTATGAAAAGGAGGAATACAGGATAACATTGCAATAAGGAAATATTTGATTAACTTTGCGAGGAATGAAAACTATTCACAATTACTTCCTTGGGTCTTATAACGTGCAAAATTATTTAATTCTATTTCAATGCATAATCCTGTGAAAAAGTGAAAGTTTTAATCAATGTGGGTTTATTAAATAACTTCCTGTTTCCTTCAGCATTAATAATGTAAAATGTGCAGGGGATTTTATCACTACAGAGTCATAAAAATCATTACATATATCATTGTGTACTTAACTGTAACCTCCTTACAAGAGAAAGAGCCTAATACCCAAAATATCTTTTCCAAACATTGCTATCTTTTGCATTCTTGGCAATATTCCCAGCAAAAAAATAGAAGATTGTAAGAACCTGGATATAATATCCAAAAATGATTGCCTGGATTCCTACCAAGTTTTCTCTCATTAGCAATAATCTCAGTGGCTTTAGCCAACAAGAAAAAAAATCAAAATCTGGTGTTAGAAAGATTTTGAAAAATCTTGGGCAACAGTAAATGCGTGGTTGCTGCTATAGGTGGAGAAGGCAGAAATCTCCCAGGATTTGTTTTCATTTATGACCTATTGTCTAAGCAAGGTCATTAGTACAGAAATTAGCATCAAGGTTAACTAAACTTGTCTCATGTGGTTCAAATTTTGGGCACTTTGCAGTGGTGCACAAGTACATCCTGTTCCAGACAGGAAGAAAATGAAGAAACAGGCTGGGAGAGCTGGGGGTGCTCACCTGGAGAGGAAAAGGCTCCAGGGAGAGCTCAGAGCCCCTTGCAGGGCCTGAAGAGGCTCTAGGAGAGCTGGAGAGGGACTGGGGACAAGGCATGGAGGGACAAAACAAGTGGAAATGGCTTCAAACTGAAGAGAGAAACTTGGTTTAGAGTTTAGGAAGGAATCCTTCCCTGTGATGGTGGGGAGGCCCTGGCACAGGGTGCCCAGAGAAGCTGTGGCTGCCCCTGGATCCCTGGAAGTGTCCAAGGCCAGGGTGGATGGGGCTTGGAGCACCCTGGGATAGTGGAAGTTGTCCCTGCCCATGGCAGGCGGTGGGACTGGATGATCTTTAAGATCCCTTCCAACTCAAACCATTCCATGATTCTATGAAAAAACAGCTCCTCATAAGATACTTGCAAGTATTTCATGTGCCCTGATTCATTAGAACATATATGGCTTCTACATGATTTAATATTTGCAAGGTACAGTAAAAAACTCTCACCCTTAGACATGCTGTAAGAACTTCCCACTTAAGGGGGAGACTGTACAGGCAAAACCTTTTGAAACTGAACATGAAATGTGATATTGGCCATGGGATTCCAGTTTGGATCATCCAAAACCAAAATGGACAGATATTCCTTTTCTCCTGGTACAGAAACCAATAAGAGGAAAGGGAGAGATTAAGAGATTTTTTTCCCCCATTAAGTAGTTGGAATTAAAACATTTTTTCACTTTGGCTTTCTACTCTTTCAGTCCTTTAAATGCTAATGTCACAAACATCATCACTGGGGCATGTGACACAGGGAAAAGATTGACTTACAGCTAGGCAAGAGTCCAGCTCCCCAGTAGCATTCTTCCAATTATGTGCACATTAAATTAAAAGATTTTCTTTTTCTCCCCAGTTGACTTGGGGTATTTTTGACTCCCATTTAATTGCCATTCAGGTTGCCTTTCATACATATACATACAGAAGGTATATAGGTATATAGAAAGGAAAAAAAAAAATAACAGCAATTTTGAAGTGACTTCTACTAAAATTTTCTTACGCAACAAAAGCTTTTTTCATTCCATTCTTTTTACCATTACTGAAACCTCAGATGAACAAGTCCCTGGGCAGGGTACTCCCAGACCCTAAGATCAAAGCCAGCCCCACACCACGTAGCAGGATGCCCCAACACACGTTCCAGCAGGCAGGAGGCTATGGAACACTTCTACATGTGAGGAAAAAAGACGTTAACTTTGGCCAGGGTGGTAATGGTGCACACAATGGTGATTGACAAAGTGTGGGATTTATTGATAGTGTTTAGCAAGTGGTTTGCCTTCAGCATGTCATTATCATAGAAGGGTACTGTAAAGACATAAACTCTAATTATTTAAAACACTAGCAACCCTATTTATTTATTTTCAATTGTGGAGATACTGAAGTTGAAGTCCGGGGCCTTTCAGAGTTGCCATGGCAACTGGACACTTTGATGGGTGATTATAGTGGTACCATTTTGGCATCAGGCTTGAACTTTGATTGCTATGGCAACGTCACAGCCATAACTTCTCTTTCATTCAGCTCATACTTTGTTCCTGAGGAGCCTCTTTGCTTGCTGCTTGTGAGGAAGCTGAGAACTGTGTCAGCTGCATCAGAGAGGAGCTGTTAGGAGCAACACCAAATGGGCTTTCCCAGCCCAAAGAATACCCCACATCAAGGAACGATTCACTCAGTGCTCTCATTATCCCTGGGAAGGAGCTGAGCTGAACTTCTTGGCTGACGTCAATGGAGGTGGCTCCATTAAGGACAGCAAAGTCTCTTGAATCCAAATTGGGGAAAAAAACCCACATTTCTCTGGTTGAATATGCATTGATAGAGGTGAAGAATCCCTCTTGTCTAGTTTGGCATTCAAACAGTGAAACACAAGGAAATGGTAGGGATGACAGAGATCAGAGGAAGAGAGGAAGATTCAAAAACAAAAAAGCAAATAAACAACAACAAAAGAAAAACTCTGGGAAAACATGTTTACCAGACAGTTTAGCTTTTTGAAATTCATATCAGCTTGGAGATAAAAAAAACCAAATTTGTCAATATTTATGGAGTTTTAGCATGAGAAAATTCATGCAGGTTTCTTCAGGTACAATGACAGGAGATTCACTTGAATTGTGGGAATAATAGAGAGATTCTGAAAGACAGTTACTTCTTATAAGCAATAAGGAAGTGAAAGCCTTTTTTTGATTCCTACAGAACAATCAAAAGCATAAATTGCTTCACATAACTTTCTGTTAAATTCTTATTCTTCACCAAAGGATGTTCCAGAGGCCAAACACTTTCATATACAGAAAACTCCAAAGAAATTTAATATGACAAAGTCCGTTAAGGATTATTAATATAAAGACAAAATTTTCTTTCAGGAAGTCTCCAAACTGCAATTCACTGGGGGCTGGGAGAGCACAGCAGGGTGATATCACTACACAGCTGAGCTTCTCTCAAACTCTTCCATGAACATGCAGCAGTGCAAGTGGGATGCTGATCTTGGTGAGACTTGGGTTTGGTTGCTTGTGGCCAACCTCAAGCTCTTAGACCTTAGACTCATTATTCTGTGAAAGGTAAATAGATAAATAAGGATGTCTTGACAAAATCACAGAATGGCTTGGAGGGACCCAATTTAATCTCATCCCAACTCTCCTGCCATGGAGAGGGACATCTTTCACAAGATGAGTTTGCTCAGAGCTCCATCCATCCTGGCTTTGCACACTTCCAGGGATGGGATATCCATGACTTCTCAGGGCAACATGTTCCAGTGCCTCACTACCCTCACAGTAAAAAAAAATATTTCTTCATTATGTCAAATGTAATCCTACCTTACTTCAGTTTAAAACCATTTCTCCTTGTCCTGTCATTATAGGTCTTGGTAAAAAAAAAATAAAAATCTCTGTCTTCCTTGTGTAACAAAAGCTTTTATCACTCCATTCTTTTTACCATTACCAAAACCTCAGATGAACGAGTTCCTGGGCAGGGTATTCCCAGAACCTAAGATCAAAGCCAGCCCCACACCAGGTAGCAGAATGCCCTTCATTTATTGAGTATCTGGAATAAAGTTTCCCCAGAGCCTTCCTTTTTTCAGGATGAGCAATTCTCTCAGTCTCTTATCATAGCAGAGGTGCTCCAGCTCTCTGAGCATCTTTGTGGCCCTTTTCAGGCTCTGCTCAGACAGTTCCATATCTTTCATGTACTGGGGACTCCAGAACTGGAGGCAGAGTCAGCATCCAGAGCTTGGTGTTTAACAAAAGGCCATTTATACACTGTGAAGCACAGGTGACAATCTGTAACTCCTGGAGGTGCCACATCTCACAACCCGTCACTCCTCCTGATATCTATCTTGCATTAAGTAAAAGCACTGACATATTGATTTTGCTAAAAAAATCAAGCACAAAAAGTGATGAGTTAGAATAATTATAGTGCTTTAAAGTCTGCTCAGACTTTCTTAATTTATTACATCAGTTTCACTTTGCACTGCTCAGAAAAAAAAAATGTCTAAATCCATCAGTGAAGAGCGGGACTTTCAATGAGTTGCAAAAGAGAAAAATATGCAATAATTTAACAGGCTTGATAATATTACTCATCTGTATCTCAGTGTAGTTATTTCTAGAACTGAACTCACCTCTCCCTGGTACAAGTATGTGAATAAATTGTACCTCTATATAAATAAATAAAGAGATGGCAGCACTGTGTGGGCTGCAGTAAAGGATTATTCATCTATCACACAATGTCTGCCAGATGCTTTGGAGCATTAGATCCACCTGTGTATTTTAGCATCCAAAACTTCCATGTTTACAGGATTTAATCTGCTCTGCTCAGCTCAGACTCCGGAGTCCAACACCAATACCTAAAGTGTTCTGGAGATTTGAAGCTACTTGAGAGTGTTAAAGGTCATCACTATAAGTTGAAATTTGCTGGGCTGAAATCTTTAGTTCAGTGTGAAATTGCACAAGAAAGATGCTCAAAGTGCAGCTGTGTTGGGCATGGGTGTGTTCTGTATTTTTGTTACAGAACCCAGCACCCTGACCTGCTCCTTCACCCACAAGATTGAATTTAAAGAAACACTTGGTCAGAGACACCCAGGGGTGTTAACTACCCATAACCTTCAAGCACCTTCAAGCCCTGTAGCAGGAGCCAAAGTTTTTTGCTAGAACCTAGTCCTCAGTGATTTGTGATCTTTTCAAGATGCTGACAAAAGAAGAAAACAAGTGCTACTGAAAAACACCTATCCTTGTAAAGCACTGCAAGAAGAGCACACTTGGTAGAAGGTGCAGGAGAAGGACAAAAATTAAGTGTTCGTGCTTACAATCTTTGTTTAAAAAAAAAAAAAAAAAAACACAAAAGGGCTAAAATAACACCAAACCCCAAAGTATCATGGCTATTTAGAGTTCCAGGAATTCTGCTTTTGACAAAACAGTGAAGGACAGGAACCAAAGTTGCCAAAGCTTGAAGTCATTAATGAGTGTCTGCAGTTTCAGCCTTTATTCAGCCCCATTTTCCAGTTCTAATGAAAGAAGTTGAATTTTAGCTGAGGAGCTGAAGTACAGCTCCCTTCCAGGAAAGCAAAAGTGGTGATCACACTTAGATCAGATTGTCAGTCACAAAGCTGTGAACCCTTGGCACAAAGACTCCCTGTGAGACACTCAGGCTCTTTCTCTGGCTCAGGTCAAAGGCTGCTGCCTAATGCTCATCACTTACTTCACCTCTATGTACTCCATTCTCCCAGCTGTGATAATGGGAATGATGGGATGCCCATGTGTTATTCACAAGCTCTGTGTTTTATGTATGGGAAGAGCTGTCTGTGTTTTTTGCTTCCTTACTGGGGCAAAAGAGGTTGATTTTGTTCCTTTCAAAAATACAGGTTTTCAAAGTGACAGATGGCCTCACTATTGTCAGTTGTCAGAGGCTTTTCATCAGCATTGAAGCAAAAAAAATGTATAATGGGTTTTATCAGGTGTGCTCTAAAAAGCCTCAGCAGAGTAAGACTTCTTGATCAAAAGCACAAAGCAAAATATCGCTTTTTTTTGAATGCACGTGTGACTCTTCACAGACATGAAAAATGTGGGCTGTTCTGCAAAATGAGCTTCATCTTTTCAAGAGGGGTACAGATTTCCAAGGTTGTGCTTCTTATTGAAGATTATGAAGTGCCAATCAAAAAAAATCACTAAAAAAATGCTTCCTTGTCAGGGAAAAACACCTGAGGCAGTCATTCCTGCAGATATTCATAGAATCATGGAATGGCTTAGGTTGGAAGGGACCTTCAAGATCACCACATCCCACCTCTTGCCATGGGCAGGGACACCTCCCACTATCCCAGGTTGCTCGTCCCTGTCCAACCTTGCCTTGGACAGTACCAGAGGTCCAGGGGCAGCCACAGCTGCTCTGGGCACCCTGTGCCAGGGGCTCCACACCCTCACAGGGAAGAATTTATTCCTAATTTCTACTTTAAACCTCATCACTTTCAGTTTAAAGCCATTAAAGCCATTAACTTTTTTTTTTGACTTTGCTTTGACCTTTCCAACGCAGTTTTTGTACATGGTGCTGGTGCCTGCCATGAAGCTGCCATCATCCCCCAAAACCCAGCTCAGGAGATCAGCTTTTCTGGGTATTTCCTACCACACACAAATTATGAGCAAAGCATCAAGAAGAGAAAAGCACACAGCAAATATTTATTGGCTGACACACACTGTGGAGAGTAAGGATCCATTTTCTACCAAGTGAAAGATTAATACACCCATGACCCTAAAAGTGGCTGCTGGCCAGGTCTCTTTGCCCCTTTGTCCTGTTGATTTGCCATTTTTCAGTTCTCTGTTTCTTCCCTGATGGTTTTAATATCTCCTCAATGTCCATTCTTTTGTGTCCTGGACTGCCTACATACCACTGGCTCAAAAAAATTAACTTCTCTCACATGGCATTAACACACAGACCTCCTCACACAGCTCAAAATCAGGTTCCCAGCATCTGCAGCACCAAACTGGCCAAATGGGACCACACAGATATAACCACGGGCTGTGGGTTACAATAGAAGGGATTTGGGGAGTTTATCCAGATCTAGCTGGACACAGCTCTGACTGAAAAACCAAATTTCAGAATTTACTGCATGTTGGAAGAAGAGGCTGACTGATTTTCCTCAAGCCCTACAGTGTTTAGATTACCAGAACCTACAGGAAATGGACTTCAGAAGATTAAAGTTAGTCATGCATAAACAGTTCATCAGAAAAAAACACACTTGAAAGCGAGGATCTTAATCATCTTTCAAGAACTACAAAACAAAATGAAACAACAAAAAAAAAGTGTAGATCAAAAAGAAGAGGGTATTAGTAATTCTCAAAAAGCCAGTTCTCCTTCCACTGAATCTGAAAAATTACATCAATAGAATTTACAATCAGAATAACCCAGGATAATGTTCCAGCAAAGCAACGAACAGCATCTGATCTGATCTGATTCCTGCCAAGGATGTGCTCATAAATAAATGAAGAAGTGGTGGCATAAATCTCTCATGAATGTCTAAAACAGGATTGTTAGCACCCAAACCTAAGCAAAAAATTATGTAGAGTGCCTGACATCTCAGCAGGACCTGTTCAGTGCAGCAAGTGAGGAACAGGAAAAACTCCTTGCAATCAAGAATTGATTGACTTTTAGGAAGAAATTCTTCCCCTTGAGGGTGGTGAGGACTTGGCACAGGCTGCCCAGAGAAGCATTTTACTCACCAAAAATACAGAGTTCAGAGGAAATTGTCTAAAAAATTAGCAAAACTTGAAGAGAATGACTGAAGACTTACAAAATTAAGGATCACAAGCACTAAATGAATCCTGTTACAATATTAATATATCCCCTATTTGTGTTTAGGAACCCCTGAGAAGCACAGCACTCGTTCTGCTCTTCTTTCTTGACTCATACATTCCTTTCTGGTTTAGTTGTTGTTTTTTTTTTGGTGTTGGATTTTTTTTTGGGGGGGGTTGGTTTTTTTGGGGGGAAGTAATTTATACATGACACCAAATATTTTGCGTATAAAAAGAATGTCTCAGTATCATTTTCTTCAAGCAATGAATGGAGGAAATTCATCTTCTGTGGTTCTGAAACAAAACTGAAATATGAAAGAAATTATGAGGAACTAAAACAAAAAAAAAAAAATAAAAGGGTAAAAATAAAGGTTTTATGCTCAGCTTTTTTAAACCCCTGTGGTTCCACTGGCTGGATAATACAGGGAATTATTCCATGCTCCTTCCTGTAAGTAGGTACTGAAGGAAAAACTACCACCCTGGAGCTTCTTGTTATAATTTCTCTGCCAAAACTTGCTTATCCATAGCTGAATCAGCAGAGATAACAGCTCCACAGTTGCTCCTGTGAAGATTTTGATAACTTAGGTCAAATCTTCCTCATGAGGAATTAATTTGTGGCTGAGTGATTCTTGGGTTAGAGCAGAATGCTGTCCTCTGATAAGCAGCCTACAGTGGTAAAAAAAAACCTCCAGGAAAAGGTGAGTGCTTTGTGTTTTACACCAGTGGTGGGAAAGAAGGAAGAATAAATTGTGAGTTTTTAATAAATTTATTGGGATAAATTTAGCCATATTGCACAGGAGAGGCCATCATTATAGAATCATTAAACAGCTTGGTTGGAAGGGAGCCTAGGGAATACCTGGTTCCAGCTTTTCACCTGGACAAGAATTTACAGTCACTGGTGATCTGGCCTGTGATATTGATGGTTTTCCAAGAAATGTCTAATATCAGGCTAATCATACCCTGACATGGTTGTTCTGCTAAGGGAATAATTGAAGTCCAGGTGGCTACACTGCACTGGAAAATTTTTAGTTTGTGGAGATCTGAAGGAAGATGAACCTCAGCCTTAATGTCCTGATTGACTAATCCAGCAGGAAGGCACTTCCCACCCTGAACAGCCCAGGGAAGTTGTTTTCCCAGGCTGTCAGGGAAATAGTGATATAATAATATTTAATATAAAAATACAATAATAGTTATTCTATATCGATATATAGAATAGATTAGTATATAATAATAATATAAATGCATTAATCTTATTACAGAATAGTAATTATACAAATATATAATAATATACATATTAGTGTGCCTATTAATATATACTAATACATATCAATATGTATATTAATATATCAATATATAGTGTAATGTATTATATAAAAATATACATATTCATATATGTATATATAATATATGTATAAGTTAATATGCATACATATTATATATTATATATTAGAATATGCTATAGAAATATATTATATCAATGTTTAATATATAATAAATAATATATATACTAGGTTATATTTATATTATATATAATATTTATATATACTACATAATTTGTATAATATATTATATATATCATATATGAAATAATAATAATAACAACAACAATAATAATAATAATAATAATAATAATAATAATAATAACAACAACAACAATAATAATAATAATAATCCTCATAACACTGAACCTCAAGAGGTTGTCCTGATGGAGAGGCTCACTCAGGGATGGCAGGGATGGCTGTGCAAAGCCCCTGGCATTTGTGAGCTCAGATGATCCATGGAAGCTGTGTGCTTTGGTGAGGGCAACATCTCAACGCCAGCTGTGCTGTTCAGCTGCAGAGATGGAGCAGCTGATCTGCTCCCAGGGATCCTCTTCATTCTCTCAGAAATATCAGCAAGACAAAACCAGGAACATTCCTGTTACCTTTGGGGATTTCTCCTTACAGGGTGTGGAGGGTTCAGGGGTTTGGGCATGTGGGAGGTGTGAGTGAGGGACAAAAAGCAACACCCAGTGAAATTTACCTGCTAATATACCATAACTCTAACCCCTTTTCATAAATTCCATGTATGGAATCAGTGGGTGAATCTGCACCAAACCCAAAGTCTTTTTTGTGATTAACTGATTTCCAAAAAGGTTCTTCCTCTGTGAGTGTGTCACTCCCTCCTCTGGCCTCCTGTGGAGCACCCAGCATAGAAATCTGCCTTAAATCTGTCTGCTTTGGTGATTAAAAGAACACTTACAGTGTAGAAAATCTGCACAATTCTTGTGGATGTGTCATTTAATTCAGTCCTGCCTCCAAACACAGAATTTATTCTGTTTCTGGATAAAATGAGAAATTGTGGGAGGTGCTTCTTGGAGATAATGGTCTTGAATAGCAACCTCTTACCTAGCCTAAATATTCCCAGAATACTCCAGGAAAATTCAGGAGAAAAATTTGAAAACTCACATCACTTGTGAGCCCCAGAATGAAAGAGCTTGGTGTAGAGGGCTTAAATACTTGCTGAAATTTGCATTTCTTTAAAAATCATATATTCACATGGGAAATTCACTTATATTTGCCCTCCCATAAATACAATTCCCTACAATATGTTTTTTCAACTTCTTTTACTTCTATGCCATTTCTGATCCTTTATTTTCCCCTCAAGAATCTCAAATGCCAACATCCTGGAGGTTCTTTAAGCTTGAAACAAAGATTCAGCAGTAAAAAACCCACTCAATTCATAAAGTCACTGACATAAATGAAAAACTATGGAGACAAGTCTCTGAAAAATCAGAAAGAAAGAGAGAAATTTGATTTTCACCCAGTGTTGAGTTTCATTTTGGAAATGTAAAGGGGATCAAAAAGTTGTCCAGACCAAAAATAAGCCATTAGCAAAGTCCACATGCTGTACAAACACTTGATGGATAAACAATTTTTCAAGCTAAGAAGAAGAGGTTGAATTCAGAGATTTACAAATTTGGATAAACTTCAGGCAAAAGTGAACTTCCATAATCCAAATTATTCCATGATTCATCTGCAATGCTGGTATGGCTACATTATGTTTGCTTCTGAAATTTGTTCTTTTTAGTGCTGGCTTTCACTGCACTGAATTTCTCAATCTACCCTGTATCTCTTTCCAACCTAATATATTTTTCTTGTCTGTGCCTCAGCATCTAACTACATGTTTTCCTTTCAGCTGCTACATTTCAATTCCATTGTCAAATCTGCAGTCCATTGTTTCCCTTTAACCTTTCTGCTTGGACACTGAAGATCTCTGTGCTGCAGTTCCTTCTTGTGAGTCAACAGCAGCATGAAATAAGGTCAGCTCAGTGATGCAGGCTCCTGTCCTCCTCAAAGACCAGTCTGCTCTGATGGAGATTCCCTTTGGGATGATAGATACACTCCAGGTGTAGTGCTGGAGAGGCTGGAATCAGCAGCTCTTTCTGAATTAATGATTCCCATCATGTTTCTCCTTGGAAAGAGCATTATTCATGTGTGCAGCAAGGCTGAGCCAGCCATCAGCTCCTCAGGGATGCAGCATTTATCCCAGAGGCAAGAAGCAGGATCAGTGCTCTGTAAGAGCAGTAAATTCATCACCCTTACTTGTATTCCCATGTGGATGCAGTGTGTGCAATCAGCTCTCTGGGCTCTCCAGCACAGGAAGGAGCTGGAGCTGCTGGAGCCAGTCCAGAGGGGGCACCAGGATGATGAGAGCAGCTCTGCTGGGAGGAAAGGCTGAGGGAATTGGGATTGCTCAGGCTGGAAAAATGGAGCTGGGGGTGCACAGCCTGGAGAAAAGGAGACTCAGGGCTGCCCTCATCACTCTGCACAGCTCCTGAAAGGTGCCTGTGCTCAGCTGGGCTGGGCTCTTTCTGCAGCAGCACTGGCACAACCAGAGCACACAGCCTGCAGCTGCACCAAGGGAAATACAGGCTGGATATCAGGAAAAAGTTTTTCACAGAAAGAGTGATAAAGTTCTGGAATGGCTGCCCGGGGAGGTGGTGCAGTCCCCATCCCTGGGTGTGTTTAACAAAGCCTGGATGTGGCACTGGGTGCCAGGGTTGAGTTGAGCTGTTGGGGCTGGGTTGGACTCGATGGTCTTGAAGGTCTCTTCCAACCTGGTCATTCTGGGAATTCTGTAAAAAGAGAAGCTTTGGGGTGACCTCGTTGTGGCCTTCCAATGCCTAAAGGGAGACTGAAAGGAGGAGGGAGAGAGACAGTTTACAAGAGCATGGAATGACACGACAAGGTGGAGTGGCTTTAAACTGACAAAGAGAAGATTTAGACTGGATATTGAGAAGAAATTCTTCCCTGTGAGGGTTCTGAGGCCTTGGCACAAGGTGCCCAGAGAAGCTGTGTCTGCCCCTGGATCCCTGGGAGTGTCCAAGGCCAGGTGGGACGGGGCTTGGAACACACTGGGATAGTGGAAGTTGCCCCTGCTCATGGCAGGGGTTAGAAGTGGATGGAACTTTAAGTCCCCCTCAACTCAGGCCATTCCATGATTCCATGACTCTGTGATTCTGTGATTTGATGATCACAACTTTTAGAAATTCTTCAGGGCAATTCTGTCAGTACATCAATAATAAGTAGACTCTGCACAGGGCTCTGCACAGGGTTCCTCCTGTCCTGAAATACAAGGTTAAAGATGGAAAAATTATCTGTAGTACCATGCTCTTGTCTATCTGTACTTATTCTGCTACTAACTGTGATGTCTGCTTTGCCTAAACACAGCAGAATCAAGGAACCACAGAATATCCTGAGCTGGAAGGGACCCACAGGGATCAGCTAGTGCAACCCCTGGCCCTGCACAGGAAAACCTGAAAAATCCCACCCTGTGCTTGAGAGAGTTGTCCAAGTGCTTCTTGATCTCTGTCAGCCTTGGTGCTGTGACCACCTGCCTTGGGATATTTTCCAGGGTGAAGAACCTTTTCCTAATATCCCACCTAAACCTTCCCTGACAGGGCTTAATGCCATGTGGAATTTATGGATGAGTACAGACAGATTTCTGACCTTCACAATTAATTTTCACCCTCTCCTTCCATTTCTAAGTGAATCTTTGTTGTCACTTCTTCACTGTTTCATTGATAGATATTTCATCTTTCACTTCTCCTATTCCCCACCATGGTATAAGGCAAGGACATCATATTTTTTTTTTCGTGTTTCTTATTTTTCCCTCTGTTTGGTCCAGATGGAGAATTTCATAGCAATCCTAAATGACACAGGAAACAGTTCTGCCTGACTGACTCAGTCTTTGCATAACAGGAGCTGTACTGGGGATCTTCATTTAGTGCATAATTGTGGTAATCCAAAGGCATTCTCAGCAATGTGTATTTTCTTGTGTATGAAACACACTTGAAGCTGTTGATTGATGCACTTAGAATTGCTTCATGCACCATCTGTATCCATCTGTGCACACTTGAACACTGTTTAAAAACCTCACTCGATCACCAGTACATTAGAGAGAAGTGGTATTTCTGCTAATAGAGTGTATTAATAAAGATCAAATGCTATCTCACTTCATTCAACCCTATCCAACACATTCAGTATGATCAGTTGAAAATTAGAGAAGTCTCACTAAACGTGTTGATGCTTCAAGCACCAACTCTCATCATTCTCACTAAAATTACTGCACAGAACGACAGACTTGTTTTGGAAAAAATCAAGAAGCAGCAGTTAAAAACTTAATGATTAAAAAACGGAAAGCATTTTTAGAAAGACAAATGTTTACAAGTTTTTCTCCCCTTTTTTATATACCTGTTTTAGTCTAACAGGTATATAAATTTGACCAAAAACTTTGAAAGTCATCTCAAAAATTCATACAGAAATATTCTTCAAACAGAACGCTTTTAACCCAGGCCTTCTCATTTACATATTAATTTGCATAAATCCCAGAACATACCAGGCATGCTTTCTTTCACTAATTATCAGTTCCTTGCCAGTGAACATAGGCATGTGGGATTTTGATAAGAATATAATGACTTTAAAATCATTACAAATACAAAATGATTTTAAATATAGCCTGCCCTAACAGAGATCCTCAGAAACTTGCTGGCATCTCACACAGAATCATAAAATCACAGAGTCAAAAAATCATGGAACCATAAAATCACAGAGTCATATAATCATGGAATCATGGATTTATAGAGTCATATAATCATAGAGTCATATAATCACAGAGTCATTGAGTTATAGAATCATAGTCATACAGTCATAGAAAAATGGAATGATAGAGTAACAGAGTCATAGAATCACAGAGTCACAGAGTTACAGAATCATGGAATCATAGTGCTGAGACACCGGAACAGTTTCCTGGAGATATTTTGGCTGCCCTATCCCTGGAAGCTTTCCTGGCCAAGATGGATGCGGCTTGGAGCAACCTGGTCTAGTAGAAACTGTCCCTGCCCATGGCAGGGATGGCCATGGATGATTTTTAAGGTCCTTTCCAACCCAAACTATTCCCTGATTTTATGATTTTTTCCCTCCATCACCCCTGCATGGATATCTGGACACCTCTGAGCATCTCAAATGGACCAGAGGACTTTCTGAGAACAACAGGACAGAATCCCTTGAGAGAAAGTCCAGTGCTTACTTCAAAACACATCTCTCTGAGGAGCTGAGTCACTCTGAATCCCACAGACAGCAAAAGGCACCTCTGCCCTGGCTGTGAGGGCCCAGACCTGCACAAGGGTACCCAGCCCTGATGTCTCCCTTTCATCCAAGGACACAAAGGTGAGAGGCAATGAATATGACTCAGAACTTCATGTTGTTAAGTTCAGCAAAAGTTGTTTATCTGGACCATTTTTCATGATTGACTCATTTTAGTGAGTCTTAATTCCAGGTAAAATTCCATAACTAAAAAAAATATGGAAAACACCATCCATAGATATAATGGGATTATCACCAGACAGGGATTCTTTCCTTCCCAGACATAAGCCAGGGATGGCTCCAGCTGCGTATTTCAGAGGGATTCCTCAGATGTGCATTTCATTAACTGCATAATGCCACCCCTTAGTCCCGAATGTGGATTTTTTTCCTTGATGCATGGAGCTCTCAATGCACCCTGCATTTCTCTGTTCACAGAGCTCTTCCCTTCTCAGGAAAGCTCATTTCCCAACAACCCCAATTACTGTCACCTCCTTTTACTTGACATTAATTGCAAGACAAGCAGAACTAGCTGTACTTAGGCCTGCCATGCTGATCTGCAACTGATTTTACAGCTGCATTTTTGCTTGCTGTTCAATGCAGCAGTACAGAAAACAGCTGTGGTGTTTTTTCGTTTAGGGGGGACAAAAGCTTTCATTGGCTATTTTATTTTAAAGAATCCTATCTAAGACATATTTCTAAAGAATCCTGTCTGAGACAAAATGCTTGTTGGAAATCAAGCAGTACAGGCAGCATCTCTCATGTATATACATAATCAGCAGATTTTGTTTTGGGGGGTGGGTTTTTGGTTTCTTTCTTGATTATAATAATCTTGAGGAAACTGATTAACCCAAAGTAAGTGATTTCAGTCAGAAATTGCTTATAGGGAGGGAAAGTGAGGAGGTATGAACCAATTTTGCTAGTCTTCAATATAAATATTTTTTTAAAAATTAATTCTGCTATCTGTTGCTCAGCTTTGAGAAGGCAAGAATTAATATTTTATACCAATGACATAATTATTTCTATACCTGTGTTTACATGCATTCAGTCCCAGGCTGAACTGTCCTCATCCTGCTGACTCTCTAAGGGTCAATACATCTCAGGAACTTAGAAAATCTGTGTATAAAACCAGTTTTTTTTTCTCTATAAACAGGAGATGGACCCTGAAATTGAATCCATGGTTCTGCTCAGACACAGAGCAACATCCCTGACCTCTGTGTGCCTCTGTCTGTGCTTCTGTCTCTGGGTTAATCAGGACTTTAATATCATCTGTACCACACTATTTTAATGTATTCAAACAATTCCATGGGAGTAAAGTCCAGGCATTTCCTCAGGGGGCAGAGAGTGGGAGCTGGCTCTGGTTTTAATTCCAGTAATTGAGTTTATTACCCATAGCTGTCTTTTGAGCATACACAGGGTAGGAAGGCAACGTGACCCTCTGGGAGAGGAAAGCTCCAGAAGTCTGATGTCTGAGATGATTTTGTTCCTAATCTGCTTCAGAAAAAAAAAAAAAAAAAAGCTCTCACCTCTGACATCCTTTATCTTGTCATCTCATTTCAAATATTTTTAGTGCCAAAACAAGGTCTGTCCTTCACTGTATTTTTATATAATACTTGAAATTATGTGTTTCCCATCTGAGCTGGAATATCCATAAAATGCTGATATAGAGTAGCAGGTTATGTTTTCACACCACAATAGGGGTCTTTCCACTTAATTCACCATTTCTGGTATTTACATACTAATTTCTCACATAAGGACCCATTATTTCCAGAGAGAAACTGACTGTTTGGGGAAATTAAAGTTGTAATTAGGGTTCTTCTGGAACCTGTCAGGTGGATTTTTTTTCTCCAATAATGTCTAGGGCCTGAAGATTACCCCTCCCTATGGGATCAGTGGTGAACTATAACTGCTTTTAACTCTCTCAGAGGTGGTGAAGTTCCAGATTGAAGTCATTTAAATTCCTCCTGGGCATCCAAATCCCTCTTTTCCATTGTGGTGGGTTTGCATGGCAGGATTCTGGCCGGGGGTGAATACAGAGGTGGCTTCTGTGAGGAGCTGCCAGGAGCTTCCCCTGTGTCCCTGTCCTGGGTTGTAAGATAAGTGTCTATTCTATTTCCCATCTGTCAGAGCTGGGGCAGTTCTCCTCTGTTCATGGGGCAGTTTTCTTTATCTCTCCCACAACCAATCCTCCCTCCAGGAGATCTCTGCTCTCCATGGCCACTGAGTGTCCCTGCAGGGCTGATCAAATTCCAGCATCCCATGGGGAGATGCTCTGCCCAGGGCAGGAGCCAAGCATTCCTACCTGGATACAATCTGAGCCTGGAACAGCACAGCAGCCTTTGCCCACTGCATTCCCAGAGGAGCAGCTTTCTCCTGCCCTGCATTGCCAGAGGAAGAGCAGGCCCATCTCCAGCAGCCCTGGAGCTGCAGAGGAAAACTGCAGCCTTGTGCAGGATCCCTGCTCCAGCAGAAGCACAGCTGGCACTGCAGGAGGGCTGAGCCCCCATGGGATGGGACTGTGCCACCACCCTGACACACAGGGCTCAGCTCCTGCTCTCACTCTGGCAGTGTTTGTTTTGGGCTTTTTGTTTTTTTTTTTTTGCATTTGTATTTTTAATTTTCCTGGTAAAGAACTGTTATTCCTATTCCCATATCTTTGCCTGAGAACCCCTTAATTTCAAAATTATAATAATTAGGAGGGAGAGGGTTTACATTTTCAATTTCAGTGGAGGCTCCTGCCTTCCTTAGCAGACATCTATCTTTTCAAACCAAGACAGTCCCACAGAGCCAATTCCAGCCATGAGATGTTCTCAATTGATTTCAGCAGCTCCCAACATTTGCGGTGCAGGGATCTATGAACAATTTGCAGTCAGAAGGAGATAAACCCTTTTAAGCATGGTTCCTCTGATGCATTAGCAATGTGTACCCTTCTGATGCCTTGATCTGCTCTCAATAAAACTTATTTCTCTCTTCTTATGCTAAGGAGACTCTCGGCTGAAGATGTTTACATTGTAGATGTCTATAAATGGTCAGGCACCGACCTATATTTACAATTTGGATGTTCACCAACTGATTCAGTCTGAAACATGAGACTTCCTGACTCTTAAAGTCCATTTTATGAAATTAGAATTACATGTAAAGAGCATTGCTTGTAGTCAGGCAATGGGAAACTGAACAAAGCACCTTGTGCTCTTTGGAGCTGCCTTTGCATGGGAAATTTTGTGACTACATTTCTGAAATACATATCAGACACTCATCTTCCTGGAGGTTTTGCCAGCCTTGACCAATTTCAGCCCCCCTGAATTTCTGGATTTCAGCCTTTCTTCATCCACCAGCTGCTCCACGTTTCCAGTGCACCCACAGATGCACATCCATCTCTCACTGCATACACGTAAATGAATAGGATTTTAATATGAGCAGGGGGAAGTACTATAAAACCAAACAAGATTATGTTACAGGAATTAAATCAGATTACATCTCAGCTCCCCAAGTTGATGGGAGAAAGGAGGGACGGACTGTATTAATTAAAAAATATGATGTTTGGACATGCATTCATGGCCATGTAAAGGCTGAGAGCAGATATTAGCTGAGGTCACCATCGAGCTGACTGCTGAACTTGGAAGGGGAGGTGCAAAATAACAGGTGAAAGAAAAATGCTTTCCTTTGGTCTTGGCTTGCAGAGAGGAGCTGCTGCCACAGCATTTTGGTGGTGGAATGTCTTTTTTAGAGCACCCAGAGTGAGGGATTTGCTACAGACTGGGGTTTTAGAGCTTGTTGTCACCTCCCCAAGCTGGCCTTACATGAGCCAGCACTGGAGCCTGGTGCTAATAGATTTTAGCAGCACTTTCAGATTTTACATTCTAATGAGAGAAAACCTCTCATGCACAGCTTAGACAGACTCTCTGACTGTCCATTGCTATGCATGGGCACTGAGGTAAATTTGCAGAGGAATGATAATCTCTAATCCTCCCAACCCTTAACCCTGATGTCTCTCCAGCCTCCTCAATAAAGCAAATTATGCAAATTTTGCATGGTTTCCCATCAGAACGAAAATATGATGGGTCTCCAGCCTCCTGGTGCTGCAGTAAACCTGGACCTGGCAAAGGAAACTCAAAACTGAGACAGAAAGAGAGGACTTTTTACCAAGAATCCTCCCTCGAATCAGCCTGAAAGCACATTTAGCTGCCTGTAGCATTTCCTTTTGACAAAGAAAAAAGTAATAATCATCCCCAGCTGTGACCCTAGCAATAAACACATTCCTATTGTCGTTCTCAGGCCATAAACCCACGGTTTCTCTGCTGGAAACAGAGACTCATTCAGGTGCCAAGCATGAAGGGCTGTTATTTGTACAAAAATTGCACTTTTAGGGGAAGTTCACAATCACTCCAAGAAGTCTGTGTGCTTTCAAGCAGTGTGAACCCACCGTTCCCAGCAGTCTGCACATCATCTAGTTTGTGTTGACTTCTCTGCAGCCACAGAAGACACAGAGTTTAAAATATTGTTGTGTTCTTCCAATTCAATTTACCAGCTTCTGCCTTAGATGGCTCACCTGCTGTGGACCTAATTCTGCTTCCAGTTATACAAGAGTAAACCAGCAGGAAAAGCTCTCCCCAACCCTGAGTTATATTGGAGGGAGGAAAAAAAGAAGCTGTACAGCTTCCCTTTGTCACAAGGACTCTGCAACAACACCAATCCTCCTAATATCTAAAGAAAAGGGTTCCAAGAAACCATGACAATAATACACATTTCTTTATTTGATTCCATCAAAAAATATTGGCCTACTGAACCCTAAAGGGGACTTACACAGGGGTTTATGGAAATTCATTAGGTGTTTCATTATTCATTCCTTTTAATTTTGAAGAATAATAATCATTATTATGATAATGCTATTATGACCCAGAATATCAGTTTGTCTTAGAGAACAAAGAATAGTCTGAAAAGAACCAAGAATTGTCTGAAAGGATATGATTTATCTGCAAATACTCTGTAGATGTCTGTACCTTGGTTGTTTCTCTCAACTCTTTCAGAAGTAGGGATTTGTTGGGGATGATTAATCTCATGTTGAAATAAGTGTCTGCAATAACTCAAAGGAATCATCTGTTTCTCTGTGTTACTCATAGCAAGAAATTCAGCTCCTGCTGAGCCATATTCATCAACAATGCAGATATCTCACTTTATGGGAGCTATTTAATCATGGGGTCAGACTGCAAGGTTATACTTCTACAGAGAGAAAAAGAATTGATATTTTGAGATAAGATTTCTATCCTTTAAATGCAGGTTCTCACAGGTGTTGTGCTGCTGTGCACCAGCAGAATTTGCTCATCTTTAAAGTTTTTATGGGGCGACGGGAATGAACAAGAGTGAACAAGAAAGTGACTCAGAAAACTGAGTTTTATCCATCTCTTCTTACTATGAAAATCATCCTATGAATTTTTGCTCTTCCTGTGGCCAGTAATTTTTCCATCCAGATAAATGTCTTTTTGAGACAAAATCACAGTTTCACTGGATTTCTGCATCCATGGAGGCTGACTGGAAGGAATGGGCTGTTCAGGATTTACTTTGAACTGAGTGCAGCTTATATACAGTTATCTTATAGCTATTTCCTAGCATCCAAATCCCATTAGAAATCCCCAAATTCAGTATTTTCCATGCTTCTCAGGGGTTGCCCTGGCTTTCTTCTCTCTATGAAAAGTGTTGAAAATCCAGAGGAATGAAAATTATGTTTTCTTTCCTCCTTATCCATGTGATCCCTGCAGTTTCCTGCCCTTTGCACTGTGCTTGACTCTAAGGAAGAGCACACAGCCCTTAAGCTTTAAGCACACTGTCAAAAATCATTATATCTTCTAGACAGGAAAGACAGTTTGGCAAAAGAAAAAATGAAGGAAAAAGACCAGATTCTTGGAGTATATTTCAAGATGCTTTACTTTATCCTTAGGATTCAGAGATGCCATATAATGTACTAATAAAAGAATAAAACATTGTGGGTGGTTTTGGGTTTTTTTCCTTTTCTAATGTTTTTTGTCCTTGTTACTACAGTCCTGCAGACCTGCTCAGCAGTAATTAGAGACAAGTTTTGTGTGGATTTCTTTGTCTGTCTTGATCACCCCCCTGTGGAACCTTGGGGGTGATCAATATGTGGAGCAGAGAGAACAGGAGGTGGCTGGAATAGCAGCTTTCCTCCTGAATACCCCTCTGCACACTCTCTGTGCTTCAATATTCCATGTTCTCCACCTCCTAGCCACAGGAAAGGCTTCTGTGAGCTGCTCTGCAGCTTTCACTCCCCATCCACCACCCCATGGCTCCTGCCCCTGCCCCAGCCCTCCTTCACAAGAGGGAAGAGATCTCCTGGGTTTGCTCTGGAAAAGAAAGCTGCAGGAGCCAGTGGCACATGCTGGTCACCAGATTTTCCCTTGGGGTGGACCAGAGCAGGAAAACCCTGCCTTGGAAGGTGGTGTAAAAGCAGTAGGATTGAGGGAAGCAGTGGCACACCAGGAGACACTTTGCAGTCCTCAGGAGCAGTGGTTGTGCTCTCTTTTTGTCCTGGATTACCAAGCCAATTGTATTCTATTTGCCATCTGTATAGCAGCTGTTCAGTGGGCAGTTTTCCTTATCTCTTTCACACCCACTCCTCCCTCTGAGGAGACATCTGCTGATAACAGGCTATGGAATGTCCCTGCATGGCTGATAAGAATTACAGCAACCCATTGGGAGATGATCCGCTCAGAGGGAGGAGCCAAGCATTCCTACCTGGATATAATCCTAAGTTCTGGAACACCAGCACGGCTTCTCCACTGGATTTCCTAGAGGAACAGCAGCTGCCTCTTCCACTGGATCTTCGGAGGAATATTACACCCTTCTCCAGGATCCCTGCTCCAACAGAACCACACCTGACACTGCAGGAGGGCTGTAGCCACAATTCCAATTGGACTGCTACCAACACTCTCACCAACAGGGTGTCAGGCTGTGTTCTGACTCTGTCTGTGTTGTTTTGGTTTAATGCATTGTTTATTTTATTTTTTTTCCTTCCCTTTTAAAGAACTGTTATTTCATGCTCCCATGTTTTTTGCCTGAGAGCCCCTTAATTCAAAATTTATAGCAATTTGGAGGAGGATGTTTACATTTTCCATTTTAGCGGAGGCTCCTGCCTTCCTTAGCAGACACCTGTCTTTACAAACCAAGACACTTTTATATCTGGACTATGCTGAGTTTCAAGTTTAAGGGTCCAAACCTATGAGGACCAGTATCAGAACCCCATTATGTCACACAGAGTGGCAGCACCTTTGTTTGTTACTTCTGAAGGACTCTAAAACTTCAGAGAATATTCCCTCAGCACCTAAAGTCCTTTTGGTAATTCTCCATCAACCCCTTCTAAACCAGCTCCTTTTCCATGCCCTGCTGCTTAAATTTTTCTGCTTCAAGCAGTGAAGGGAAGTTGGAACAACACCTGGCTGTGTATCCTGTGCACTTAACAGGGACCATGACAGACACATCTTCCTTTCCTACAAACCCTCCTTCATCCTTCCCTTGCCCTGCTCATTGTGTGCAGTTAATTATCTTCTCTGAAACTCTCTTTAATTCCAGTGGAGGATAAAAGCTGGCTTTGACAATGCAGCACATCCCCATAAAAGCAGGAAAAGAAAGAAAGAGAGATTCCAGCTTCATACTGGGTGACAAATCAGTCAATTCTTGGCTGCCAGCTGACAGGATTATCCTAAATAGGCTTTGTGAGGCTTGGGTTTTATGCACACATACTCATCCAAATTAAGTGATAACATTTTTGATGCTTGAATTAAATAATAATGTGAGGATATCAAGCACTGATCGCTTCAAACAACGACAAATACCAATCTGGTATCTTATTAATCATTAAAATGATCTCCGTGAAAACAGCAGCTCCTCAGCTTTTATGAACTGGCATTTCTCCACTGAAATCAGCAGCATTGGATTAATTTTCTGCTGTGGGGAATTCGACCCATTATGTTTTTATATTATTGTTACATTTGTAACATTTTACATTAGGGCTGGCACTGCATTGAGGCTTTGCAGGGAGAGATGTACATAAAATTATCATAATGATGGACTTAATTGTGAACACCTTTCCTTTTTAGTGGTGTTTCAGTTAATTTTTGAAATTATTTGTTCAAAAGTGGGACATACCTTGGACAGGCAGAGGTGCAAAGCACAGCATGGTGCTAAAAGAAAGATATTCTATAATTCTATAATTCTGTGGTGTGTGACTAAGTACATGACAGAAATTCTTATGCACTCACACATTTTAGGCAAAGGCAAAATTCCCCTGTGTTTTTCAGCCCAGCTGTGAAGCAGAGAATGATATTACATGCAGAGGCCTCCATCATAAACCAAACTCTTAAAGAGCAAAGAATAATTTTCTCTTCAGGATTCAGTTTTGGGTTCTAATTATCACAATTTGGCAAGTTAACTAGGTTGTTGTAATGCCCCATATGCACCACATCAGCCTGCAGGAAGCATTAATGCCTGAAAGCTGAACTTTTTTTTATGGATGCTTGGCCTTTTCACAAGTGCTAAGTGAAATATATTAAAATTATCTCAGTGAGTTTAAGTTACAAGACAGTTCATTACATGTGCCACGTGGCTGACAGAGTGCATCTCATCAGTAACCATTGCTCAGGTGATGATAGAACTTTAATTGGCTCATTAATTTGAGACTTCAGCTGGTACATTGGAAGTGGAATTGTCTTTGCCTGGTGGAGGTGCACAGACTTTCCAAACTGCAAGTAACAATTCTTGCCAGCACAGGAGGGGAAATTTCTTCTGCTGTTAATTCAGGAGCTTCTGTTGCCTGCACACCCAGACACTGTCTGCCTCAGCTCCTGTCAGGATCTTCATTCCAACAAGCTGTCGCCTCTGGCTCCATTTTGTGAGCCAAAAAGAGCCAGTCTGCTCCTCCACACCAACCTCTACAACAGCCCAAAATTCCATCCCACCACTCATTTTTTCCCATCCATTGATTGGCCTCAAACCAATCTTGATTGAAAGATTTTCTCCATGAAGATTTTACTAACGATCCTTGTAACCCCACTTTATTATATGTTCTTATTTCTGCTTTGATTTGTCCAACTTTAACTTCCTCTTAGAGTCTTCCGTTTTCCCATCCTTTGCCAAACTGTAAGAATGCCAGAGTCAGAATTATGTCTTCTGTAAGTACTCAGATATCAGACACAAAAGGGATAACGTGGCTCATTAAAAAGTTCCTTCCCTTTTGCTGTTTTAAAAAGTTATTAACACATAAAATTTTACTGTGCCAATTGCTGGTTCTTTTATAATTTTGTGCTATTAAAAAAGCTGCAAAAATCTCTCCATTAATTCAGAACACCCATGAATTAATACTGCCAGCCCACTCTGTTTTATTTGGCGTCCTGACTCGCTAGACTGTTGGGTCTGCTGTAAATTCAATTATGCAAGGCACCCACTGGGCTCCTGAGCAAGAGAATGTCCTTGTGCTTGTGTTCCACACTGGTGGAGTGCAGAACAAGGTGTTTGGAGCTGCCCAAACTCTAAAGTTTAACTAGGGTGATGATGCATCTGGGCTAATTAATCCTGTTTCTCTGTGGAACTAATTAGCTGGGGTGCTGTGGTGTGGTGGCTGAGTTATCATATCAAGTTTGGTTCTTGATTTCCTCCAGCTTAGAAATCTCTGTGCCTTTCTTGAAACCATGATGTACACACAAAACTGAAGATTAAGAGAGTCCCACTGCAGAAAACCCCCAAATCCTCAATTTACAAAATGCATCAACCATGAGCATTAATGAGGGTATCGGGGACTGATCACTCATCCTGTACAGGAAAAGCTTTTTATGCCAAGATCTTAGAAATGTTGCCCAGACCCCATGTCCAAATCAGTGACAAAACCAGACTCTATCACAAAAAGAAAACCCAAACCAAAAAACTAAAAACAAGTCATGTAACCAGAAAGAGAATAGCTGACAGAAGATCAGGGAGGTGAATCTCTCCACATAAGTTCTGAGTTTAGATTGTTGATTCCAGTCATGGCTAATTACCTGAAGACCATCAGGAGCAGTTGACTAGATGTGGTTTCCTCAGGTCTTTACCTCCACACAGCAGAAGGAAATGGAATTTACCACCTTCACAATCCTGACGATAGAAATTTGTTTTCTATTGATATGCAAGCACAGTTTGCTCTCAGTTTGAGGAGGAAGGGGTGCAAAATGTGTAAAGTCACTGTGGAGGGCTCTGAACCTGCCTCCAAACTGAGAAGACTCCTAAGGGACTGTCATTAAATGACAGGAAAAGAAAGGACCATTGAGTGAAAAAATCTGCATTTTTGGAAGATCCCTGTTCTGCCAGCCCCCAAAATAAATAAAAACTGGCACTGAAAGCTTTAAAACTTCAGGAGACCTGAAGGGATGATTTGTTTGCCCAAAGAATCATTGCAAACCACCTGACACGCACCTGTCACTCAGAAGTGACAACATCCCTGACAGCTGCACAAATCCAGTTCACACCCCCGGTGTGAACACAGTTTTCAGCTGCTGCCCAGAGCCCAGGATTCTGTTGAAAGGTGTATTTGGCAAATGGAAATGATCTGCCATGACCTTGTTTGGTTTTGCGAAGCTGCCAATGTCATTCTAGACTGAAAGAAGTTCCTGGTAAGGCTTGGATTAAGAAGGTCCTGGCTTACTTGGAGCACCCTACACGTGGATAAAAACACAGCTCCCATGAAGTAAAATGCAAAATACTTGAGCTAGTCGGAGCAGTCACATCTATGTATAAGTTTGTTTCTTTGTGGGTACTCTTTGGGGTGCATACTGATGGCAAGACAACTTTTAATTGATGTTTGGAGAGGAATCTGGAATGATTTGCTTGATGACTTGCCGGGATGACTCATGTCCAGCAGGAAACAAGGCAGTGATAAACTCAAATGAGGCTGTGGGAGGCAACATGCTAAAAGCTCATTATAAGCATCATTCTTTTAACCAGTTTTATGATGCAGAACAGATTCCAGGTTATTGCAATCATTTTACAGTGAAGGGCAGATAAGGACTAGGGTGGGACGTGCTTCCAGGCAACATCCTCTTCTCTTTGTAGAAAATTTGAAGAGTTATTTTTAAAAGAATCTGGACTCAGAGCAATCTGTTTCTCCTCTACACCTGGCATGCTCTGGAAACTTTGGAAGGAATTCTACTTTTTTGAATATGCTCTTTGAGATGTCAGCGTGAATGTGATTTAGAGGGAGATGAAATATAGACAAGTTATTATAAAAAAATGCCAGGAAGGGTCCAACTCCACAACCACTCTGTCAAGGAAAGGATCCCAAGAATCCCTGTCTTTGGTTCCCTGTCTTTCACACAGATGAAGACCTGCAGTGGCTTGACCTTGTCTGGCTGCCAGAACTTCATATAAAAGCCAAGAAAAAGGAGGAGGAAGTGGGATACTCCTAATTATGAGCTTTGTCTTCTGAAACAACATACTCTATGTCCTGGGAAGAGATTGGATATTCTCCATCTGCTGATGGGAAGCAGATAATATATATTTCATTTTCCTTTGGACCACACACAGCTTTTGCTTTTGCTTTGTTAAACAGGCTTCCTCTTGACCCAAAAGGACTTTTCCATCTTGTTTTCTCCCTCTCTGTTCTGCTGAGGAGGGGAGTGATGGAGTGGCTTGGTGGGTACCTGGCATCCACAATGCCAACTCACCACAGATTTTTTTTTTTTGTTTAATTTCCCCTGGGCTAAACCACAGCCCCATCCATCTTTGCCCTTGCACTGTGCAGTTGGGTCTCTGATTAAGGAAGGTCTGACTCACACTACCTGTTATTTGATAGTCAAATGAAAAAATGCTTATAAGGTGTGATTTACAGAACATATTTTGTGCATCTCCTTGGAGTTTAGATCAGTAATGAGAAACTAAATTCGACTCCTTGATCATGGATGGACAGGAACGACTTCTGCTGGAAAATAAAACCCCTCATTATAGCAGATAAATCACATCTATGTTCTTTGGAATTATGTCTGCATTCCACTGTAAATTATGGACTACCTGAGCTGGGATACAAGAAAGATTTGCATTTCTGCATAACCAGTTAAGTTGACTCACATCTTATTCATTTATTTACCATTCCTGTTGTTATATATATATATATATATATGGAAAATTTTGGGGGTGTCAATATTATTCATGGTATCCTTTAATAATCATGGTGTGGTTTTTTTGAAAAACAAAGGGTTTTTGTCTGAAGAAAACAGTTCAGTAGGGAAAAAAAAAAAGAAGGAGAAGCCTTAGTGGATAACTATAATTTTCTTATTCGTGTGAGAACCCTGCATTTCTGATTTCCATACACAGACTCTCGATGCACACTGGATAGCTGTGTCCTTGATATTCGCAAAATTAGCAGCAAGATATGCTATAGGAAATTCTTGATAAGTACTCATTAGTCAGTCATCACTACCCAATTATGCTAATGAATCAGAAGGAATGGGAAGTGTTGAAGGAGGGACTGCACTTTTAGATGAAGCTTCCAGAAGATCTGGATTGAGGGGGCATTTTAAGGCATTCTGCAGTGAAACAGAAATGGAAGAGCTGCAGTGGTGATGTGTAAGGCAAGTTGCATGAAGTTTTTTATCAGGCAACCAGAAATAAGCCACCCGTTTGCTTGGGGAATCAAATCAAGCTTCCTACTGGAACAGATTGGAATGTAAAGAGCACCAATAGTGGGGATTTTGGGTGTAACAAGATGCTGGTGGTTATATTTCTAGAGGGTTCAATAGGACCATGTGAAAACAGAAGGAGCTAGAAAATAAGTAATAGACAAATATTTTGAGAAGAATCTTGCTGGTTTTAGCAATCATAAACTAACCAAATTAATTAAAATTAAACTCTTAGGTACCCTCAGTGGTCTGTAAGGAGAGACAGAGACTTACAGGCAGTGATTCATCCATCTTAAAACATTTATTTATGATTTCTACAGAAAAATTCCTTCTAGAGGTAGCAGGAATCTACCTTTCTCTTTCTTTCTTCTTTTTGCTTGGCTGTAAAAGGAACCTTATAAAACAGATGACACACATGTTTAGGTTTTGAATAGAAATTAGATTTTAAATGATGTTTGGAGTTATCCCCAAGCCTGAGCAGGGCTGGGATTCAAGGCCTTCCAAGTATTTCAAGTTGTTCTTCTAATGATGAGTGCTTGATTAGAGAAGGCTGGAAATTTCCCAAGTGGATTTTCTTCCTCTTCAAAAAATGCTGATATGTAACTGAGAACATGTTTCTCCAAAAAACTGAGGATTTTTATAAGAATATGATATAAATACAGAACATATACTCTCAGTCTAATCTTGAAATACAATTTAAAATCAAATTTCATATGGAGAAGAGCAAAAGGTTTGGCTGTAACGTGGTTTATTGCCACTATACTAGCATACTGCTCCATATATACTTATTTTCACAGGTGTAACAGCATAAACCTGGACCCAAATGCAATGGAAAAAATAGGAATTACCTCTAGTCACTTATGAGGGGTTTCATTTGTCTTCTTTGTAGTCTAATTCTGTGTCCCTCTGGTTGTGCTGCTTTGACATGATTGCTGTAACACAACACTGAACCTGTGTTTCTGTCTTCCTTCCAGACTGAAGAAGCTTCCCTGGATTCCTCTGTAGTCGGATTTTGCTATTTGAATGTGTAACTAAACCAGTCAGTGAGGCTGGCTGCAAAATCAAAAGTGACTACATCAATAAAATCAGTGTGTACAGCTGAGACAAACAAACACCACAAAACCAAAAGAAAAAACCAAACCAAAAACCCCCACATTAACCCCACAAAACAAAAACAAGCACAGTAGCCCAAAAGTATCCATACTACAGAAAAATAGTATGGACTTAAAGATTCTGGAGAGCACTGGATGTGTTCAGCCAGGAAAAGCATCTTCCCACTTTCCTAATATAATAACCATGACGAAAATTTTGTATGATTTTGGAGAAAAAGTTCCTTTATTTTTAATCTTTGCAGGCTCTGTTGAGCCTTTTTTCATGTGCAACTTCACACCATTATCTGGCTGAACAATTGAAGGGAAATGGCTATTTTTATCAAGCAATTTTTAAAGGAATGTATATAGATATTATTTCAACCACATCTAGTACATGTTTATTTCTGAGATGAACAAGCTTTTACCCTCCCTAGTAAAATCACTTTAAATAGCATTTTTGAGGATGGCAGTTCTTTACTAGCTGACACAAATCTGAATGGAAAATAAGAGATATAAAGATCTGTCAATGCAATAGAGGGTTTTAAAATCCTCGTTTTATGTCATCATGTAGCTGAATAAAGGATAGCATGGCCTAGACAGCACAAAATACCATAATAGGCACCCCAATTTCTGTTCTAATATTTCATCTTTAATCTATTCTTTCATGTTCAATATAATCTTAGACACAGCTCATGTCATAAGCTGAGTGAAGAATAAACAGGAAAAAGTGGGACTTCAGGTCACTTCTGAAAATGATGGGTCTTTAAGTAAGGCTTATTTTGCCAGTTATGTAAAAAAGGGGATGAAATTAATTTAGGAGGATGTGTGTACTTCTGACATGGAAACATGCCTATTAAAATTTCAGCAACTGGTCAAGACAAGGATTAAGTCAGCAAAAACTGACTTTGTCATCTGCGCCTGAATCTTTGCCTGGTGGTTTATGTCAGAAGGGAGCCAGCAATGAGGGAGTTGTGGAGAAAATAATTTAATCCAACACCTTGAGCATTAACAATGGAATTTAGATGTCACTTCCCTGCTCTGTGACAGATTGTCACATTGATTTCAAGGTTTGTTACTTAGGTCCAGCCTTGACAGGGATGTAAAGGTAGGAATCATCACCAAGATATTGGGGTGGGTTTCACTTTACAAAAATCTCAGTATAACACCTCACACAGGAAAACTTACACAGGTAATAGACAGTGTAAAAAGCTAAATTTATGGAGGAATATTTCAATTCTAGGAGGTGGATTTACCTGCCTGAGCACTGACACAAAGTCTCAGTTCTGATTCCCCGGGACACCAAGGCATCCCAGTACTGATGGATCTGGTACTAAAACCTGTCCCCTGCTGGAGAGGCCAGCCTGGAGATGGCAGAACATCTGAAATTGCACCAGGTTTTTATGATCAAGCATCTAAATCATATCTCAAACTGACACTTAATGGTTAAGGACCTAAATATTTCTAAAGATTTTAGGACTTTTTCAACTGGGCAGGCACAGGGCTACGGCACAGCTTGAGACACCTCTCTTTTATAGGGTGGATTTATGAACTCCTGGCATCATTTCACTTCATCATTTCGCACACTGAAGAATGTGCCCTGATATGCAGATGATGCTATTTAATTTGGAAAAAAAAACATTGTGGTGGTCAGAGGTTTGATACAATAATCATTCTTTGATTCAGTTGTAGCAGATTGCCTCTTCAGCCCTTCCCTTTAAAATGTTTTTCAGCTTGGAGGAAAAAAAAGGCCAGAAAGGACTGACAATTTTCACATTCCTTTTTTCACTAATGAACAAGAAAAACAAAGCAAGAAAAGCCTCCAAGGAGCTCTCTAACTTCCCTCAGAAAACACCAAAATGCTAGGAATTGAATCATTATCCGTGAGATCCACAGTTAATTCTACTTTCAGCATTTGAAAAAATTCACTAGTCAGGTTTTGTTTTTTTTTCTGTAAATAACAAAAACATGTAACAAGCTTTTCTTCCAGATTTCATATTCACCACCTCTGAAAAAGCCAAAGGAATCTGCAAAGAACAGAATAATCTGTTCAATTCATAGGATGATGAAGAGCACTGAATAGTGTTTTCCCCCTTATCATACATTAACCAGAGTCATGGTACCCTGATGCTCTCCACTATCATGAAAAAATGGAAATAAAATCTTCCACTACTCTCTAAAAGTTACAGCAATCCCCTGTTAATATTAATACTCTCATCTTGTTAGTGGCAGCTTGCTTTTAAATGAGATTTTCAGAAAGCAATTTACTTACCAAATTGCTGAATATTTGACAGCAAACACCCAAGTTGTTTTCCTTGGCTAAGAAATTCCTCCTGCACACGTGGCTCTGGGTACTTTCACCTACTCACAGCCACTTTCTAGAACACTGCTGTGGAGGCACAAATTGTTTTATTTCCCCCTCTTATTTCAATATTTCATCTGAGGAGCTCTGCCAGCTCCTAAGAGAGATGCTCTTGGTTTTTCAGGATTCCTTTGAGGGTTGTTGAATGACCCTGCCAGGGTGATTCCCATGCTCATCCCATTTGGCTCCAGGAGAGCTGTGCAATCCCCCTCTGGGTATAAATTATTCAGGGCCTCTTTATTGCTTCATAAGGTTAATGTGAGAGCAGCAGTTGGTGCAGATCAGCTGCACTCAGTTTGTTCAGAGCTGAATTAAAGACAATATTTCAGTGCAAACCATCCCCGGACTTCCACAACATCATCTTAACACTCCATCAGTAGCAACAAATGTAAAGCTCTGTAATTAATGTTAGGGGGGAAGTTTGGAGATGCAAAATTTAATTATCTGCACTAAATTTAGCTGGAAAATCAGGTTAATTACCCTATTTCAAGGTGCCATGGAGAATAAAATGCAAATGATGGCTAAAACACCACAGAGTGGTAACTGGAAAAAAAAAAGTCTTGTGAAAAGTTCAGGTGTTTCATGGCTGGGTTCACATCCTTTGTGAAGGTCATTCCAGCTCCATTGTGAACTTTCACTTCCTGCTGGGGAAACATTTTATTAATTATTTAATGACTTAATTTATTCATTATTTATTTATCAATATTTTATCTTGATTTTATAACAGTTCAGCTCAGTGAGGTACCAAAATTGACGTGGAAGCTAACTAATGAAAATTGTTATGGACAAATCAAAACATTTCTCCTGCCTATAATTTTATTTTCTTTTCCAGGAATAAGCCTGAATCTTCACTTATTTGGCCCAAGTTACACCTTGGTGCTGGATTAATCCTGCTCCAGATAAATCAGAAATACTTAAAATCTTGCTGGCAAGAGCAGTGCAGGCCCCACTGATACCCACTTGATATCTGAGCTCATGTGGAGAATTATTGTTTCCCCCTCCACTGGTGGTTTTTGCACCATCATTTGCTGAATATTTGATAAGATTTAAATAGGTCCTGTAAAGGCTACAGGTGGATTTTCTGACAGTACAAATTATCCGAGATTTGGGTATTATTAAAATCTTCTTGAGGTGTTTAAAAGCTGTTCCATCAGTGGGTGCCCTGCCCTGGAGCAAAGATCTCCAGTGGCCACGGGCAGAGTAGGGTTCAACTTCAATGGGATGTCCTGGAGGGATAAACCCAAAAGAAATGGAAAAAAAAATTTAAATATCCCACAACAGTAAAAAAATTAAAAGCCCCAAGAAAACAAATAAGCAACAACAACAAAAACATGCCGAAACAACAAAAAGCCCCAAACCAAAACAAACACAAAACCAAAAAAAAAAAAAACCCAAAAACTAAACCAAAACCAACCAAAAAAAACAAAACAAAAAAAATCCCAAAAAAGCCAATTTTTTCCTGCCTATTGACCAACAAATAAAACAGTAAGGAAAAAAAGAAACAAGCAAAAAAGCCTAACAATAAAACCAAATAATGTTTCTCACTTATTATTTCTGCTCTGTTGTTTGTCAATGCAAACTGTATTCCCAGAGCCTGGCAAAATTACCACAGCAGGAAACATACCTTTTCTACAGGAAACAAAAGAAAAAAAATGACATTTTGAAGTTACAGAGAAAGAAATTCACAAAAAAATATTATTTTTAAATTTACATGTCAGAGTCCATGAATTTTAGCTAAAATGCAAATCCCACTGCTTCAGAAACTTGCTGTAAAGCTCTGAGACAGGAGCACAAGAGTTAAATTAAGACCCAGTTCTATTGATTAAGAAATTTATTTTTATAATATAAAATATTAGAATATATTATAATCTTATATATTATAACATATTATATAATGTATAATATATTTTTTCTTATATACAATTAATATTAATATAATAATATAATATATTAATATGTTATATCAATCTACTATTATATAATGTTATATGTTACAAAATTATATTTATGTATCTTTATTTTATTTATCTATATTTATATATTAATATAATTATCTATATTTATATATTAATATATTAATTTATATATTATATCTATATTTATATATAATATAATTAATATATTATATTAACAAGAAACTTATACATATTAATTTTACATATATTGTACATGTACAAATGTATGTATAATGTAATATACATGTATATTAATATTTATATATCAATAATTAATGTATACATATAAATATATATTTATATATTTATATATTACTATTTAGATATTTTATATCTAAATATTTATTTCTTATATACTAAGAAATAGTAAAACTTTAATTAGGAAGGGAGACTCCCATTATTTGCCCTTCCATATTTATGAATAATAACAGGAAGCGCTAAGAGCTGCACTAATCTAGATTATTTCAAGGCTTTTTTAATGCAGAAAAGCATGGTGTCATGCTTTGAAATATGCATTGAAATGTAAGAAATGAGCCTTTTAGTGCTCAGTTGTCTTTAGAGCCAGGTATTTACCCATCAGCACTTCCAGGCTGCCACAAATCCTGAGCAGCACCAGAGGAGACGTTTAAGGAAGTGATCGATGGGCTTGGAAGTCTCAAGTGGTGCCCATTACTTGCAGCCTCCTGTGATAAAAGGGGAAAAAAAGAAGAAAAAAAAGGCCATTTAGAAGTCATAAATAAATTTTATTTACTTTGCTCACTCACTTTTTCCCATTGATATTTTATTTGTTAATTTAAAAGGATGGATGGATCTCTGGAATGACCAAAGAACTGGAATATCCTGGAGAACAGCTGAGCTGTGTATGATGAAAATAATAATCCATGTGAAATCCATTCTTATGCTGTGCAAATACAATCCTATTAGAAGACTCTACAGTGTCACCAGCAATGGATTTGGAAATTGTAGACTCTGAAATTATGATGACAAAAAAGAGTTCACTTTTCAGAAGAGATTGCCTTGATTATGCTTAAATGAAATTATTTCAAATTATCTCATCATATCTACCTGTAGCTAAATACAAAGTAGAAAAGATTTTTCTTTTTTTAGAAACTGGATTGTTGAAAATGAAAAAGAAAAATTATTACTTGCCTCTAATCTTCCTTCAACTTTTTCTTCTTTTAATTTTTATTTTTCCCAAAAGATCATTAGGTGCTTGGCACCAGTGCAGGCATATGAATACATCTCCCAGTAATAGCTTTTACAAATCTGATGACACATTTCATAGGAGAAAGCTTTGCTCTTAACTGCAATAACTCGTGTTAGCAGCCTCAGTAAAGGAGTGGAGATGGTGTTAAAAATTATAATCAATGACTCAAGGGAGAGCTACAAATTACTGTGCCACATTACAGAAAAATCGAAACTCAAACAGCAAACCTTCCATGATAATGGGTGAATAAACAGGTGACAGGGAATGAAAATGGGATTATGGCTGCCCCTGTCCATCCTGGACAGACATCCCAATATCTCAGGTTTTAGCTTTATATTTTCAGATTCTGTACTGCTTTAGTGTGTGGGTCTGGGCTTCACATCAGGGGATGGTGAGCTCTCTGCACAGAGCAGGGAGACAAAACAATTCCTGCTCCAGCTGGGCACCAAGGACAAATGATCAAATCTCAGCCCCAAGAGCACAAACCCCGTGGGCTGCAGAGAGAAAAACAAGCAGGATGGGACTGCAGGGGCTGCAGCTGGGATTGGACACTGAACTGCAATGTGCACATGGAGCAGAGCTGAGCCCAGGGAGAGACCCCGGCAGCGCTCGTGCATTTTGGGACCATTTGGGTTCATCTTGGGTGCAGCCCTGGCTGGGCTCTGGTGCTGCCCAAGGTGGATCCATTGAGGCCTTTTAATAAATCCCTGCTTTATTTTTTAACTTTGTCCGGTCTCTGCTCTAGCTCAGCCTTCACAAGGCATCAAAACCACCAAAGAGAGCAAATCAGAAATATATGATGGGAAGAGAAGACCTTAATCCCATTTTAAATGAAAAAGGCTTTTGGAATTTGGTAGGATGGCCAATAGTCAGAGCACTGAGGTTAAGGACTTTGATATTCAGAGCCATAAATGTAGTGGAAGGTGAATATTCAGAACGTGGGCTATGCTTGTGAACATCTGCCAAAGGTGCACATCTGCCAAACACACTGCAGGTAGGAGGTTATGAAAGGAGAACTCAAAATTTACCCAAATTCTTCTTCATGAGCTTTCTGTTCAGATATCCTGCATTCCTCTTGAAGGTTCATTAATTATTACTTTTTAAAAACCTGCTCTGTGCCTTGTTGCACAGCCCCACCTGTTACATCCCCTGGCCTCTGTTCAGGATCAGGATGAATTATGGGATGTCTTCTTTGACCCAAATACCCCTCCAGGATTTGGGTGCCCTCCTTATTATGCACTTGCACACCAAGAATAACCTGAGGAAGATTTATTTAGGACTATTTTCCCCTTCAGCCAACATCCCCCATTAACAGCTACCCAGGCAGCCCTTGAAAATCAGAATAAAGGGCACCAGGCAGGTTTTGCTCCCCTGGGGAAGCACTGGGGAGCTGCTCACTGCAGATGCACCAGCCTTATATCATTATTGTCTCGAGAGTGAAATGTTCATGTCTCTCCAGGCACCCTGGAGTCTTTCTTAAGACATCTGTCTTTTAGACAAGAGAAAAATGAGGTTATTTCAATTCTGCATGCAAAGCTCCAAGAAACAGTTTAGAGGCAGAGGAGCATAAATAAAAGATTATTAGAACTTATAAAAATCTGCATAAATAAAATTCATCCACTGAACAATGGGCTTGGCTTTAACCCAGAGGATCAGCCTCACTTTTCATGCAGAGGAGAAAAAGGCTGTCAGAAAGTTTATTCAGCTCACCTAATTGATGTCTGGTCTTGAAGCAATACCCTCATCCCCTCCTCTATTGAATAAATCATGATCTGAGCCCACAGCTGTCCTTATATGTTCATTTAGACAAAAATTCAATATCTAGAGAATTCCTGGTCATATTGCAAACCTCCAGCAAATCTTACATTTATTCTCTTTACAATTATCTAAATTATAATTGGGTAAACATCTCAAATAATAAATAAAGCAGCCAGAACAGTGACCAAGGCACCACCTAGCAAATATGTTAAATCAATTTATCCTCCCCAATAATTCCCAGGCATGGTGCAGAAGTTGCCACAAGCAAAGGAGCATTCCCATTTATCCATGCAGGCACTTGATCCTATTTTGAAAGCTCAGAGTTTTCATGGATCAGAGCTAGTAAATGTTCTCTGGCCCATCTCAATTATTAATATGGCTTTAGCCTGGCTGTGGAGCCTCAGAAGTGCTGATTGTTATGTGTGGTCTGGATGGAGCCATCAAACAGGGCAGCAGCAAACAAAGGTGACTTCTGCCAAGAACAGAGATGGGCAGAGCTCTGGTTCTGGCTGGAGAAATCACAAATCCATGGGAATGTTGTATTTCTCATAGATTAACAGTTTATCTTTGGAAAACCACGTGCAATAAAGGTTGTGCTAGAAATCATTTGCCATGTGAGCATAGGAAGAAGACTCATAGAGAAGGATCAGGTTTGGATACTTGTAGCAGAGACAATCCCAGGCAGAATAATTCATTGGGAATTACAGCAGTTTGGGGGTGAATGCCCTTCTCTGGATAGCTCTAAAAATCACAGAGAGGTTTGGGTTGGGAGGATTTTAAAACTCCATTTCCACTGTCTCAGGTTGTTCCAAGCCCTGTGCAACCTGGCTTTGGACACTTCCAGGGATCCAGGGGCAGCCACAGCTTCTCTGGGCACCCTGTGCTAGGGCCTGCCCATCCTCACAGCCAAGAATTTCTTCCAAATAGCTCATCAAATCCCACTCTCTGTCAGTTTAAAGCCATTCCCCTTGTCCTACTACATCAATTATTGACTTCAGTTTGGGATGAATGACTCTGTCTGGCTCTCAGGAGTCACAGGATGCCCTGAAGCTCTTCCACAGATAAAAGAAACTTGTTCCAGACACCACTTGCAAAACCTGACTTATTTAATCCAAGTCCAGAGGCCAAGGGTGTCAGTTCTAGAGAGCTGATACATCCCTCACCATTTTATGTGTCACACACAAAAGGAAGGCCCAAAGTTGTTAATAAAAATAAAAGATCAGAATTTGTTGTGTACCACATCTAAAAATGGATGTGGTTTTTGGCTTTTCAGCAGCACAATGCCTCCAGTGCAATCTGGTGATTCATTGGTGTGGTCAGAAATGATGGGCTCATTTATTCCTGGAGGGTGATTTACTGGAGTTCCTATTATTGTACTAATTCTCCCACTGTAGTCACTGATGTCATCACTAACTTCCCCCTCATAAATCAAAAATCAGATTTTTATAAATCATCTACTTTTACATCCTGTGGAGCATAGTCCAGGGATTTCTCTGACTGGTTCTCCAACAGGTTTCTACTCAAAAATTTATAAAGAGCATTCTGTACCAGTATCCTTCCTTTAGGTACTTTTATTTTTGGTTAATTGCTCCCAGTTTGTTTTAAAATAGTTAGACTGTGGAAACCTCTTGGAATTCAGATGAAAATAAATTTTTGGGTTGTTTTCCCCTGAGGGTGGAATTCAGCTTTATCAGAATGAAGGTATCAACTTGCTGCCATCTATGTGAGCCTTTTTTATTTAATTATAAGTAGGTTTTGTTCATTTTTTTATATTGAGTTATCCTTTGTTCATTATATGTATATTACACATATATTGTAACCATGTTTTCCTCTTCAATCACCAGAAAATCTAACATTTAATATTTACATGAGGTTATAAATTATTTTTTGGTTATTTTGTTCTCAGCACAAATTTGTCTTGTACATCCCACAAAGGAATAATTTAATATTTGTCTCACAGATGTCACTGAAGTCTATATTAAAAACTAAACAAATCCCTAAATTTGAATCTTTCCTCAGAGAACATGCAGCAGGAAATGTTGTTTGGTGTAATGCAAAAACATTAGAGACTGCACACTGAGTCACTTCTTGGATATAAAACATCCTCCTTCTCATTCTGGGTCTCCAGGGTTTGATTTTTTAGCATAATTTGAAAAGCTTAAGGCTGTAATAAACAGCTTACAAAATTATATCCTCTCAGATTCTGAGATGGGAATTTGTGACAATAAATTCAACCTGCAGATAGCCCTGCAAGGGAAAACAGCAGCTACAACAGGTGACTGGATTATGGAAAAGAGAAAAATAACAAGAGGGTTTTCTTTTTCCTTCACTTTCAACTCACTTATTCTCAGTATTTAATTTTTTTTTCTTAATACACAAAAGAGATTTCAAGCCTGGGAGCTGTCAGAGGTGCTGTCATGTTCTATATGGAACAGTAAGAGGCACAATACAGAGACAATGGCTATTAACTTTTACTAAATCCTTTAAGTGAAATAACTGGGATCAGGATAGGTTTCCAAACATTCTTAGGGAACTTCTTAACAACACATTTTCCCCTCATTGTTCAAACCTGACAAACGGAAAATGGAATAAGGAAGAGGTCAGTGGAGATCATCCAAGCCTGGGGTATTTTATACCTGTTGCTTGTCAGATGTCTTCCATTTCCATGTCTGTATTATACTATAATTCAATTTTGATTAGTCTTTTTTTGCTACATTTGCATAATCCAAGAATAAAAAAAAAAATCAGGATTAGCTTATACTTAGAATTTTTATCTCTTCTCTACATTTGAAGCTGAACATTAACTAAAAATCACATGGACCTTGTCTGTTGTAATATATTGGGATTTTGATATTTGGGGCTATTTTTTAGGTCATGTTTAATACAGTTATCACACAGTGAAGGAGTCAGTGTCATGTTCTGCTTAAAATCTAGTTTTGGCTCCTTAACATTTCTGCTCCTACTACTAGTACTCTGAAGTAAATTTTTTAGCCTGGAAAATGGAATCAAACTTTACTCTCCAAGCAGTGAGACCATGATCCCAGGTGGAAAAGCCAGCTGAACTTCCTTCTGCTCCCTCATTTATTCAGGCATTAATTCACCACCCTATCAGACAGCAAACATGGAATAAATAACTGGTATTTTAAAGATAGAAGCTTGCAAAGTGTCTTAGAATAATTCCCACCTAATTTCGAATGTCATTGATTTGTTTTGTTGCTTCACCACAGCAGGGTAACTGAGATATGTAAAAATTATCTGTTCTTTTGATTATTTCCACCCCCATTCTTTCCCCAAATATGTTTAGATGCAGTTTATTATCTTTGAAAATCCCAGCCAGGAAGATTAACTAAGAATAACAATATAAGTCAGGGACAGGCAGCTGTTAATGCTGATAAGAGCTAGGAGGATTGATAATTGTCATCAGAGAGTAACTAAGAAAAGAAGAGAAAATCAGTGGATCTAAGCAATTTTCCAAGGAAATCTTGCTTTAAAATGTGGTGAGAAATCAGGGTGGTGGAATAACCTTGCTGCTGAAAGTACTCTTGCCTCTGAAGATGTATGAATAAAACACCTCTTGGTAATTCAGCCTCTTAACACTGAGATTTCAAACTATTCCCGCTAAGATTATAAAAGATAAATAAATATTCCTTCTGTGTTGAACCTTGTACCATTCAAAAAAATAAAATTCTGTTTTGGGGCTGGAACTCCTAAGTAACCATGGGTTATAGGTATGATCCCAAAGGGTCTGAGATCTGTGTTACTTAATAAAATATGCATTTTTTACTTTTTTACTTCTTTTATTTTGTCTTAGCAATGACAAAATTTTGCTTGTTTGCTGAAGTAAATTCATTACTTTCAAATCTTTACCCAGGTTGTCTTTTGTGAAAGTTACTACAGATTACATTCCATTATCTTTCACTTCATAGATTCAGTGCAGGAGAGAACAAGGATGTTGGCATTCCTGACACTGAAAATGGAACTTTTAAAAACAATAAAGTTTTTAAAGTAAGTCTAAAATTCTAAAATAAGTCTAAAATTCTTTCCTCTTAGTGAAGCAGATTTTTGGTGCCCCACATTGTTGCTCCTATAGCTGCACTCTAACTCCATGAGATAGTTAATTCTAAAATAACATTTTTAAAAATATAGGTGCACTTGAAAAACCATTTTTATAAGTGTTTCTTCAGGTGAGATATTTTTAAATAGCATAGAAACATGTTCTGTTTTGGCATTTTAATTTCTCCAGGTGTTTTGTCTTCTGACTCTCCCAATATCTGAGTAGTGAAAGTGTGAAGGTTCTACCCCCTTTCCCTGAATTAAGGTCTGAATTATTCTGATATCAGTGACCCTGAAGGACTGAATTTGGTCCTTAATGAGAAAATCCATTAAAAAGATATATTTTTAAATCAGCCATGCGTTTCTGTCTCCTCTGAAATTGAGGATTCCCATTAAACCATCTTGAGGGACCTTCCAAGGAGTCCCAGAGTGGCTGGGGTTGGAAGGGACCTCTGGAGATCATCCAGTCCAACCTCCCTGCTGACACCTGGAGCACTTTGCAGAGGATCACCTCCCTGCAGGTCCAGAGAAGGAGATATTTGTTGTAGTAAAGTAGGAAAATCATAAAGAGAGGCTTCGTAAAATCAGGCCTGCTCTCCTGGAATCAGTGGCTGGCCTTGTCAAAGTTGGAATTTTGCAAATTCCCGTGTGAAAGCAATCCTGGTGTGAGCAGTTCATTAACATAACAATCTATTCCTAGGCAAAAAACAACTGGCATGTGTATAAACTGTTTTTACACCATTAGAAAAATGAAAATTATCTCTCAGAACCAACCTTCCTTACACGTACACACTGAGCATTTGAGTGACCAATATAGAATAACAACTTGTTAATGACCAATAAAGTAATTAGCAAGAAAACTACTGACCAATTGGAGTCCCACATGAGGTCTGTAAAACTGTATAAAAAGAAGTTATGTTAATAAAAAGGAGGCCTTTTTCCACCATGAAGAAAACTGAGTCCTGTGCGATTTATTCCCATAGATATTTGTTCTCCCTGAAAATTACTTCTTCAAAGAAGAAGTCTCAGGAGTGAGGGAGGAGGTGGGTAAGTCACTGTGCATCATGGAGCAGTACAGTGAAGTTCATCATGGAAGGAAACATTCCTGATCATCTCTGCTCTTCCCAGGCATAGACATCCCAAGGGAAAAGAAAAAAATAAAGAGAGAAAAAGAACAGTGCTAGTAATTTATGTGCAGAAACAACCCATTAGATCTAAGTGAAGGTGACAGTAAAACTCATAGACTACAAACCCAGCAGTCTTTTTATTTTTGCTGTGAAAGATAGATGTACCTAATTTTCCACCTGTGTGGGCTTATAATGGATTTACTCAGTGCCTTGAAGCAGCTGTTCCCAAGGTGTGGCTCAGAGGAGAGATCTGAACCTCAGTCTGCCTTTTCACTGTGGTACTCCCATGCCTTGTGCAGGTTCTGACTGGGATGGAGTTCATTTTCCTCTCAGTAGCCACCACAAGGCTGTGGTTTACATCTGGGCTGAAATATTGTCAGAATATCACGCGAGTGCTGATTTTAACAAAATAATGCTTTCATCTGAATTGGGGTTTATTTTCCCAAGGCAAATGTTCCTGAAAGAAATCTGCCCAGTAGGATTAGAAAATGGACAGTGGGAATTAGAGTGTTTTGAAGGGAAAGTGGATATATTTACCCACAGTAATTATACCCACAGCACTCAGGGAATTCAGATTTGACACTGTCCTTGCTGTTTTTGGGGAAGGTGTCCCTGACCATGGCAGGGGTTGGAACAAGACATTTTAAGGTCCCTTCCCACCCAAACCATTGTCATATTTTTTTTAGATTTTTTTTAGATTCAATTTTTTTTTTTAGATTTTTCTGTGATTTTTAGATTTTTTTTGCTCTGAAAGCACTGAGTCCCCTAGAAAAGGCCAAGCTGGAACATTTGTACCTCGAGTCAGCTGTAACTGGGTAAATCCACAGGTATGGAGAGACTGAGGCTCACAGGCTCTTTTAAGCAGCACATTTAAGCCTGAAGACCTGCAGAAGAGTGCTGGAATGACAACACAAATGGCTTTGTTTTCCTCCTCTGCACTGGAGCAGGGGCATCAGTGGCCATTAGTTTTGTCACTAAGGCAACTACAGGCAGGGAGGGAGAGGGAAAGGTTTTACAGAGCAATTTTCCTATGGCAGTTCTGCAGCAGCTTCCCTAACACATGAATCCTTCCTTTCCTGGGAGCACAGGAATGCCTGGTTTGCTGCAGGGGAAATTATTTACCCCTGCAATATTAAAAGAGCAGACAAGGGCTGTGGGAGGTAACAGAGGTGAAGCTGCTTTCTGCAGAGTGGTCTGGGCTCTGCTTCTCAGTCCAGGCATGTGTTTCATGAACAAAAATCAGTTTAGAGCGAGGCAAGATGCCTCCCTCCCACCTCCCCCACCCACTCCCCCAGCATAACACAAACCAGAAGCTCCTCAACAAGCCAGAATGAGGGAATCAATTACATCTCTGTCTCTTAGGAAGAAGCAGAGCATATAATGCAGATGTTTTTACAGCTGGGAGTCCTGCTGATGATTTAGTGCTTTAGGATAATTGATCCCTAGCATAGTTGTTTTTACAGATGAAGAGGGGGGGATAAGGTTTGAGGGGGAGGGAAGGGGAAGAGAGTGATAAATGTTTGCAAAAAAAAGGAGATGAGCTGCCACTAAATGCATCCCTCTTTGATAATATATGGCACTTAAAAATAATATTTAACAGAGATGGTTTGGAGAGAGGCTTAGCACACACAAAACAGCAATTCCATCTCTTGCTGAGCCCTCACTGCCTCTGGAGCTGCATCCTGTGTGCACAGTGCTTCCCTGTTTGCATAAATCCTTGGCTTTGCTCTCAGCAAGCAACCAAAGGAGAGCGGGGAACAGGCTGAAACACAGCTCACAGCTTTGTTTACTGCACTGGGCAGCAGTTCTGCCTCTGACTGCATTATCCACGCTGTCAGAGGATCAGGTTTGCTGTTGATAGCTTTGGTGTGGCATCAAACCATGACACTTCTCACCCCCATTATCTCATAATGAGCAGCCAGCCTTGCTGTTTGGGAGGTCACTGTACATTATTTATCTATCAGGATCATTTTAGAGTCCAGCTTAAGCAAATCTCAGTCCCAGGATGCTGACAGGTGATTTTTTTTTCTCTGCTACATACATAACAATTGAGAGGGACCATAGTGACAGTAAAAAACTCCAGCTGATCATTTATTATTTATCCCTGCAAACCTTAGCAGATGAAATAGTTGTAAGAGCTAAATAACCAGAGGAGGAGTGAGACAGAAATTCTCTATTCTTGCCTGAAATCACAACCCAAAACGTGCAACAGTGTTAAAATAGTAAAAAAAAAAGGAAGGTCTTTAATGGAAACTTCCAGGTGTCCCCATGGTTATGGGCACACCCAGCATCAGATTTCTACAGGTTTTGTAAGTTCAACAAATTAGAATATTTAACAAATATTATCCAATTGGAAGAGCAGTTGGTTAGGTAATTTTCTCCTGTGTTCTGCCCCATTGGGGTTTGTCCAGAGGCTTCTTTGCCCCATTTCTTCTTCTGTCTTGTCAGATCCTGGTTGGAAAACAAAATGTCCTCTTGGAGGTTCTCCTCTTGAAAATAAGACTAAACAGTATTTCAGCCATGTGTTAGAAGGTTAGCTCATTGTTCTGAAAAAGAGGGGGAAAGGGTAGGAAAAGCACCAGAAGCTACAACCACTTATTAGCAATATTCAAAGCTACAAATATATGAAAAATGTATAGAAAGCAAAAATCTGTTTGGCAACAGAAGCCAACTCTAGATTTGTAATAAATAGATTCCAAATTGGAACAAATCAATAAACACAAGAACCAGTATTCCTGTGCTGTTCAGTTAGTCACAGTGCTTCTGTGTAGCCTCAAAATACAGGTATGTATTTTTCCCAAATTATTAGATTTCGTGTATCCGATGGATTTAATTGATTAGACATAAAGTAGTAATTGTTATTGCCATAATTGATGGGTGACAAGAAATAAAAATAGATTTGCTATTTTCTCCTCTCCCTGCACAGTTATGATTTGGAATATCGATCTGGTATAATCACTTTTTATTTTTAAATCTATCTTGACACATATACTTACTCATATCCTCAGAACTGCTTGGCATGGATATTTCTTTGCTAATGATGTCAAACCCAGAGTAACTTCTACCAAAATAAATAATCTAATTTTGGATACTATTCAGAAAATTGGAGGTTATTTTAAATCCAAAGAGAGACTAAAATTTGCTTGCAGAGTCTGTGGGTGAGATTTGCAGGTAGTGTAAAAACTCCCCATAATTTCAGCTGTATTCAATGGCATTTTTTAGACTTATTCCTACTAAGGTGTGAGATCAGTAAGTCTGATTCTTTCTACTGTTGCTAAAACATCTCTAGGGCAGAAATTCAGGTATTTCTGATATCACAGTTTTGAGAATGTGTGTACCTGATTCCTGTAAACACCATCCAAACTTGTCACCTTTGTACAAACACTGTGGCCTTGGGTTGCTCTCATATGAATCTTCTCCTCTCTAATCTAAAAGAGAAGGGAAGAAACACAAGATGATTTAAATTGAAGCAGGGATGGTTTTTGATAACCTGAAATCATGGAAAGGGAATATGATATGGACTAAGATGGCCACATCCTCCATGAGCAATTAACTGTTTAATTTGTCCTTATTGCCTGAAGTAGGTAGGAAAGTTTCTCTATGAGTTATAGTTGAGGTAAAATGTTCTTGTCAGAGATTCTGAATGCTCACTCTCCAAAAGGTTTCAGAAGAGATAACATTTAAATCTGAAAGCCAGTCTCTTACTCATATGAGTTGGTATCACAAAAAACCCAAGACTTTTCCCTACAAGTTTCACCAAACTTTTTTTTGTCATAGACAGAAAATGGACAGATAAACAAAGACTTGAGAGTTCATGGATCAGCTCAGTTGCCAAGTCAGCTGCTGGTTTCAGGCCACTGAGTTCAGCTGAAGTTTGTTAGAAGGTTGGTTCTCAGCCCATTTTTAATGATGGAGAAACATAATCAGGGTTTCTATTCATAATAAATGTAAACTATTTGATCAATGGCACAGACTTAAAAGACTGTGTCGTAAATGCATTTTTAGCAGAACAGGATACTGATGCTTGTAAAAGTTGTTTATCTGGGGTTAGGGTTTTTTCAGACTTCTTTCAAGTAAGACAACAACAGACTTCCACAGACTCTTTGTTCCTCACGGAAGATAAAACAAATGGTCCTCAGATTACCTTCAATATGGAGGGAGCCTTGGTGGGAGGCAGTGTTAGAATCCAGCAGTTTCTGTCCTTGGGCTGTTTCCTGTGTGAAGCAGAGAATTACACAGCGGTGATTGGAAAGATTGCAGCTGGACCTGTCTGAATGATCATCCCCAGATATCAGCGTGCTCCATCTGATCTCCTTCCAGCAGGCTGATGGAACAACAACAACCTACAAACACATCCTGGCACACAGCAGCCTGCCAGCAGGTTAACATTCCCTGGAAATGTAGAGCAGCTAAGGGAAAGGTTTTACATCTGCCCTAGCATCCTCCCAGCCCTGGAAGGAAATTCTGGGACAGAGGATGAGTGGGAAATGCAGGTTTCTTGGAAAGACCTTCACTTTAAATGGGTTTTTTTTCTTTAACTCATAATATTTTGCACCCTGAGGAGCATGCACCAGCCATGGGTTGGGTTTGAGGTAAGGTCCCTTCAAAGCCTCATTTCTGTGCCATCATCCCAAGCACCTGCTCAGCAGCTCATTATTTTGTTACAGCACATTGCTGTTGCAACAGGTTGGCTTCAGAAGAAAATGAATCATGCCTTTAATATCGACTCTGTGGACTTGATGTGCATCGACTACAAGGGAGTGTGGGCTGAGTGAGTAATGGAAATGTCTGCATTTAGCCAGCACTGCTTTTGGAGAGATGACATTGAGGGCTTGGCTCTCCCCTGAGCTGCCAAACAGCCACAGCACCAGAAGATTGCAGAGGGCTGAAGAGCAGACCAAGAACTTGGGTGTCAAGGGTGGAGGCTGCTGAGAAATATTTGTTTCCAGTGTTTGCCATCACTGTTCCTTCACATGAGCCTATAGGACAAAGGGAGTGAGTCTCACAGATGGGAAGGAGGTGGATGCTGGAGGTGGGTGTGGGCAGATTTGTTCAATATTTTGAGATGTTATAAAAATGGCCTGTGCAAAAAAAGCCTACAACTACAACCAGGAATGGTCCTGTCATAAATTAGATGCCACTTGTGATCAGGATAACTGAGAATGTGGAAAGGCTGGACTGGGGCTAATGAAGTTTATATAAAATATATGTGATAGTGAGACAACAATTCCATTATATTTATGTGGAGATGTTAGTATTCTTTTCAAGAATTTCTGTGTGCAGTTAAACAAGGGTTTATAAATGACTCATGGTTCAGTTTAGATTTTACAACAGGGTAGGGATACACTGCAGTAATTTAAGTTAGAAAACCATGAACCTAAAAGTATTTCAATGAACTCAATAATGGGTTAAATATAAGGGAATTAAGAGCATCCATTCACCCAACCATCCTCTAAGTCAACATGGAACAGCAAAGGAATGGTGAAAAAATCCACGTGTTTTTTGAGAGAGGGAAATCTGCAGTGGAGCTGTTGTGTATCCCAGAACACCAGAGAAACACTGATTTTAACCAAATAATCCTTTAGTCTGATTTGGATTAATTTCCCCAAGACAGACCACATCCCAAGAAGGAATCTGCCCAGGAAGATTAGAAAATTGACAGTGGGAAGTTGAGTGTTTTTGAAAAGAAATGGGGTGTATTTACTCACAGGAACTATTCAGTGCAGCAACCTCTTGACATTGCCTTTGCTGTTCTGGTGGAAGGTGTCCCTGTCCATAGCAGGACTTTGGATCTGTAATGCTCCTTCCAAACCAAACCATTCTGGGATTTGTCATTTACCTCCTTCCTTTCTCTCATCCCCAGGAGCAATGTCTCCAAGGTCACAGCCATTTATCTTGTTTTCTTCTCCTTTCTCATGCTTCCAACACCTCTTTCTCTCCTTAAATCATTGCTTCCTTTCTCATGGACATGGAAAAGTTTGGGACAGTGTTGCCATTTCATCTCTTTTCCAGTAATGAGGTTTGGCCAAAGCGCACTCCAGCCTGTGGTTGTTGTGATCTTTCTCAGCTGTTTTGTGGAGAAAAAAACACCAAGAGAAGAATGGAAAGAAACCAGCACACTGTCATTGCCATGTAAACAGGGATATGTGTTACTTTCCCCCAGAGCATGAACATAAATTGCTCCCAGATTCTGGTGAATTTTCAAAGAAGATGACTTATTTTGTTTTGAAAGGAAAATTTACTGACTGCGAGTGGGACTGTGGGTGGCAGCATCAGGGATGCTGCATTTGGCTTTAAATGGGGCATTTGGAGGAAATTTAACATTCACAGATTGCAACAGCTTGGGTTGGAAGGGGCCTATAAAGATGATCTAGTCCAAGTCCCTTTGGGGTGACTCAGGGTCACATGCAACCTGATCTTGAGTGTTTCCAGGGATGGGGCATCTGCAGCTTCTCTGAGGAACTGGTGTTTTCCAACCCTCATAGTAAAAACTTCCTCCATTAATCTAGTTTGACTCTCTACTCTTTCATTTTGAAGCCATTTCCCCTTGTCCCATTAAACGGAACCTGCTAAAATGTCTTTTCCCATCTTTCTTGTAAGTCCCACTAAGTGAATCAACAGAAACTATTAATGCTGCCTTAGGTACTGTGGAACTGCATTTCTTTGTCTGGCTTGCCAGGGATACAATTCCTGTTGATACTTTAAAACCATTCTTAAGGAAATTACTTATTTATGACACTTTTTCCCGGTGGCCAGGCCGGGTATGCCATATAAGACATCACTGAAGTATCTAATTGTGACTTATGGCATAATTATGACATGGCCACAAAAAAATGTAATGTGAAATGGAATTGTAAATAACAGCTTCTACAGAATCACAGAAACTTTAAGGCTGGAAAAGACCTCCAAGTTTGAGTCCAACGATTCACCCAGAGCCACTGTGTTTATCACTGACCCGTGTTCCCAAGAGTCACATCCACAGGTTCTTTGAACACTCTCGGGGATGGTGAAGATGGTGACTTCACCACTTCCTTGGACAGCCTATTGCTGTTCCCAACCACATTTTCAGGTGCACCTCTACTGGCAGAACTTGAGTGTCTTGGTTTGAAAAGCCAGGTGTCTGCTAAGGAAGGGAGGAGCCTCCCCTGAAATGGAAAATGTAAACCCCCTCCCTCTGAATTATTATAATTTTGAAATTAAGGGGCTCTCAGGCAAAGATATGGCAGCAGGAATAACAGTTCTTTACCAGGAAAATTAAAAATACAAATGCAGTAGTACAAAAAACCCAAAAACAATCCACTGCCAGAGTCAGAGCAGGAGCTGAGCCCTGTGTGTCAGGGTGGTGGCACAGTCCCATCCCATGGGGGCTCAGCCCTCCTGCAGTGCCAGCTGTGCTTCTGCTGGAGCAGGGATCCTGCACAAGGCTGCACTTTTCCTCTGCAGCTCCAGGGCTGCTGGAGATGGGCCTGCTCTTCCTCTGGGAATGCAGGGCAGGAGAAAGCTGCTCCTCTGGGAATGCAGTGGGCAAAGGCTGCTGTGCTGTTCCAGGCTCAGATTGTATCCAGGTAGGAATGCTTGGCTCCTGCCCTGGGCGGAGCATCTCCCCATGGGATGCTGGAATTTGATCAGCCCTGCAGGGACACTCAGTGGCCATGGAGAGCAGAGATCTGCTGGAGGGAGGACTGGCTGTGGGAGAGATAAAAAAACCTCCCAATTAACAGAAGATAACTGCCCCACCTCTAACAAATTAGAAATAGAATACACAACCCGATTTCCAACCTAGGACACTGAGGAGATTTCCTCTCTTCCTTTGGCTTAGGAGAAGACCCTGCCTGCCACCTGGCTAAGCCTCCTTTCATGTAGTTGTGCAAAACAATGAAGTCTCCCTGAGATTCCTTTCTTCCCAACTGTAGGAGCACTGCAACTACATCAGGCAGAAGATTTTTCAGAATGTGAGACAATGGGCACAAATTGAATTACAGAAAATTCAACTCAAGCATAAAATACCTTTTTTGCCATGAGGGTGATCCAATACTGGAGCAGGTTTCCTGGGGAGATTGTGGAGTTTCTGTGCTCAGGAATATGCAAAACCCTGTCAGAAACAGCCCTGGGCAACCTGGTCGACTTGATTCCACTTTGATTGGTGTCATTGGATTTGAGATCTCCAGAGATCCCTTCCAACCTGAAGTATCCCTTGAAAAAGTATCCTCGAGGATACTTTTACATTTAATAAAGATAAATCTGGAGGCACAGAAGGCCAGCAGGCGAATCCATAGAATTACAAAGGCATCAGATTTGTGTGGTTTAGGAGCAAGGAGCAGAAGGATCACAACTCATTTTTAACTCCAAGGTTGCTCTCACAGCTGCTATGTTTCATTCTGACACGTCCCATGTCTTGATAAAATTATCTGAAAATTGCTTCCAACAATAAATAGGAAAACCTGCTCCTTGTAACAATGTTGTTTATGGACAGAGGCCACTCCATTTCAGAAAATTGCAACAGATTTACAAGCATAGAGACGATTTTTTTGCTTTACAATATAAGCGATTGTTTCCAGAAATGAACATTTAACTTGATCTTTTTTTTGAGAATTGCCCTGTCCTGTAGCCCTTTTGAATAAAAACAGAGTAATCAATTTCTCTTATTTCAAGTGAAAAATATTCTGACAACCCATCTGTATCCAACAGGATGAAAATTTCCTGACAAACAAAAATGCATTGAAATGTCAAAAATTATATTAGTTCTACTATGACAACAAATACAATTGCTGTTGATTTCCTGAATTTGTAGCTGTCTTTTTTTGTTTTCTTCAAAAGATTATTTGCAGGAAGGAACTAAAATTAAAAAAAAAAGAAAAAATACAAAACAAACCACAAAAAACCCCAACCATCCAAACAACCACATTGAAACACTTCTAATTATAAATGATATTTCACAATGTACTGCAATAAAGAAATTATGGTATTGCACTGCAACAGAGTGTTTTAAGTGTCAGACATGGATAATTTGGGCAATCATGTGCTGCAAAACTGCTGTAAGATTTTGAAGAATTATTTTAGTGACACATTAAGCGTGACAAGAAAAGCCTATTCACAAACACTTGCACATTGTCATATTTGAACAGTGGCCCATTAATAACATTTCCATCAAACCTTTTCATGTCATGAGGGCTGAACACTTGAGAGAGAGAAATGAGAGATGATTTGTAGCTGTGCTTTCTTCAATCCCTCCATCCTTGGGTAGAATTAAAAAAAAAAGACACTGATTTTGGAAAAAAATACCAAAAAGCCTGATGATTTGAAGTCAATATAAAGGACTGACAAGATGGCCACTGTATTTCCGAGATCCCACTTGGAGGATTAATCCTAAATTTAGAATCACAGGCTGATTTAGGCTGGAAAAGCCCTCTAAGATCACGGAGTCCACCCATTAACCCAACCTTGCCAGAACCATGGCCCTAAGTACCACATCGTAATGGTTTTTAACACTGCCCTGAGCATCCTGTTCTAATGCCTGACCACTCTATCAGTGAGGAAATGTGGAGGACAAGTACTCTAAGAACAACGTGGTTATGGTGAATTACTTACCAACTAATTAAAATGTTCAGGTTTATGGAGACATAATTAAATTGCTTGGAAATTCACAGGGAAAGAAATCCTATTTTCAATCTTTCCCATGTAAAGCTGGTCCAGTTCTCTCTGAATCAGTGCTGTTTATCCGGCTGGCCACCTTTTCTCCTCTAGGTGCATATATCACCAGAAAGTCTTGACTACATGATGGAAAATAATGACAGTCAACATCCCAGAGAACATTTCAGGATTACCAAAAAAATCCAATCTGCATCTGGCTAAATGCAAGAATTTTCAAAAGTTCTTCTTTGCAATCCAGAAGGAAATTATCCATTTGAGAAAAGGCAGTAGTCAATTGGTTGTGACCCCCATCCAGGAGCATCAAATTGTTTTTGGGAGCCAAGACATCCAAAAGCCAATCATTCCTCACTTCTCATTCTCAAGGTTATAGTCAAAGATTATGGAAAAAATTGGAAAAGATCCTCTGAACATTTTTGGGTTATCAGCAACTCTACCAACAACCATCCCTTCTGTAAAAGTACAGCCAGAATTTCACTTCAAAATGCTCAAATCTGTGGCTGTGTTTCAGTTATTCATTAAAAAAACTTGTCTGGACTTGACTCCCTGAGCTTTCGTTTTTCTGAGTTTCCCTGCATAGACTAAGACTTAGTCTTGAAGAAAATGGGTGTAAACTTTTGCCCAATGTGTCAAACTATGCATCCACTACACAAATATGCACTGACAGGTTTTGTGAGGCCGTGTGATTTTTTTTAAAAAAGGAGTTTTTACTGAACCTGCAGTTTAGAGATTCATAAATCTTCATTGGCCAACATTTGCTTTCTGACTCATGACTTCTCGTGATTTATACCTCAATGTATACCTCAACTTGTCACACAAGAGATTTTAGAGAGAAAATGGACATGTGAGTGAAGTTAAATATAACGCTCGGAACCAGTCAAGAACATATAGATAAATTACTCTGATATTTGGTTAGTTGGGCAAAAATAAATAAATAAATAAATAAATAAAAAATAAAACCAAACCAACCAAACAAAAAACAATAACAACAAAATCCCACAACATTTTCCAGACAAAAGTCCTTATTCAGAGTGGATTTCAGCTGAAAACATTTGGCAAGCCCCATTTACCACTGCTCTTCTCTCAACGTATGACAGATTCATCCATCTTACACATGAGCACCTCTTCATGCTGGGATGAAATGCAGCCACCCACAGCTGAGCTTCACATTACAGGAGTGCACCAGCACATAGGAAATACTTCACAAATGTGAAAGTAGGCGTGTGTGTCTAAATTTTCAGACTTATAAAATGCTAATTCTCCTCTCTTCCCACACAGCTGTGCTAATGGTTCACCTACAAATCCACTATTGAAAAATCTGCATAAAATTTCTGTGTATAATGTGTGTCTATATCTCCCTTCTGTTGTATCTACCTAACCTTGGTTCACCAGCTCACCTTTCACATACTGCTACAGTGTCAGGTTTTATCTTTCTTTTTGCTAGGGTTGTGATTAAATGCATGAGATTAAATGGGATTTCTTCTTGGGACTCAGATGTTTATCAGTTCTTATCGATGTCACAGTCTCACAAACCCTGAGTTCTGCAGCACTTCACTCTGACAAACTAAAAATGCAGCCCCATCTTTCTCTTTCTACAAGGCCTTTTAAGGATAAACTGTCCAATTAACAAATGACACCTCAATTATTTTTATTTTTAACTCAATAGCCAACCACTCATTGCCTGCAATGTAGACTTTTTTATTCAATTACACAAAACCACTCCAACCCATGGAGAAAAAGGTGAAGAAGAAGCACCAGCCACTGCCCCAAAACCTCAATCTTGCCTTATATATATATAGTAATATATATATTACTAAAACCTTAAACTCTAGGTTTCCACCCTGTGATATCACACACTTCTATTCAAACTCCACACCCACAATCCCAGTTCTGTCATTCCATTTTGGAAGCATTTTCCAGGCCTCAGGTCAATGCAGTGTTCTCTTGGGGGTCAGTGCCTGGCAGCACAGAAAGTCTGAAATTCTCAGCACGCAGGGTTCCAACCCTACAGACCTTTGAGTCTGAGCTACCCCATGAGATGAATGGTGAGCCCAATTAAGCAGATCCACATTCCCATCAGTTTTTGTTTTCCTCCTCTTTTTTTGTTTTTCTTTTTGTTGCTTGTTTGTCTATCAGTGATTAAAGCTGCATTTCCACTCATTAGTAAAGTGTATTAAATGGCAATATCAATAACTGACAACAGCACTGCCCTGGGACTGGCTCTTCCACAAATCTATATCAACAAGCCAAAGAGAGGTTTTTGAAAACATTGTGTCTCCAGGCATGGTGGAAATGTTTACTCCCTGCTTGGCTCAGGTTCAATGTCAGGGACAGAACCAGAGAGTACCTGTCAAACACAGTAGAATTGTGCTCCATGGTTTCAAGTAAAACTACCTGATACTCAGAGATACCAAGATAAGTTCAGCTGGGTTTAGGGGAAAAAAAATAGATTACCAAAAAATTAAAAAGAAAATAACTATCATACCTGATTTATGTGAATTGCTTCAACAGCCATCATTGACATTCTCCAAGTTTAGGGTCTTGATAAATGCTTAAAACTTGTTCTCTTAAAAATAGAAATTACTTAGAAATATCTTGTAATACTGAGGTTTCAGTCTAGATAATTTTCCTTTTTGGGGGAGCTTCTGTGATAGAGATGCAAATCATAACTGTCCTTACCATAAAGTCCAGAGGTTTTCTAATTCTCTTTGTTTTTTCTATAACAGTTTAAAATCTTAATCCAATTAAGATCCAATTAATCCTACTGCTACCTTCCGGTGCAAACAATGGGACTCTTATTTGCATGGATTTCATGCCCAACCTCCTCTTTCCAGTCCATCTGGGTTTGGGTGTGGAGACCTATCCCTGACTCCAGCAGGAAGAGCATTCATGTCTTAATTTAAAACAACCCATCTTAATTACTTACAGGGTTTCTCATGTTTTTAGAGGAGGGGTATTTTGGCAGAATTAAAAGATCCTTATCACTGCTCAAGGACAGTTTTATCTGAGAAGTCACTTAAATCTCACCAAAACTGATGACAGCATTTCCAAAGTTTAGTTCAAATAACAGAGGTGATTATTTTGTTTGTCACAAAAGGAGAATTGCCTGTGGTAAGTGACTAAAGGAGTTTCTTATTTTTAGAAATTAATATTTTTAGGTGTTGCTATGGAAGCAGCTTTGAATGTGATCAGAATGGGATAAAGCAGGACTTAAAATAAACTCGCAGAGAGCTGCCTACTCACTCTCTGAGCACCCTAAAGATCTCAGGAAATACATCAGACACCTCAAACTATAAACACAAGAGGAGACATTACATAACTCCAATCAGGTGAAATCATTTCGGAAATGGATGCTGAGATTTGAAGTGATGAGGTGGTTTTAAAACAGAACATGCACTGCAAGATGGAAGGCGTCGTTTCCGGATGGAGCTTCAACCTTATTCAGTAAAAATCCTCTCTGAAGGAAGATATTTCCTGCACAACCGTTGGTATCAATTTGTAAAATTTGGATGTTTAATCTCCTACTCCAGAAATAACCAGCTAGGTCAGGTTATCTGTCCAGGTGCACTTCCAATGAGCTCTTCTGAGCTTAATGAACAAAGAGCAAGACCTCTGTCCAAAATTTAAGAGCTTCAGGCAATATTGGGTCAAAAATCCCCCACATTCTGCCAGGTTGTTATCTCTCCATATATTTCTACTTTATCTTTCTACTAAATGCTAGATTACTTTTGGTAATTCACTGGAGGTACCAGGCTGAATCTATTCCCCTCTGCTCAGGTGAGAGCTCCCCTGCAGTGCTGGGGTCTGCTCTGGGGCCCTGGGCATGAGAACCACGTGGAGCTGTTGGGATGAGTCCAGGGGAGGAAGAAAATGATGATGGAAGGAGAATCTCTACTCTGGAGCCAGGCTGGGAGAGCTGGGAGTGCTCACCTGGAGAGGAGAAGGCTCCAGGGAGAGCTCAGAGCCCTGGCAGGGCCTGAAGGGGCTCCAGGAGAGCTGGAGAGGGACTGGAGACAAGGGGTGGAGGGACAGGACACAGGGAATGGCTTCACAGTGACAGAGGACAGGTTTGGATTGGATATTAGGAAGAAACTCTTCTCTGTGAGGGTGGTGAGGCCCTGCAGGGTGCCCAGAGAAGCTGTGGCTGCCCCTGGATCCCTGGAAGTGTCCAAGGCCAGGTTGGATGGGGCTTGGAGCACCCTGGGACTGTGGAAGGTGTCCCTGCCCATGGCAAGGGTGGCACTGGATGGGCTTTTACGTCCCTCCCAACCTAAACATTCTATGATTTTGCAATGAATATGAAGAAATATTTTTAGGAGTTAAATCCATGCAACTTCCACTGAAAAAAAGAGGTGAAGTGCATGGCAAATGAACAGGTCCATATTTTGTCTCCATAAAACCCTCAACCAGGCCAGCTGTCAGCTCAGATTTTACAAAGCACTGGTTGTGTTTTGTCCACTTTCCCCACTGAACCTCAGCCCTGGGGATGGAAGTCCACAGGTGAAAATTGAGAAGTCAGTTTTGCTTCTTCCTGTCACCATCTGAAATTTCCACTTGAGAAAAGGTGTGAAAGTTCCTGAGACTTTTATAAGTTTGCAAATTTTTTCATCTGGGTTCCTATACGGAAATTTATAGGGCTAAACATGAGGAAAACTTCAATCTCTTATTGAGATCTTGATAAAGTAGATCTTTTTCAACTTGTGTTTCACAGGGGCATGATTTGGCCCATAATTGAAGAGGTAAAAAAAATAATTAAATAAATAAATAAGTCAGTTTTCCTGCAAATGTAACTTTTGGGTGGATAAAAATCTGTGAAAACTTAATAAAATGTTAATTTTTGTTGTTCAATTAACATTTATTTTAAAGTTATCTTTTTAAAATATATTTTTGGGGCATAGTACCTCAATTCTGATTGGCAGAGGAATAAAACAAGGTAGAAAATAGTGCTGAACTAAGGGATTGCAGCTCCATTAGGAACACATTAATGTGTGCCTGGACTTTTTGATGCACTACAATCATCTTTAGAGTTGACAGCACTGACACTTGTGAGTTGAGTCAGCCCAGGATCCCATGGAGAAAAGAGCAGGGCCAGGGAATTTGTCAGTGTCCTCAGGGACTGAGTTTCCAGTCAGCAGCTGCAGCCCAACTTCCAAGAAACCTTGGTAATTTCAGCATTTCCAGTAAATATTTCCAACACCTGAAGGTTCATTAAAAATTTTGAGTATTTTCTTAGTACAGCACACCTGGTCTCACACCTGCTCTGTTCATGGCTGGGAAATTAACAGCAATGTGTAAAAACCAAACCAAAACAAAACCAGTAAAAACTGACTCTGCAATGTAGTTTGAAGGACTAAATTTAGTGTGAAAATGCTTTTTTTTTAAACAGAGAAGAAACTGGTGATTCAGGGTAGGATTTCCCAGGATGGTTAAGACACATAAATGTAAGATTAATGAACTTCTCAGTGTGTCTCAGTGCATTAGGTGTTTATTCAAAGAAGATTTAATCAATTAAACTAAATAGAGCCCAGAGAACATAAATTTCCAGGGACAGGACTGTGAGTTCAGCACCTTTCTTGAGGTCCTGGGAAAGACAAGTGAACAGCAGCACTGCAGGGGATTAAATCTCACATTCAGACAGTAAATCCATTACAAACACCTCAGAAACTCTTCAGGATAACAACTGATTCCTATTTTGGGTTTGTTTGGGATTTAGTGTTTTGAGATCTTTTCCTTATCATTTTTCTAGGTCTGATTATAAATAATTTTGTGATAGAGCTGATTAATGTCCTTGTCACCAGCATCCTTAAAATTCCCAGATTATTTCTGTGCCTACACCTCTATCTAAATGTTCTCCAAGCCTGACATCAAGAATGGACATTTCAAGTGTAAAAATGAGATTGACAAAACAATTTTCTCTGGAACAGGCAATATGAATTTTGATCCTACCAAATATTAAAGACATATTTATCATTACCCATGAGGCATCTGAATAATGCTGGCAAAATGCAGAAAATATAGGAAGAAATAGATTAAAGGGAAAATAAAAAATAAACAAATGAGGAATAAAAAGGAGTGACTCACAAGGTAAAACAACCTGCCTTTCTAAACAACAGATGCATGAATGTGAGGAAACAGTTTAATATTTAAGGAATTTAGAACTGTACAGAAAATTGTGGATTAGTAAAGAAAAAACCCTGTATTGTGGGGGATGTGGATATCCATGTCCCAACAGACCAGTCCATCCCTGGATAATGTGTTTATCTGTTCTCTGAACTGCCCCCAGCTTGTGAGCATTTAAAGCCTTTTGCTCTGCAAGCTTTTGAAGCTGGATCATTCAAACACTCATTTAAGCTCTGGTCAATAGTGCTGCAGCAGTTTATTGACAAAGCCAGGGCTGGGTTCAGAGCCTGGGTCACCCAAGAGTTTGCAGCATTGCAGGGAGTTAATCCAGCTGCTGATTTGAGGATTTAAAGTGCAGGTTATGCAAATCTGCCAGGAATTACTGCAGTAGATGCCCAGCTTCTTGTGGTCTTCTTTGCCTGGAAGGAAAAAATAAACTCCCAAACTTTTGGCTTGCTGCAGACAGAGGTTTTGGTCTTTCTTATTTTAAGAAAGTTTTATCTTCATGGTGTTTGGGGTCTTTTTACATTTGTATGCATTAAAACACACCATGAAATCCACACAAAATCCTTTTCATGTATCTACTCCACTTGAAATCACCTTGAAGCAACAAATCCTTGCTGTAAACTGATTCAGAAGTGCAGCCCCTTGTACACTGTTTTTGAAATTCAGCACACCTTGATTCTCTATCACTTGTGCCCCCAGCATCTACAGAACAACTTTTATGTGCTCCCTGCTGGAGAAATATGAGGAAAAATACCTAAAAAGACCATACTAGTTCAGTGCTTCTCTTGGCTCCAGTTTACCTGGGACTTAATGATGACAAATTAAAAAGAAAATTGATGATAACAATTATTCAGAGTGAAAAATAAGGGGGGGAAATGCAATCTGATTTCTACAATTATTCTTTGCCCCAGATTTTGACCTTATTTATGTAAATTCAAGAAAGACCTATTTTTTCCCAGTCTGGACATCCTGATTGCTTCATTCTTCATTACAGTACTCAAGGACTGAAAACAAAACAAAGACCTGATGCTCAGGGAGTTGCTTTAGTGGAGGACCTGGCAGTGCTGAATTAATGGTTAGACTCAATAATCTTATAGGACTTTACCAACCTGAATTGATTTGAAGTCTTCTCACTTTATTTTTTGTTAATTTGGACTTTTTTTCTCAGTTATATTTGGGGTTTAGAAAAGAGAGGAGGAACCAAAACTCTGAAGAGAAAAATAAATATTAATGAGAGAATAAAGTAAAACAACAGCAAACCCATTTGAATAAGAAGCTGGTGCAAAACAAGGACTTTATTCTTCATGTTGAAGTGTTTCTCACCAGCCAAGGAAGAAACAGGTGAGCACTTAAGGGCTCTTGTAGAAATCAAGAGAAATCTGACTCATAAATAAACATTGCTGTGCCTTCCATCTCTGCACACATTACAGCTCCCTTGCAATTAGGAAAATTCAAGAATAATCAGCTTAAATCCTGTGTTGGAATGAAATTTGGACTTCATTTTGAGCTGTGCCAGGGACCTAGAGGAGAAAGTTATCCATGCCCATCTCCTCACCTTCCCTTTCCCACCTGTGCTTCTGCAGGCAGGCAGAGGGATTGGTTCAGCTACAAAAACAAACACTAAATTAATCAGTTTCCAGCTGATAAAGCTTCTAATCTGTTCCTTTGTGCATCCCAGAACACAAAAGCTCTGTGGAAAGCAGCAGCTTTCTGTGGGCTGGAGTGGCTGCACACCCACAGCTGGAGAATTGCTTTTGTCTGCTTTGGGGAAATGCTGCCACATGTCAGGGTTTAATACCTGCAGAGGATATTAAATAGTAATTAAATTGTAGGTGTTGCAGAAGAACAAATTGTTTCAAATATGAAAGCTCATTTTTGGCTTCATTTCCCTCTTATTTTGTGCCGAGCATACATGACAGGACTGTCCTGTAAGATGTAAACATGGAATTTCTGACCTGAAATCCTGAAAATAGTTCCCTGTCCAGTGCTCAGTGTACTCCCAGCATGCCACAGAATGAGAGGTTTAGCTGTTTTCAGAGGTGACAAAATCTCCAGTAGCTGCCAATTGCTTGATGTAAAGTCTCCTTGGTGTCAGGGAATTGGTCACTTATCATTACAGAAGTGATGAAACTATTCCAAGTGAAAAAAATCCTAAAAATATAAAATCAAAACAAGGAATGAAAAAATATAGAGAAATTGTTTATTTTTGTGTTTAATTGGTTATAAGTAGGTTTTATACACATGCCTCAGCCTCTCATTTTCCTTGCTTTCATATTTTTCTACCAAACAAGGAATTAAATTTTTTTAAATTTTTTTAATCATAATTTCTGAACTCCTTTACATGCAAAATTTTCCTTCCTTCTTGCTTCATCCAAAAAATCTGAACTGGTCATTTATGCTTTTCTTACTAATCTTTTCCTTGTTTAACTTATGATCCCAGCTTTGACTTTAAGCTTTATTTTCATGTCTTAAACCTTGTTGAATGTTCCCTCAGTAAGAGATATTTTCTCCTGTATTTTCCACTTCATTTCATTTCACACCTCAGCCTAACTCTCAGCAATCTGTGGAGGAAATCTTTCCCCAGTCCTGTGGAATGAGGGGACACCTGGGGGCACGAGTAGGGAAGGCCTCATCAACCCATTTCTCATTTCAGATCTATAAATTCTCAGAGAAAAATCTGTCACCCAATTTGTCACATATCAACTGGGATGACAAACAAGAGAGAAGAAATAACTCTACCCTTGGAGCTGCTCAGTGATCCTGAGTTACAAGGCATCAGATCCACTGTTTTCTCCCAAAATTACTATGCGAAAGGTTATTTTTAACCTTTTCCTTCTAGTTTGGCCCATGGCTTCTTCCTAGCTAAAGCATTGATAGTGAAGTTTTTCAGCTGCTAAATCATTGCTCATCCTACACTGATGTAACAGTAAAGCATCCTAAAAGCCTCCTGATTGCTCAAATATTCACTTACTGAATAGCTAAAAATAGCTTAGGTGCCCTCTGAAACCTCCTTTTATCTACACACTTGTTTTCTCCTCTTTCTGTCCAAAAACTGATATTACAGTGATTTCTTTTTCCTTCCCAAAAGACATATTGCTAAATTAGAGCTGTCTATCGTTTTACAGTCTGGATCCTTTTTTGGGGGTTAGAAAATCCCAGATTGCAGGGGTTTGTCACAACTGCTAAAGTTGGTGACGTTTCATTGCAGTAAGATGAAATTTTCTTATTCTCAGACATTTTGAAGCCATGTTGTGACATCAGTACAGAATTTCCTGTATCATCCCTGGGGTCAGTTACATTTGTTAATCTGACTGGATTAGTCTGGAAATATAAAATATTATTTGTGATTCTCTTACAAAGATGGTGTGGATGTGGTGCCTGAAATGTTTTGTCTTTTATTATTGCTTTCAAGGATCCTTTAATAAAAAAGGTGTTTCCCACTCCCCTCAAACTTTTCCTCACTCGACACTACTGAATTCATTTAATGTACTTGTGAAAATATTGCCCCAAAACTGACAGGAATGAGCATAAATATCACACTGGAGTTTGGATCAAGGTCCTCTTTCAGTATTGGCCAAACTCTTTCTATAATCAATGTGCTAAAACCCACAAAGACAAACATGTACAGATGCCGGGTAAAGCTGAATCTGGCACTGTCAGCCAGATGATGCAGAAATAGAAACTAATTATTTCACTGAAACAGTCCTTAAAATGCTGTTCATTTCGTCTTTTTTTCACATTGAAGCCTTAGCAGTATGATGTTACTCCTTCAATTCCCTGTCTTTGCTGAAATTTCTCTGTGCTGCTGTTTATTTTAATCCCAACTCGTCCTGGGCATCACTGGTATTCATGGGTTTAAAACCAAACAGAAATGCAGGTTTATTTAGTAGAACTGTGCAAATCTGAAAAGCAGGAAAATTTTTTTGCTTTGCTCTCAGGGGCAGCATAAGCTTTCAGGGAAGGTAACAATAAACAGGAGAAAGGAGATAAATTCACTTGCTTCTAAATGTACTTGGACAAATATCAAATGTAAAATACCTGACTATAATAAAGAAGTTGGTTAAACTTCATTCTACGCAAATGTAGTTATTTGTAAAATAGTGTCAGTCAAGGAGTCTTTTTGTGAAATGACACATCTCAAGAAGTGTTTGGACAATGCTCTCAGGCACAGGGTGGGATTTTTGGGGTGTCTGTGTAGGGGCAGGGTTTGCACTCACTGATCCTTGTGGGTCCCTTCCAGTTCAGGATATTCTGGGATTCCATGATCCCACTGGATTGGGAGTTACTCCCTACTTGATAGTAATGCTGTCCCAAGATCTGTCTTTCATTTTCAACTGAAAATTATCTTTACCAGATCTGGTCAGGAAATAGAGGACATTTTAGCCTTTACCATGTAGGTCTCACAATGAAAAGGGGGGAAATTAAAAAGTCTTTAAGTGGGCCCAATATAAAAATCCAGATTTTCCTGTGTGGACACACAAGTTGTTGATTTGTGTCCCAATAAGAAGAGCAGGAATGATAGGTTTGGAGAAATTATTAAGAAACCCTTAATCTCAAAACAAGTTTTTCTGATCCTAAAACATATATATTCCCCAAAAATATAGAAATTCAGGAAAGGAGAGATGTCAGTGAGCTTGAACTTTCCTCTGAAATCACTTAGTGTTGGTCCCATTGATGAAATTTCATTTAACCAATGTGGGTTTCATGAGCCACAATCCTGTAAAGCACAGCACACCCTGATCACATTTGGAGAGTGTAATTGCTCATGGAAAGCAGAATGGAAAGGCAACAGGAATAAAAGTGACACTGCACCTTCCAGCTCTTCCTTGATGTCCCCAGACTCCTGGGGCATTGTGAAACTTTGATAGCAGGAACTGGTGCTGACCTCGGTGGAATTCCTTTAAGAAAGATTTGGACAAGGAATTCTTAAATAGAAAATCATTCAGGCAAATCATAAACTCACAATAGATCTTTAAAACCTGAGAAATCATCAATATCAGCACAAAGTAACCCCACAGTTACAGCTCTCCATCTTTATTTATAAGTAGGTGGTAACTGAATATCTGCAATTCTTTGTGTTCAGTGAAGAAAATGACTCCAACTTCCACTGTTTTTTTTTTTTCTCAATAATTTCTATTTATATATAAAAATTTTCATTTAAGTCATTAATTTAAGATCTTAAGCTCAAGTATTTGTTTAAATATAGTTGTATAACTTTTTGCTTGATGAGGCTCATACAAACACAAATGTAGTCTACAGAGAGAGATCATAATCAAAAAAGAAGGTACTATTTTATTTCCTATACAATACACACAAATTCCATGTGGCACTGAAATAGGCCATCAAAGAATGCAGAATGAATGCAACTTATTTCTAGAGCCCTAAATTAATTTCATTTCAGTTAAAGGAGATTTTTTCACTCACTTTCCTCTTATTTCCCCAAAACTCCAGTTCATGAAGGAGTTGATATTTTTAGACAGCTTTGAAATTATTTTAATGATTCAAGGTTGTATCCAAAGAGTGATTGCAAGAATTTTACCATGAAGTGGGCACTGCCTGCTGTGTTTGTGGGGTGAGGTGGAAGGAGGAGATCAAAGCTGAGCTTTAATTATTCCAAGGAATGCTGTGTGTGCATATTTTCCCTTTGCCTTTGAAGAAAAGCAGCAAAGAGAGGTTTTCAGGAGCCTAAATTTCTGCTGCTCCTACGAGTTCAGTAAATAGTGAGAATTCAAAAGAAAAATCAGAATTTGTCATTTACCCTTTCAGCCTCTTCACAAAATTAACATTCCCTGGAACCTAGATGAAATTCAGAAAGTTCTGATTTTAGTATTTTTTTTCCTGCTACAATGATAAAAATGTCTGATCTGAGGAAATATAAGTACTTTGGAAGGGGAATTCACTCCTCCAGCCTGGCTGCATTACCAACACAGGCTTCCAAAACTCCAGGAGGACTCCTGAGACTCCTGTGTGGAAAATACAAATGTTTATTGCATTTTAAATATCCTGTTAGGCAGAGAGAAAGTTAAAAGAAAAGTGGAAAAGCAATAACAAAAATTTGATGTCTACTTACAGAATTCCAAAACCCATTCCCATGGAAGACACCTGCAAGGGAAGCACAGGGATTTAATTCAGGAGCAATCCTTCTTCTTAATGTTCCTATCTTCAGAAGAAAAAAATTAATTTTTGGTTAAAATTCTTATATGAGATACTGGTGTTCTGGCCTGACTTCTTTTCTTATCACCTGTGAGAGGGGCAGATGGGAAGGATGTGTTGGCATCTAGGGGAAAACATCAAATTGTTTTTTATGCATCACAAAGTACACAAAAAAAGACAAGAACATCTTGAAAATATATACACTTACTGGAGCAATGGATATAAAATTTAGAGTATAAATGGCCTTAGAGGAAAGAAAGAATTAGACACACCAAGTTAAAAGCAATATGATTTTTTTTTTTTATTTAAGATACACTAAACTATTAAAACTTAGATTAATAGTAAAAAAGTCCACTGTGTCTTTCCCTGCTTTTATGACTTTGAGACAAATTACCTGGAGAAAAATCAAAACAAAATTCTGAGTATTTTAAATATGCACAGACAGCTGGTTGCATTTTCTTGCCCAAAACAGTGGCTGCAATGATAATTGGGTGGTCCAAACTGAAAAACACAAAGGCTCAAACTCAGGCAGTTCTATCCTGCATTTAATCAGGGTTTGGTTTTTTATGTGGAGTTCAGGATGGTGGTGTCAGTTTTCTTCCTCAGAAATGCTGATTTAATCTAAATAACCTAAAAGAGAATATTTCATTATGAGCAGCTTTCAGCAGGAAAAATCAAGAGTGAAGGTAGGGTAAAGCTTGGTCAGAGTTATGACAAAATTAACACCTCTTGATGAAGCCCTGGATATTTAGACCACCTTTTAAATGCACTGAGCCTGTAGAATTCACTTCCCCTGACTTTAGGTGTCTTCAGGGGAGTCCAGGCTGCCTTACATAAAATCTGTATTTTAGCTCTTGATTCCTGCAGCACATTTTAATACCTGCCTTTGCAGGGATGAATCAGGCCCGAGTCTCAGTGACTCTCTGATGACTGTGTTGAACAAGCTGTGTTGAATAACTCAGAAACTGATGATGCCTTGTGGGGCAAGAGCTGCACGTTCCTCTGGCTCTGTCCAGGGCATTTTCCAGATGCCTTCTGTCCCTTCATGGTCACCAGGAACTGATGCCTTGTCAAGGCTGACCTAGAACAAAGACCACACAGAGTTAGAGAATAAAGTAGGAATTTATTAAAAGGCCTCAATGGATCCACCTTGGGCAGCACAAGAGCCCAGCCAGGGCTGCACCCAAGATGAACCCAAATGGTCCCAAAATGCACGAGCGCTGCCGGGGTCTCTCCCTGGGATCAGCTCTGCTCCATGTGCACATTGCAATTCAGTGTCCAATCCCAGCTGCAGCCCCTGCAGTCCCATCCTGCTTGTTTTTCTCTCTTCAGCCCACGGGGTTTGTGCTCTTGGGGCTGAGATTTGGATCATTTGTCCTTGGTGCCCAGCTGGAGCAGGAATTGTTTTGTCTCCCTGCTCTGTGCAGAGAGCTCACCATGCCCTGATGTGAAGCTCAGACCCACAGACTAAAGCAGCACAGAATCTGAAAATATAAAAGTTAAACCCTGGGGATGTCTTTGCAGGATGGACAGGGGCAGCCATAATCCCATTTTCATTCCCTGTCTCCTGTTTATTCACCCAAAGAACAGTTTGAGTACAATCCCTCTCCCAGAAATCCTAGGCAATTAAATAGTACAGGTGAGAGTGTGTCACTTACCTGAGGGTCAGGTTATGGTGAAATGCATTAGCACAGACAGCTGAAAACTACTGCCTAAGTTAATATGAATACAGAGTATTCTAAAAAGTTCCTGCAGTAAATATACACCACATAATAAATTTGGCATCAATCCCCCACCCAAGGAGAAATGTTCTTTTCCTGGCTTGTCACAGACAGCACTTAGTGGCCAAGTTGAGCATGTTTTGAAGAAGGTCCAATACTGTGACAGACAATTTTATGTCTCCATGTGCTCAACTTGTTGATGCAGAAGACCCTGATTTTTCAGCAAGCAGTACCTAGGCAGAGCTCCAGCACCCTCATCCCTTAGGCTCCAGGGTCTGTGTGCTGACACAGCCTTTTCACTATTAAGCAGTGCCTGAAAATAGTAGAAAGCAGATGGTGCTTCCTCACCCTCCATTAGAAACAAACAGCAAGAGGAGCATTCTGGCAGTTTTCACTTTTCACTTAAGCACTGGCACCACTGTGGAAATCTGATTGAGCCTCCTTAGTGGTTAAGGACAAACCCAAAATTAAACCAGATTTCAGGCACCTCAGTGAGGGGGAAGGAAGCTACTTAAACACATACACAAACCCCCTGGTTTGCTTTCTTTTCAATTTTCTTTCCTAGAGATACTGGAACTATGCTGATTTTATTAGTAGGGTGTGTAGGGCTACATCCAAAGATTAATTAATTAATTGGAGAAGGACTCCTTTACTCTGCACATGTTCTCTGCAGCACTGTTCATGTCCCATGCAGCTTCCCCTGCACCCAGCTCCCTCCTGGGTGACAGGAACAAAGGCAGAGCTGGTGGCCTTGCAGCAGTGCCCTGAGCAACCCCTTGTCCCATCCTCTGGCCATGCTTTGATTCCTGCTCCAAGCCTCTCCAAGCCAATTCCCTGCTGACAAACCTGGAACAGGTGAAATCTTTACCATCAAGAACTGAAAAGTTGAAAAGAAACCCTGATACAGACCCTCAGATATACAGCTGTCCTGTAGAGGTGAAGTAAAAAAAATCTTCTAGTCACTTTAATAGACACTGAAACAACTTTTATTTCTAACAAAAATCTTTTTTGTGCGTTAGAAATATTGTCCATCTTTTGTCCAAAAGTCCTCAATTATCCATCCTCATTGCCCTTCCTTCCTTTTTTTTTTTCATTTAAGGCCCTTCAGACATTGTCTTTTTTTATTTATTTTTTTTAATGAGGGGAATATTTCTGGCTTTTATGAAACAGCTTCATAAGGCATGAGCAGAATTATGGATCAGTTCTTAAAAATATTTCATTATCCCTGATGTGCTGTAATTAGCTGACAAGAAGTGCAGCCTTTCATGTGTGTCACCTGGTTGGTGAAGGAAAAACCAATAGCCTATTTATAAAGATTTTGAAGCCAAACGAGTACATAACTTGAAACCCTTTGATTAATTTCAGTAGGATTCAGACCTAAAATTCTCAAAACAATGGATATATTTCCACTTAACAGACTATGACCTTGTGTGTTTCCAGTAACTCCTCTGCCCTGTATTTAAATTCTATAATCCTGGCCCAAAAGGGAGCAAGACAGGTACAACAGGTTACAACATCCATCTTGGAGTTCAGTGCTTGGAAGCTTTCCTTGGCATCTTTGATAGCACAGGTACTGCTCTGGAATACTCTGTAATTTCCCTTGCTAGTTATTTCCACTTAAAACAAGATTTTTTTGTGCTGCTCCCCAAGCCAATGATCTTCATCTCTGGTCCCACTCCTTGTTGTTCCATTATCCATTAACCTTTCTTGAGGGTGTCTGTAGTGACTCTCCAGTCCCACACCATGCCACTGAAAATGCATCTTCAGGAACTGTACTTCATGTGGCAAAATATTTAGTGAAGCAGTTAATTACTGATTATTCCAAGGCTGATCCCTTTGGATAATGACTCCATTTGCTAATTCTCTTTTTATAACAACCAATTTCAACCAATCCTTTCCTTACTTCATCCACTGCCTGCAGTTCTCCCAATGTAAGATGTAACCAAAAGTATGTATTCCATTTCCAGGTGGGGCAGCGTTCTTGATCTTTTCCATGATTCATCCCTCACCATTCCAGGGGGATATCTTCTGTTCATGGCCACTGAGTGTCCCTGCAGGGCTGATCAAATTCCAGCATCCCATGGGGAGATGCTCCGCCCAGGGCAGGAGCCAAGCATTCCTACCTGGATACAATCTGAGCCTGGAACAGCACAGCAGCCTTTGCCCACTGCATTCCCAGAGGAGCAGCTTTCTCCTGCCCTGCATTCCCAGAGGAAGAGCAGGCCCATCTGCAGCAGCCCTGGAGCTGCAGAGGAAAACTGCAGCCTTGTGCAGGATCCCTGCTCCAGCAGAAGCACAGCTGGCACTGCAGGAGGGCTGAGCCCCCATGGGATGGGACTGTGCCACCACCCTGACACACAGGGGCTCAGCTCCTGCTCTCACTCTGGCAGTGGTTTGTTTGTACTATTGCATTTGTATTTTTAATTTTCCTAGTAAAGAACTGTTATTCCTCTTCCCATATCTTTGCCTGAGAGCCTCTTAATTTCAAAAATATAGTTATTTGGAGGGAGTGGATTTACATTTTCTATTTCAAGGGAGGCTCCTGCCTTCCTTAGCAGACACCTGTCTTTTCACAAAAAGACATCCAACAACAGCTGGTCCCAAAGTGACTCCAGTGAGAATCTGACTTTGTAATTTTTCCTAACAGGAAAATTCACCCGTGAGTTTTTCCTCACTCCAGTCAGTATTCGTTGGATCCCTACACTGTACCTTTGCCATTGGTACAGCTCTAAGGACCTGATGGTGCAATTAAGGATTCTTTTTCCCAATAATCCGTCTCCAAACAATGTGAATATGTGTTTCTCCCTACTGACACCTTCCCCCCCAGTAATTCCAATTTCATGCTTGTAGTCCTGATTCTCTCTGAGATCCACACCCTTGCTCCATGGTATTACACATTTTCTTATCTGTTCACATGTAGATGTTTCTATAGCTGTCATGGCAGAAAGGGAGTCAATGAAAGACATGATAAATACAAGTAGAGTTATGGCAGTTCCACTATTTAGGAGTTCAGATGTTCGAAACAGTTTCAGAGTTACAGGTAGAGACCAGGATGGAAAAGGCTTCTCTAGGCTTTCAAAATCACTTAATGGGATTTAAACACTTAAGCTCTTTTTCTGAATCACATTTTAGTTTTACTTGAGAAGTGTTTGGGAATTTGGAATGGATGGATTGAATATTTAGGGAAGTCCTCTGTTAGAAGATCAGAACTGAAGAAATTCTTCCCTGTGAGGATGGTGAGGCCCTGGCACAGTGCCCAGCGAAGCTCTGGATCCCTGGAAGTGTCTGAGGCCAGGCTGGATGTGGCTTGGAGTGCCCTGGGATAGTGAAAGTTGTCCTTGCTCATGGCAGGGGGCTGGAACTGGTGATTTTAAGGTCCCTTCCAACCCAAACCATTCTGTGATTCTTTCAATCTATAACTTCACTCTTCTCAGGTTTAGTCATTTAATCTAACGTCATGATCAAACTCTTTCACAACCAGTGGAAAGGCACAGATTTCCCTTTAAATATTTATTTTGCTATGGCCTGACTCTGAATAAATCTGTCCCTCCCTCAGATTTCAAAGGGAGTTTAAATGACTGGTTTAATTTCCAGTAGCTAAAATCAGATGGGTTGAATCCTCTTTTCCATACCAGTTCTGTGGTTGGTGTCAGCCATGGAAAACTGGCCTTAGAGGTAAGATTTTATCTTCCAGTCTTTATTATCTGACTTGACTAAGTATTTCAGCAGACCCAACAGATTTGCCATCAAGCACATAAACAGCCAGGTTGTGTTTAACATTTTTGGTTCCACACAAACGCTAAAGGTAATGTTTAAAGTGGGAAACATTAGTGTTTATATTCCTTAACCACAGAATCATAGTCATCAAATAATTTATAATGAAAGGACCTCTAAGATCATGAATATACAAATCTTACCATTTTCTGTAAAAAGATGTGACAAAGATATTATTGTCCATAAAGTGATGTTTGCTGATAGGACTTTTTACTGCTAATGTACAAAGATGGGAGCTTTGTCACTGAGTGAAAATGAGTTTTTAATGTGGAACTGCATTACTGCCCAAGGCTTGGTTATGTTCAATTACTGCTATAATGGTGAAGTTTCAGTGGCTCAGTCACTGATTTCACACAGTACTCATACAACTGAGAAGAGGTTTTGCCATTGATTTCATAATCCAGTCTAGGACATACTGGAAACTTTTTCTGTTCTTCTGCTTTGACTGAAACTTTCCTGTTACTCATCTCTTTAGCATCAAGATGCCTTGACAGGCAGGCAGGCTGACAGATAAAGTAGAGGTGGTGAGGAAAACAATTCTTTTGGCAAGGTATGTCCTCAGCAAAGCTCAGAAATTTCTTCAGGCTAAGAAAGAAAACTTATGAAAGGCTGACAACTGAAACTTTCTCTCAAATCACTGGAAAACAAAAATACAGATAACCAAGACACTCCTTTAAAGGAAAAAGAACCCAAATCAACAGAAAACCAAAACCAAATATCTATGGACTTTAAATTGATAAAGATATCTCTCTAAGTAATTGTTCTGGACAGTTTTATTTCAATTTCTAAGCCCCCTATAGCTGCTAATAATTTTAATTATTTCATTTTAATTATTTCATTATTTTAATGTCATTTTTCCTATTGTAACGATGGGCGACCAAAAACAAAAAGAGCCAAGCCCTGACCAAGATTATTCAAGGAGTCTGTGGAAAATTAGAGAATTGAACAAGGTCCCTTAACTTCTAGGCTAAGAACATATTTAAAACCACCAGCCAACAACAGAAAGATGTCAAAAAATAAGAAACAACCATAAGTCACCCCCCGCCTTGTTGTTTTTTTTTAAGTAGCATCTAAGGTGTGAGAAATGTTTTTCACCAAAGGCTGAAGAAAAAGCCCCAAAGCCTCACTTTGCACCTTCAGAGCTGAGCACCATGAAGTGAACAGCATTTTGGAGAGCCAGCACTCAGCTGCAGTCACTCAGAAGTTGTGTGCTGTGTTTTCCCTCGCTCCTCAAACACTCAGGCACGTTTTCTGATGACAGCTTTATGCAAGTGACAGCTTCTCTGTCAGCAATATGCTGCTTCATGCAGGCAATTTGGCAAGCAGAAAGCCCCTTTTACCAGAAACAGGGTGTGAGATAATGTCATTTCTCTACAAAGATATCTTCTCCTGGAGGGGACTCAGACCAGTGAAAATACCTTCCCTAATAAATATTTTACAGCTTTTTTTTGGTTTTTTTACAGCTGTGCTGTTCAAATCCTGCCTTCTATGTATGCACACCACAGATAAAGTGTTGTAAATCAGTTTTGTGTGCCTTTGCTTTGTGTCTTGCAGAAGCAAGGCAACATTTTGGAGCTGGGGATGCTCAGCCTGGAGAAAAGGAGACTCAGGGCTGCCCTCATCACTCTGCACAGCTCCTGAAAGGTGCCTGTGCTCAGCTGGAGCTGGGCTCTTTCTCCAGCAGCACTGACACAACCACAGCACACAGCCTCCAGCTGCACCAAGGGAAATACAGGCTGGATATCAGGAAAAAGTTTTTTCCCAGAAAGAGTGATAAAGTTCTGGAATGGCTGCCTGGGGAGGTGGTGCAGTCCCCATCCCTGGGTGTGTTTAACAAAGCCTGGATGTGGCACTGGGTGCCAGGGTTGAGTTGAGCTGTTGGGGCTGGGTTGGACTCAATGACCTTGAAGGTCTCTTCCAGACTGGGAATTCTGGGAATTCTGGAAATTCTGTGCTCCTTGCTTTGACACTGAGATTTGGGGTTAAAGGCTGGATTTGTGTCAGGGGAGATACATCTGACCTGCACAGAGGGAGGCAAGGTGGAAAAATGTGGGGATGACTCCAGAGGTGCTGCTCATGCCTTTGGATGAGAACAGGTGGAGGTGTCACAGGCACAATGTTGGGAATTTGTTGTAATGTAAATATAGACCTTCAGTGGGGTGGAGCAAATCTAGGAAATGAGCATTGCAAAAAATTGGCAATTTTTTGTTTCTTTTCTTATACTTGCAATTAATGAGTTGTCATTCAAATTTTGTATTAAATTCCATTTTGAGATTATCCTCATTCATTTTATTTTTTAGAATAAGGATTGCTGTATTATGTTTTAGTTCTATTTGACATCATGGTAGTTTTTAATTTAAATTTAATCCAGACTAATTTATCCTTATAATCTGACTGCTGTATATAAGCACACAACTATTTAAACACACAAATGATCCATGAAGATTCAGAAGCACAGATCTATTACATATAAAAATGTAGACAAAATCCATCTGTGTAGGCATAAAAAAATGCAGATTAAAAACCAAACTGTGAATTTATTTCTACTTCTTTTTGAATTTATTCAATTCAAAGCTTGAAAACAAAGCTGGCATAGAAGACATCAAATATACCGAGATATGTCTAGCACAAGTCAACATAAATTGTACTGTCAGTGCTGTCTCCTTGCTTACACCACCAATTTGGGAACAACTTTTAGCTTTGATTCAAATGCCTGCTCATTTTGAAAATGACAAATGAGTAGGAAAACATTTTTACTGACATGGGGACATTGGTTTCTTAGAACCCTCGGCTACAAAAACACTGGGTGGTCAAAATTATGAAAAATTGTATTCCATTTTCCCTGGGAAAGATGTATCTGAGACTGCCCAATTTCTTTTTATGCACTGCCACATTTATTACTATAGTAACAACATACAGCTTTCTAATTTGCTTGATTGCAGGCTGGGGATCAGAGAGAAAAGCAGATTGGTGAAATTTTCACTAAGATATGAATCTTTCTACTTAAAAAATTGTCCGAGAAGGAACATTCAGTTCTCTGCTGTTGCTATACAAAAATGAAGCCATTTTATTTTTTGTCCTCAGCAAGACCTGATGGAAGAAAAAACAAATTACTTTGGCTTTCTTTTAGCTTTTATTTCTTTTAGTTTTGTCACTGTGAGAATAGAACTTTCAAAAAACTTCCCCAACATCGATGCTCTCCATCCACTGTTCTGCTTTTTTTTTTTTTTTTAATTTCATTTTGGATTGTGGGGTTTTTTTGTCATTGTTGTAACACCAGCAGCTCTAAAATCCAAGATTCCACTTAAATTTGTTTTCTCTTCAAATGCCTCATACAAAGAAAGAGGAATCTTCTCGTTGCTATCATTGTACAATGATTTGTGGTTAAGAGAAGTGGATTTACTGATTTTTTGGCACATCCTTTGCTCTGTTTTTAATCTTATGGACAACAAACACCATTTGTGTATTTATCCTCCTGTACTTTCAAAAGGCTTGTGCTGGTAAATTGGAATATCTGAATTTCTATTTGCCAAGTAGGGCAGCAATGACAAATTTTCCTGTGCTCCAGATGTCTCCTGTAGTTACAGACACACAGAGAAATGTCCAGAGCAGGATTTCTCCCTACATTCTCTATATATATATATTTGAAAACCTCTGGCAGAACTGCAGGAGAAGCACCCACAGGTTCTTGACTTAGACATTTACAAACAACCTGGTTGAAATGCAGCCACTGCCACACTCACTTCAAAGCAAAGAGTGCATTTTTGCCCTGCTAAAGCTCAAACCTATTTTGGTGAATCTATACGATTCAGATTCCATAAAATCAGAAAGCCATTTTTTATGCTATTTTTCACTTGAATGTGAAATGCTGTTATCCTGGGAATGCAAAACAGGAAATGAATTATATTTTGCTTGAGAAGAAAGTATTTTCGATAGGAAAAAAAAAAAAAACAGCTCACTTGCCTGGAGCTGTTATTATGTCTACCAAAACCAAAAGTGCTCTTAAGTTACCCTTAAAGCAGCATAATATGCACACAGCAAAAAGTATAAAGCAGAATCTCTGCAAGTTACTCTCCAGTGTAATTCATTCTCAGGATCCAGCTCCTCCAAAGTCATTATACACTTGGTAATAGAATGCTGCAAACCAAATACAGGATATGTTTTCTAAAGCCTATTATGGCTGACATCAAAAGAGTCAGGAAAGCAGAGATTTCATACAATTTAAATAAACTAATTTAAATGCACTGCATCTGCCCAATGATCAAAACAACGTGTGGGACTGATAAGGCTTTTTTCTTTTTTAGTTTTCCTCTTCATGCTTTCAAGGGTGGTTTTTGTTACCATTTCCATCCTAATGGCCACAATTTGTACTTTTTGAAGGAACTCATAGGAGATTTAAGTGAAAAACAAGGAGAGAAATACCAACATCTACATGAAAGTGCAGAGGTCATACAACTTCATACTGAGCAATGTATAAACTGAAACTCCATTGAGCAAATTGGCAACAACTTCTGGAAAATTCCTATGGATGTAAAGGCACCATACCATGGAGAAGAGGATCAGAAATATGACGTACAGGATCCTGAAAATCAGGGAATCATAAAGTGGTTTGGATTGGAAAGGACCAAATCACAGTTTGGTTTGGAAAGGACCTTCAAAATCATTCAGTTCCATCCCTTGCCATGGGCAGGGACACTTCCCACCATCCCAGGCTGCTCCAAGCCCTGTCCAGCCTGGCCTTGGACACTTCCAGGGATCCAGGGGCAGCCACAGCTTCTCTGGGCACCCTGTGCCAGGGCCCCAGCACCCTCACAGGGAGGAATTTCTTCCTAAACTCTAAACCAAGTTTCCCCTCTTCAGTTTGAAGCCATTCCCCTTGTCCCCAGTCCCTCCCCAGCTCTTCTGGAGCCCCTTCAGACCCTGCCAGGGGCTCTGAGCTCTCCCTGGAGCCTTCTCTTCTCCAGGTGAGCACCCCCAGCTCTCCCAGCCTGGCTCCAGAGCAAAGTTCTCCAGCCCTCAAAGCACCTTCGTGGCCTCCTCTGGACTCATTTCAGCAGCTCCACATCCTCCCCGTGGTGTGATGAACCCATCCCCACCCGAGGCTCTTCTACAAGGTTATAATGCACTAAATCCTATACCACAGCCCCATAGGATGATCCCAGTGATAAGGATAAGGCCCAAAATACTCAGGAGATAAGGAGACGAGGTGAAGTCAAGCTTTTCTTTGAAAAGGGGGGAAAATCAGTTCCCTAGCTTGAAACAAGTTCTCCACTTTTAAACGGTTTTGTGTTGGCATTTTTGGTTGGTTCCTTTGTTGGGTTGGTTGGTTGATTGGTTATTTTGAGGATGTATTTTTTTTTTAAGACCAACCATACCCATTGAGAAAGGTAAAAGATCATGAGTTAGCACGTGCAAAGGCACAGTAGAAGCATGCAGCTTAATGGATATTTTGGGATGGTTGTACTCCTCTTAACTCATAATAGGAGAGAGAAAAAGAGTTCAAAATGTGATAGATGTGTCCTCATTTAATCCTTTAAAAGATAGAGGTCTAATCTGGAGACAGTCACTGCCTTTGACATCCATGGAGAGAAATAAACCCTCCCATGGGATCATAAAATTAATCAGATGAGTGAGCTCTGGGGGAAACTGCTTCCAGTGACAGAAGAGAGCAGAAGGTGATCACTGATGTCTTTGACAGAAGAAAATACAGAGGAAAGAGTTTAATGTCTTCCAGAATTAAAAAAAAAAAAAAAAAAAGAGTTACTTCCACCAGAATTTCATACACTCTCCTAAATTAATAGGTGTCTGATAGTTTTGCACATGAAGGCATGACCCACGGTGAAGCAAAGCTCAGGAAAAATGTTCCTTCAGATGAATTCTGGAAGGTGTTTTTCTAGGAGCACAGACATCCACTTCTCCCAATAATTACATTAAATATGAACTGGGTTTGGCACAGAAACAAGTTAATAAGTGTGAACCACTCAGAAGAGATGCTCCTCTCATTTTAATCAGTTTCACATGGGTAACTGTTAATTTCCTAGCAAAGTGAATAATCCTGTTGGAGAAACACAAATATGTGAGAGTAAACAAGCAGACTATAACCTTCAGCTGAGAGGGAAGGGGAAGGACTTCCAGAGCATGAAGTACAGTGAGTGAAAAATAAGCCATATGCCAGCTATTACCCCTTGATAGTTGCTTTGGATACCGAGGAGCATTACTCTGTCTGTTTGTGCAACGTGAGAAGTGGAATTAAGATTTCAGAAGCACAGTTTATTATTCAGGGAGGCTAATACATATGCATAAGTTAGGAGCATTAGTTTTAATAAAAAAAAAATCATTACATTACCTAGAAGCATTTTATCCATTTTTATTAAAAATCCAAGTGATACTCTGTTACAAATAAATTACTGCTGGCTGATAAGCCCCAAATTATTTAACTTCAACCTACTTTGTTATTTAATGCAATGAGAGTATATGGTTTCTTCAGTGCTTTTGTGAAATGGGGGAGCTATTAATAAATCTGATTTTGCTTGGCTTTCTCTTCAAGGAGATCTTTAAAATACTCATATATTAATATTGAATTAATTTTTGGGGAGGGACAGACCCTTAGCTGGAAATCACTTTCTCTTTTCTGCCAAGGGCATGATTTATGTTAATTTACTTCAGGTGAAAACTATGAATATTTCCATACATTTAAGTTGCTGAAAACACAACTAGATCCTAAAAGGGGCAGAACTGCAAGCTTCCTCTGCAGTCTCTAAAGCTCCATGTTCAAAGAATTACCTATAGATAAAGTCTCTTTTGCATTAGTAATCTCATCAGAAATTAGAGGAATTTATTTATGTACCTGGAGAGGAGCTCAGGTACCTGATTCCTTTATGGAGGTCTCAACTGCAACACCTAAATTTACAATTTGGGAGCCTTTAGAGAGAGGACCTGAATTGCACCCCTAAAAATAAACACCACAGCTTCTGTCCCTCTTTTTCCAAGAAGTTATTTTCTCTCAGTCTCATTTAAAGGTCTTAAAATTTTAGAGTTTGGACAATTCAATCCCAACTTGTAATGGATAAAGGAAGATAAAATTAATGACTGGGGGATTTCCCCTAAAACTTTATTACATTCTAAGACATCTGAGGAATAATAATTTAAATAACCCATTGTTGCAAAGAAATGATCAAACCTACACTTGTCTATTGTGTTTATTTAATAAAATTCTGTGGCTTTTAAAACCACACAGCATTTCCCATTCCAGCTTTTGTCTGTGGAGATTGGAACCAGACAGCAGAACATTTTAATGTGCAGTGAAAGTCAGCAGTGTAAGGTCTCTCTTTTTCAAAGAAAATAGGGCAATGAACGTGGAGAACCATGCTGGTGACAGACTGTGAAAAGGAGCAGGAATGTATCAAGGTCTTTAATTGAGCTCCTTCATTCTTAAAATGAATCCCATGCAGCAGCTCTTTGGCAGGAGTAGCTGGGCTGCTCTGAAGAGCTGTCTGACAGCAACCACAAGGCCACATCAATTCTCCTGACACCTGAAAGCATCACACCATCACATGATGACTTCATATTCATTAAAGTCTCTCCTAAACCACCTTTGATAAGCTGCAGGACTGCAGAACAAAGAAGAAATAGACTTGGTGAAATTACTGCTCCTAATTTGTAGGACAGAAGTCGAAATTATCACTTTCTGTAACTCCCTGAAAAGAGGATGTGGTAAGGGGAGGGTCAGCCAGTGGCAGGAAGAGAGGACCTGGCCTCAAGTGACAGGGGAGGTTCAGGCTGGACACCAGAAAGGATTTCTACATCAAAAGGGTTGTTAAATATTGGAATGTGCTGCCCAGGGAGGTTTGGAGTCCTCATCCCTGGAGGTGTCCAAGGAACGCCTGGATGTGGCACTCAGTGCTCTGGGCTGGGGACAAGGTGGGGATCGGGCACAGCTTGGGCTTGATGCTCTTTGAGGGTTTTTTCAACCTCAATCATTCTGTGAAATTCTATTCCATTATCCTTTTTGAGGCTTTTTGTCTTCCTGACTACAGCATGAAATGAGGAAGTGTTTGATATTGCCCTTTAGCCAAGAAGTGCTGGCTGATCATGTCCAAGCTGCTGAAGTGGTGGTTGACCATGTCCAAGGTGTATGAGAAGTGGAACCCTCTGGGAAAGGAGCCTTTTCCTGATATCCAACCTAAACCTCCACAGAAATCACATGAAAACTGTGTTTTCTTTTTTAAAAGGCCAGTTTGGCTTCCTTCATAGTTAACAGAGGCAAAGAGAGAGTTATTTCAGGACACGCTTTGTTTAATCTATTTTAGATATTTATTTGGCAAGGGGTGAGTTGGTCACACAATCCACTGAATCTCCACTGTCAGAGGCAGTCAAAGGTCAAGTATAAATATTGAAACTATAAATATCTACACTTTGAATATAAAATCCATATTCCACGTTGAAAATCAGCCAGTCCCCTGGTTCCCAAACAGCCAATCTTGGGGAAAGCAGCAGGCAGCAACCACCATCAGCCTTCCCACTACCAGAAACAGTTCCTACAGTGAGTGCACTTCCAGCAGTGAGCTCCCAGGAGCAGATAAATGCTTCCTTTGGGATATGCCCACAGCCATGTACATTTGGATGGCACGGAGCAGCCGAGCGTGTAATTCATATTTATGTGCTGTCAGGATTTAAAACCCAGTCATTTCTCCCAATCCAGTGAAAAGACATACAGAAAGGAATTTTTTTTGCTGAAATTATAGGTTCAACAAATTGAGGCATTTTCTTTTTTTCCTTTTTATCCAGTAGCTTGTGGTGAGATTTGAAATTTTTCTCAGCCAAGGAGAGCTAAACCCACGTAAACCTTTTCTAACCACTAGGCTGAAGTCTGGTGGGTTCTATAATTCTCTTGCCAATATTTTTTTTTGTTATTCATGCTAATTACCAGTTACCCATGCTCAAGAAAGGAATAGGATTTGTGGTTAGCTGATGCACCCAGGAGACAGGGAGCTGCATGTTCACCATGCTCTGATGAATGCATACATTACACATATTAATTGGAAGTGAGACTGAAACCTTGCTCCCTTTCCTCCAGTAAGTAACTGGCCTCTGGGGCTCAAAATCACATTTACTAATCTCCCTCTCTCTCAGTGGTCCAATTCATGCTGAATTATTTCATGCAAAGTGGAGCAGCCTAAGGAGAGAGTGGAAACATCTGCTTCCCACACACCAGACAAGTCCCCAGGAGCTGGGAGCCTTTTGGCTGGAGGTTCTTGTGCACACACAGAGGGTTCATCTTTGGGATTATGCCAGGGTTTCTCACCCTCAAGGGGGAGGTTCTGCTTCCCAGGTAAAGGGTGGTAGCATTTCCTTCATGGAAGAAAGGATTCCTCTCTGTTTTGGGACTTATTTTTGGTTTGTCTGTTTGATTTTTTATATAGACAAAAGACTAGGTTGTTAAATTCCAGGAGCATACATAACTGTGAATTCCCCAGAAAGAGAAGGCAGGTCTTTACAGTTCAGCATGAAACACTGAAATCCTCCAGAGTAGTACAATTCAAGGGACAAACCTTCTTTAAAGTTACTTTTTGCCCAGCCAACATTTTCCCATAGGCAGGACTGGCTGTTTTAGCTCTCTTCCTCCTGCAATTCCAGTTTGGATGCCTCTGGATTGTGCTCAGCAGCCTGGCACCTGAGGGCACTGCCACCAGTAGCACTGTGACACATTATCCACCACCCTGCATGTGACACAGAGTGATTTATTAACTCTCACACAAGAAGTGTGTGGCAAATGGCAGGGCTGAACCTGTTTCCTGAGCCTTAATGTAATATCTTATCTGCTGGACTATGCTTTCTCTGAAGGTTTAAATTCTGAAAGTTTTGACAGCCAGATGCCTTTCAGTTACAATTTAATGTCTCAGAATTCAGTCATGCACATATTGCCCTGGTCAAATTCTGATTTGTGGTATCAAAGTCAATTATTTTTCATTTTTTGCTTCCTGGGTAGGCAATTTGTAATGTGAAATGTAACTTGACTGTCCTATTTGATGTATTGATGGCTCCTTTCCTACTTCAACTGGAAAAGATTATTATTTTCCTAAAACATTTTTCACATGCAATAAAATAGAATTAGTCCTTTCTCTTCCTCCCCCTTCTTTTTCTTTCTTTTTTTTTTTTTTCCTAACACAGCATACAAGGGACTTCTCATTCAGGTTACTGAAGCTTGAAAGAGAAGAGCAATATCTCCAACAAGGCTTGAGTCCTCAATGGAAATAAAAAGTAGCTGAGCAGGACTATTTGGACTAAAAAAACACATTCATTTACACTATTAATTTTATTCTGTGTGGGAGGGTTTAGTCCTCAAAAATTAAGGACATTTTACACCTAACAAAATAGTATGATTATCCTTATAAATCTGAACAAACCAACTTGCCCTGCCTGCATCCAGTCAGCTAAATTTCAGACTTTAGGGTGCCAAAATCCTAAATCAGGGGCAGGGAGATGATGACACATGACCAGACTGAGGAAGGTGATTCTCCCTCTCTGCTCTGCTCTTGTGAGATCTTGCTTCCAGGTCTGGGATCCCCACTATCAGAAGGATGTGGAGTTATTGGAGAAAGTCCAGATAAGGCCACAGAGATGCTCCAAGGGCTGGAGAACCTTGATATGACCCACCTCTGAGGGATAATGAGTGAGCGTCTTGCTAATAGATCCCCTGGGTGAATTAGAGTGAAACAAAACTGATTTAAAATTCAGGTTTATTAAAAAAACAGTGGTTGCAATGGAAAGAAGGTATTTGGATGTTATGGTTCCTTTCTGTAAAATATAATGAATATTTATGTAAAGGAAGGAAGGAAGGAAGGAAGGAAGGAAGGAAGGAAGGAAGGAAGGAAGGAAGGAAGGAAGGAAGGAAGGAAGGAAGGAAGGAAGGAAGGAAGGAAGGAAGGAAGGAAGGAAGGAAGGAAGGAAGGAAGGAAGGAAGGAAGGAAGGAAGGAAGGAAGGAAGGAAGGAAGGAAGGAAGGAAGGAAGGAAGGAAGGAAGGAAGGAAGGAAGGAAGGAAGGAAGGAAGGAAGGAAGGAAGGAAGGAAGGAAGGAAGGAAGGAAGGAAGGAAGGAAGGAAGGAAGGAAGGAAGGAAGGAAGGAAGGTAGAGTGGCCTTTCTTCCCAAAGAAAGAAAAAGAAAATAGTGCAGATGAAAGATATCACAACCTATGCATCCAGTGGCAAGTCTTGAACCTTGTTCTGTTGTTTAAAATACACAAATTTAGTTGTCTAAACACAGATATCCACATATGTGCAAAGAATCTGAGTGCTTCTGATGGCCAGTGAAGGTCTGATCAATGCTGTGGACTCGAGAGGGCTGTCCCAGGCACCAGGTGGAGGATGGAACACCAGGATGGATCTTCCAGCACCTCCCTCAGCAGGCTGGGTTTGGTTTTTTGGAGTTTTTGGTGCCTTGGGCCACCAGTGAGTCACAGTGGATGACTGTGAGCATCTCCAGGACCAGTTGACGCTTGTGTTATCACAGCAGAATCAGGGGTGGGGTCTGGACACATTGTCCTCTGTGCAGGAACAAGGGGCTGTTTGGAGAGAGAGGGAGAGAGAGATCAGAACTGCAGCCTGTCTGCTTTCACATGGGAAAATATTTGCAGACCATTTGCCTCTTTGGGGTTGAACAATTTCCTTCTCCAGCAGAGCAGGGAGAAAAGGTCACTCTGATTTTGAGATAATGGCTGCTGTTATCTACAAGAGGGACAGGATGTGAGCACTGAAGCTCTTGCTTTGTGTATTCCAGACCATAAATTCCAGAGGGTACATTATTCTGAGAGTTTCTTACAGGGAGGGCTACAAGATTTCTCTTCTCTAATGAGCAGTGAAGGAAGGAACGTTATGTAAGAGGTGAAAAAGTCACAGAATCACAGAATGGTTTGGGGTGGAAGGGACTTAAAGATCATCCCAATCCAAACCCCTGCCATGGGCAGGGACACCTCCCACTGTCCCAGGCTGCCCCAAGCCCTGTCCAGGCTGGCCTTGAGAACTTCCAGGGATCCAGGGGCAGCCACAGCTGCTCTGGGAATTCCATCCCAACTCTTCCTCACTCTCCCAGCCAGGAATTCCTTCCCAATATCCCACCCATCCCTGCCCTCTGGCAGTGGGAGCCATTCTCTGTGTCCTGTCCCCCCATCCCTTGTCCCCAGTCCCTCTCCAGCTCTCCTGGAGCCCCTTCAGGCCCTGCAGGGGCTCTGAGCTCTCCCTGGAGCCTTCTCCTCTCCAGGGGTATATTCCCAGCTCTCCCAGCCTGGCTCCAGAGCAGAGGGGCTCCAGCCCCCAAAGCATTATATTAGATAAATATTTATCTCAAATATTTGAGACACATAATATTCTCAAAGAACATTTATCCTACTGCCCCAGTCACTTTTTAGTTTTCACTTTCTGGTTTTGGTAACTGCCTCTAAAATCTAGCAGCAGCTTTTAATCCTCATCTCACTTTCTCCTTACTTAATTTTTTACTCTGGAGTAACAATCAACCAACCATAGTGCCAGGGATTCACAATTCCTTGTTGTTCTGTGTCTCAACAGGAGGATTCTCTGGAGAGCTGGGTTTGATTCTTGACTCTGACATTGAGCTGTGGCACAGTTTTGGGTAAATCCCCTTTCGATTTTGTGTTGGTTGGTTGAAAATTCTCATCAAATTTAATTTGTTTAATGTCCATATTTCTGTTTCTAATCTTAGGTGAGATTTATTTATGCAAGGAGGGCTGGTTGCCTTTCAAAGCCTGACCTAGTCATCCTTTAAGATCAAAATTACCTTCTTAGGTGCCTATTTTTCCTCAGTGACTCTAAAAAATGGAAGTCTTGCATAGACTGAGAGATGTAACTTTTAAATATTTATAATTAGGTGAGATGAATTTCATGTTTTATAAGTAGGACCTCAGGCAAAAACACTTTCAATATGTTGCTTATTTAAGTGGCTTGAATTGAGAGCTCTCATGGTAAAATTAATTGTGATCAATTAACATATCAACCTGAATCCTTCTCTAAAGCTTGGAGAAGCATAACATCTTGTGGTTTGCATTTGGCAGCAAAACTGAGAAGAAAAAGAAAAAAAACACAGTTATGAAAGTTTTGGGGTTTGTCAGCTTTATTTTCTGTCATTTATGTGGTCAATTAACAAAAAAACCATAACACAAATATTTTTATTTGCCTTTTTTGCTTTGGGATTTCAGCAGGGGCAGACTGCATAAATAGAATTATTTTATAAAATAATATTTTATTTTAGAATTTTATTTTAGAATTCTTTATTTTATTTTTGTTTTATAAAATAATTCTATAATAATAATAAAAAAATATAAAATAAAAAGCAGGGCCTCCCTTGGAGAAGGAATATAGGCATCCTCTGGAGGGCTTCCCAGCTGCTTTCCAATGATCTTTTTGGTTTTATGCTTGTCTGCAAGGAAAATCTAGAGAGCGTGTCTGTCAGGCCACGGCTTTCATTGAGAGGAAATTGAAGGAAATCAGGACCCAGGCTGCACAGAGAGCTTCCAACCAGCCAGCTGAGCTCCTTGTTAGTGATACATGACGCAAAATGCACAATGATAATTTTGGAGGTTCGTTACAGCATCAAATTTCATGTTTATATGATCTCCCAAATGCGTGTTGTTATTCCTCTGTTAGCCTCTTCAATCATTTAACAGCACAGAACAAATAAATTGGCTCTTTTTAGGCTACTTGGAAGATGCTTGACAGGGAAATGCTTGATTTCCTGGAGCAGCATGTGCTATGGATAAACAGGCATGGAAATGGCTCCTTTTTCTCATGAATTAATGGCAGGGGGAAGAGCTTTTCTGGCATCCCAGTCTGGGAACAGTGGCTGAGCTTTTCCCTCCTGTGCTTTCCACAAAAAGGATTCTGGAAGGCATTAGGTCTGGAGTGGCAGAAGAAAGGTGGCAGGAAAAGTCCCTTCTGAGCAGAACCCCATCCACTTGATTAATGTGTGGAGAGATGATTTATGCTGGATATTAACAGCACCAACTGTTTGCTGTGGTATTTTTAATGGCAGCATCTGCAGTTAAGTCCTGACCACAATAAAAATCAAGCACTCATCCTTAATATATAAAATCTTATATATTTTAGAGAACGCCTCTCCCATGCTGGGTTTCTGTTGTGCTTCCTTGTTTCAGCTGTCCCTGACTCAGCTCTTCTGAATGAGAATTGCTTTCATTTTCATCCAACTTTCCCTCTGCAGGGAGGAAATCATTCCGGGCTGTTCCACCAGGGAAAGAAAACTGCTGATGTTCAAGTGGTTTGAGCAGCTCTGTGTTTGCTACCAGCTGACAACGAGTCCTGCAGAGCAGTGACTGGCAGATGATGGACAGATATTGCTGCCTGGAAGAGATGAACACGTAGGAAAACAGTCAGACAAGCCAGCAGATGAATAGATCTGCTGCTCCCTGATTGTTTCTGCTGCCGAGATTACAAGTGTAAGAGACTGACTGATTGATTATCTTCCTCCTCAATACTTAATGGTTATAATAATAGCTGGGGTCAATCTGCCAGCAGTTGCTCATGAAAAGTAATTAATCTGGTTCATACCCTCACCCAGGGGAAGATAAATTATGGATGTATCTTCCTCTGGTTGTCCTTTGCAGAATTTCCTGGCTTCTAAAGCACTCTCACTCCAGATACAGAGTGAGAGTTTCTTTATGGAGAGAAATAGAAACTTAATATCTGTGAAAGCACAGAAGGAAAATGTCAATCATCTAAAGGTGAAAGCAATAAACTTGGAGTCAACTCTTCATCTCTGCATTCACATCCTTGGTACCCAGAAGGAATTGAGTTCTCTGTATGTTCACTGTCCTGCAGTACAAACTGCTCGTGGGGATGAACAATCATCTTTTGAAATCCCATTGTTTTGGGCAGACAGGTGAAACTGGATTAATTTAATCTAAAAGCAAAGTGTCTTTTGAAGTGAATTCATCAGATGGTTGGGCTGGATCGTCATTGTAGGTCCCTTCCAGTGGAGAAATTCTATTCTATTCTATTCTATTCTATTCTATTCTATTCTATTCTATTCTATTCTATTCTATTCTATTCTATTCTATTCCATTCCATTCCATTCCATTCCATTCCATTCCATTCCAGTCAATTTTTGAAGCTAAATGTGTAGGTGGTCAGGGGAGACACAGAGATTCACTCAAAAGTCAGTGAATCTCCCTCTAGGATGTGGCCAACAGAGGCTGGATGAAGTAGAGGTGGGAAGTTCTGGATTCCATCTCCCTGGATTTCATTTTAATGACAGTAGAGATGTTCTGCACAGCCAGCTGAGATCTGATTCCTAACTTCAGGCGAGCTAAAAGAAGGCAAGAGAACTTCAGCTGTTTACTTGTTTTGTCTGCACTAATTAATTTCCATCACTCACTGACACTGCTTTTCTGTCTCTGAAGGCTTCCTGAACACATTCCTGCCACCATTTCCCACAGCCTCCCCTGAGGCAATGTCTAAAAGTTACAGTGATGTCTAAATTAGGGATTTAAAGCTTGCTCCAGCAATTAGCCATGTAGGTTTAATTACCATGCACTCAGATTTATGCATCATCTGTTATGCACCTTTGAAAAATCTTTCCCACCACCTAAGCAATAAAGATACACAAAGACTCTCTTCTGCTTCCAGGCCTTTAGCAGCTAAGAGGACTAAACACTACAGAGATGCTCTATGGGGCCATGAATTTTGATTAATTCCCCTGCAATTTGCATACCTAACTAAACAGATTTCCTTCATCATCTGAGCACTGCCACAGTTCTTAGGATTATGTTTGGTTCTCTTTTCAAAGCTGCATTTTAACTTTAAAAGAAGTATTTCATAAAAGAAAATGCTGCTTCTTCAATTTCTGCTGTTCCAGTTCCTTCAGACTTTGTTTTTCCTGAGACTCTGAAATGCTTGAAGTCTCTGTGGTTTCGTTTCCTTTCTCTTGAGGAGACACTACAGAGAGAGACCAGAACCAAGCCTTGCCTATGGCTTCCAGCCTCCAGACAGGCTTTACAAATAAAATAAACATTTTCTCAACTCTAACACTGAAACCCTGTGTCCATGGTAACAGTGTCACTGGGTGAGTGCTGAGATCAGTTTTTGTGGGACCCATTGTAGCTGGCCATTCTGCATTGCCCTGGGTCTGCAGAGCTGCTCCTCTCACATATCCTCACTCCTTTCTCTGGATGAAGTTGCAGGTGGTTTCCCCCCCTTTTTAACTCTGTGCTGCCAGAGTCACTCCCACTGTCACTGATGGGATTGGCCTTGGACAGTGGCAGGTCCATGCTGGAGCCACATTGGACATGGGGGAATATCAGTTTCTCTGGGTCTGGATTGAAGGCACTCGAGATGGTATTTTCATGTTTGGACTCAGCTGTTTATTATTTCTTATCAGTAAAACAGTCTCGCTACTGTGAGCTCAGCTTTTCATTAGAAGGCACAAAATGGCCACAATCTCTTGTTCCAAGGTCTTTTAAGACTAAACTATCCAATTAAGAACTGACACCTAGATTATTTTCCCTTTTAACCCAATAACTGATCCCTGGAAGCATTCAATGAAGACTTTTCTGTCCAATTACAAAACATCACCCAAACCCATGAAGAAGAAGGTAAAGAAGAACAGCCTGCCTCCACCCTAAAACCTCCATCTTGCTTCATATTTATTTCTATATTCTAAAATCCCAGACTCTAAGTTTTCCACCCTGTGATATTACATACTTGTTACCAACTACACACCCATCATCCCAGTGCTATCAATCAATTTTGGAAGCCTTCTCCACAGCCTCAGGTCAATCGCAGTGTTCTCTTGTGGGTCTGTGCCTTTAAGCACAGAGAGTTTAAAATTCTCTGCATCCAGGATTCCAACAGGGGAAGCTTCACAGCTTCTCACAGAAGCCACCTTGGTAGCCCTCACCACCAAAACCTCGTATGCAAACCCAATTTTCATATGAAAATCGATACAGCTCATACATGAAACAGGGAAAGAATGTATGGAAAAGCTTGTTCTAAGGTAACTTTATTTTAGAGAATAATAGAAACGAGACAGAAGAAATCCTGAAGAATTCATAACACAGATTATAAGATTTTCTTGGTTTGATTGCTTTTTGTTTATGTAAAACTTTATTTCATGAATACTGACCAAGAAGAGCTGTACAGAAAAGCAGATTGCAAAAATCAGTTCTAAGGTTCATGTTGCAGGTCTGCTTGATATTTTCAGTTTGCTCTCTGGCAGAATTCAGAGCATGCAGCAACAGGTTCCTCCTCCTCACAGCCCCGAACATCTGAGACATCAGGGGAGTAAATTAAACATTTCACCTGTTGAACATGTCCAGGGCTGTCTCCTGAGTCTGCTGCAGAGGAGACTGAAATAAGCAGCACAACAAAAAAGAGGGGCAATGGAACAGGATTTGACGCTTCTCAGCAAGTTCTTTGTGTTTCAGCTGCTGCAGAGAAACTGCCCTAATTTTCTTTATAATGTGTAGATCTGTCTCTTCTGGTTTTCTTTGGTGGCAAGCTGCATTTGCCATCTCTTTTTCAGCTTTTGTGCCCACAGTGTCTCACAGAGCACCTCTGTTGCTCATTCTGCTTCTCTCTTAACTTTCCCTCTCACTCTTGGTTCCCTGCATATCTTGTTTCCTTAGAAAGCAGTGGGATACTGAAAGGTTGAAGGGTCTGGAGCACAAATCTTATGAGGAACAAGTAATAGAGCTGGGGGAGTTTAGCCTGGCCAAAAGTAGGATGAGGCCGGACTTTAGTGTTCTCTGCAACCACCTGAGAGCAGGTTGTAGTCAGAGCCAAGTTTCTTCTCCAAAATCCTGAGGAACTTGAGTACTTGACCTCAGTTCCACCAGGGGAGGTTTTGATTGGATATTAGGAAAAACTTCTTCCCAGAAAGGGTTGTCAAGCAGTTGAACAGGCTAGACAGGGAAGTGGTGGAGTCCCCAGCCCTGGAGGTGTTTAAAAGACACAGATGTGGCATGTGGGGATGGGGTTTAGTGGTGGGCTTGACAATTCTGGGTTAATTGTTGGACTCAATGGTGTTAGAGGGTTTTTTTCCCCCCTCCTGAATTATTCAATAGAAAAGATTCATCCCACTTTCAGCTGCAATTCAGTTAAAAAAAATCACTTACACATGCATGCATAGAGATAGGATTCAGCTGTGATTCTTGAATTGGGATTCAAATGCTGCAATTTAGACACTTTTAAAGTCAGATGTCTAAAAATTAAAGTTCTAAATTAAACAGAGAACAATTTAAAAGCCACTGCTGAGTGATAACACATCTGCAGTGTGGTTCATTTCACTGTTTTACACATTTTGCTTAAAAAAAAATAACCAACCCCTAGAGGTGCCTGTGTACCCTGCTGATTCCCTATGAAGCCTCCAACACACACCTTGATCTGGATCTGAGAAAACCCAGCAATGTGGGACACTATTTAGGGTCCAAGACAGATTTTTAACAGTCATCAGATTCCCAAAGTTTAGCCACTGTAGTTTAGTTTTGCTGAAATATTGTCAAGAGAATCAGAAGAGGGATTGCATGAGTCAGAGGGTTTGAGACAGTAATTTTTAAACTTTACATCTCTGCAAAAGGAAGAATACTTTGTGTTTCTGAGCTGCCTTCCCTGGCTGACTTTTACCAGGAAGAGCTTGAGTTACACTCTACTTCTTAGGCTTGATCTCATTTATATTTCATACCTTGGCTCAAAGATCCGTCCTGAATCTCAGAGCTGAATTCCTGATGCACCTGTGCTGAAAATGGCAAGGCAACTTTGGCCTGACTGGGACTTTTTTCCTGGAGGTTTTGGTGACTTCTACCTCAGGCAGGTTTCTAAGCACACCTTGCAAAAGAGAGTGTTGGAGACCTGGCTGCTGAGAATTCCAGATTTCCTGTGCTGCCAGGCACTGACCCCCAAGAGAACACTGCATTGACCTGAGGCCGTGGAGAAGCTTCCAAAATGGAATGACAGAACTGGGATTGTGGGTGTGGAGTTTGAATAGAAGTGTGTGATATCACAGGGTGGGAAACTTAAGAGTTTAAGGTTTTAGAATATAGTAATATAGATAAAGCAAGATGACGGTTTTACGGCAGAGGCTGGTCCTTCTTCTTCACCTCTTCATTTTCTTCTTGTTCATCTTTGTCTGCTCCTTCTTCTTCTTCTTCTTCTCATTCACCTTCACCTTCTTCACTTTTTTCTCCATGGGTTTGGGTGGTTTTGTGTAATTGGATAAAAAAGTCCCCATTGTGGGCCACGGGTGGTTGATTATTGGGTTAAAAATAAAAATAATTGAGGTGTCATTTCTTAATTGGACAGTTTATCCTACAAAGGCCTTGCAGAGAGAGAGAGATGGGGCTCCATTTTTAGTTTGTCAGAGTGCAGGGCTGCAGAACTCAGGGTTTGTGAGACTGTGACATAGATAAGAACTGATAAACATCTGAGTCCCAACAAGAAATTCCATCTCATACTTGTAATCCTGACCTTGGCAGAGAAAAGAGGCAAAGAATTGACAGAGAGCTGCTCCCCAGCACTAACAGCCTGCCCAGGGCTCCCCTGCTAGAATCCCTCTGGCTGCAGGACTGATTCCTGCTCTCCAGCTGAGCACCCACAGCCCAGCAGCTCGTGCCTCCTCGCCCTGTTGGGTTATTTATCCAGGCTCCCCTGCTGCACACTCCCCAGCAAAGGGCTCTCACTTTGTGTTTTCCCCCAGCACGTGTCAATCCCTGCAATTCTCTGGCTTTCAAGGTGAGCACAGAGCAGCCACAGAGGCCTTGGACTGCCCTGCTGCTGATTCCTCTGCTTGCTGTTTGCCCAATTTTGCTGCAAAAAGCCTTGTTTTTCTCATAAAAAAAAAAGCCCTCAGCACCCAAAAGCCTCATGTTTTTTATGAGGATCTTTTATCAGCATATGTTCCATCGTTGCTTGTATCTACTCTTGCTGATGGCACTCGCTGGCACAGAGTGGTTTTAATCTCTTTATTAAGACATTTTGCTGGTTACAGTTCCTGGAGATATTTTATAAGTGCTCAGGTAAACAGACATATAGGGGGAAAATTATGTGGGATTAGAGAATCACAGAATCATGGAATGGTTTGGGTTGGGAGGGATCTTCAAGATCATCTCATTCCAGCCCCTGCCATGGGCAGGGACACTTTCCACTGTCCCAGGTTGCTCCAAGCCCCATCCATTCTGGTTCTTGTGTCATAAACAAAACCAGTATTAAACAAATACCTGTTCCAACTGCTCAGAGGAGTCCTAAGGAAAATGCCAAAGTAAGATGTTCATAACTAGTCATGGTATTAAATTGCAGTGAATTGTTCAGGTCTGAAATCTGCATCTGAATTTTAGTTCTTCAGATAGATCAAAGATTTCAGCATGGACTTGATAATCTTTTCTCAAAATAAACAATCTGTGAAAAACACATTGTTTTCATTAAGGAAGGATTTTTGACACACACATTGAACTGTAACGAGAACACTTCATTTTTCTTTCATTATTTTATATTTTGTTGTTTAAATATGTGGCTATAAAGAGAGACAATTGGAACACTCAGAGTAGTACATGACCAAAAGCAGAACAGTCCCCTGTGAAGCAAAAAAGCAGAAAAATTAGAGGAATTTAACTTCCTGTTGTCTCAGTCTGTCATTACATGAGTCACCAAATATTCCTGTCCATCACACATCAGAAGCTGAGGCACCAATGTTCTGGCAGTTCTCTTGCTGGGTACAGAGGTAACAACTTCCTTCTAAAAGCATCTGAATTGTTGTGAAATAGCTGATAAATGCAAGCATCAGAAAGGAGAGGAGGGGGGAAAGGAAGAAAAAATAAAAAAGAGAGAGAAACAAAAAGAACCAAACATTTGAAATGTGAATGGTGAATTAATCCAATTAAATGTCCTCCACTGAGTCTCTGGGAGGAAAGAAAATTACTGGTGTTTCAAAAGCTTCTACTTTATTAAAAGCCACTCTATTTTTTCTCCAAAGCTTTTAAAGCAGAGACAGATGGAGATTAAAATATAACCAGTAGTTAAAAGCTACTTTCTTTTTGTTACTGAGGTTCTGAAAGAGCACTCAAAAAACAGATGCATTAAAAACTGAGGGAGGAGGACACACAGCACTTGCACCTGGACGCTTCAGTGTATTTTGCCCTGTTCCCATGTTTATGTCATGAAAAACAAAGCAAGTTCCATGTGCCAGGGAAACAGGTAAGTAAATGCTTAATTTGGTACTGAAAAAACCCTTCAGGATTGTCTGTGTAGTTAGGTGAGAGAAATCAGGATGTGAAAGAGCACTGGGTGTATTTAATCTTAAAATAAACCTGCAACTGCACTAGTAACCAAGACTGGAGCATAACTTCATTTTTAACATGGTCAGAAGAGCTTCTCCAACACCCAGAGCAGAAAGCAGGGAGAGCTGGGCTGCCACTTTCTGATCTGTGACAAAATTGGCTGCCCCAAGAAGTGGCTTTTGAGCCCCAGTGGACCCAGGACAGAGAGCTGGGATGAGCCCAGTGCCTGCATGACCATGCAGGGCTCTGGGAGTGTCCTGGATGTGAGCCCTGGGGCATCCTGTGGGATGCTGACACATCCCAGTGCAGAGCTTGAGGATGCAGGAGCTGCCCGCTAAAACTGGTCACAGCTACTGGGAACCAGCTTGGAGGGGACTCCAGGGTGGTCTTGAAAACTGCAACTTTCAGAGAAATGTGGAATGGTTTGGGTAGGAAGGGGTCTTAAAGATCAGCCCATTCCACCCCAGCCATGGCAGGGACACCTCCCATCATCCCAGGGTGATCCAAGTCCTGTCCAACCTGGCCTCGGACACTTCCAGGGATCCAGGGGCAGCCACAGCTGCTCTGGGAAACCTATCTCAATACCTCACCACCCTCACAACAAAGAATTTCTTCCTAATATTCCACCTAACCCTTCCCTCTGTCAGTTTGAAACCTTTTTTTTTTTTTTTTGACCTGTGCAGTGCCAGCCACCATTTCCTGCTGCGTCTGCTGGGAGGGACCATTCTGCCAAAACATCTACAGCTGATCCAGGGGGGATTCCTTTAAAAGTTAAGGAGAGACAGAAAGGGGAGTCTCCTATGCCATTCATCTCATTTTTATACTGAAATTCTAAAATGGATCAGGTAAATCACAACTCCAAATATTCTCTTCTGTCTATAAAGAGTCTGGGTTTAAAGACAGCCTGGGTTGCCTGGGCTGAATTTAGGCACCTACCTCTTAGACTACTAAATATTGTCAGATGAATCCCATCTCTTTGCACCTTCCTAGATGGTAAAAAAGGTAAAAGTTTATTCTCCTATTAAAAAAAATATGAGGCACATAATTCCTCTGACATCTCTTCAACAGGAAAAAATAAAAGGTGGCCAACAAAAGGGAACTCCAGGATATTTTCCTGCAGTAGATGAGAAATGTATTTTGATTTTTAATGCTTTCTGCATTTCCTGATTAAAAATACTAGTGCAAATTTAGCATTAATAGAAATGAAACCAAATGACTGCTTCAGAATAATTCATAATTAAGCCTGTGTTCAGCACTGAATATGGGAATGGGTCAATCTGTTTCCCACAGCTGGTGTGGACTGTTGCCCAAAGATGCAATAACCCTTCAGAAACATTACAGGGACCCTAAAATCAATGAAAATAAAATGCTAATTTTCAATAAAATGTCAATATTTCCAAAATGTTCCATCTAGCCCTGGGTATGACATTAATAGTAAGTTACTTTTGCCAATACTTGCATTGCTGCAGCCTTTTTTTCTATTAGGAGGAAATTGCAAAAGCTATTTTCAGTTAGAATAGGAATGTTATTTTCTAATCCCCTTTATAAAATATAAAAGCTCTGGAGATTGTGACAGTGGTATGTGGAAATATTTCCATTAACATTCATCATTCCATAGCATCCATCAATATTCTTAAAACTCTTCTCTTCTCTTCTCTTCTCTTCTCTTCTCTTCTCTTCTCTTCTCTTCTCTTCTCTTCTCTTCTCTTCTCTTCTCTTCTCTTCTCTTCTCTTCTCTCTTCTCTTTCTCTTCACCAATCCACAAAAAAATCCACTTTTTTTTCTTCAATGAAACCTAAAGATAACCAACCACCTGCCAAAACCAGAATCCATCTTCACTTCAGGTTTAGCTTTTACCAAAACTGATCCTGACAGAGGTCACTATAAACCTACAAAGTATTATCTCAAAAATCCATTGAAGTGTATTTAAATAACAAAAAATCCCTAAGGAAACAAAACAGCAGAGAACTGCTGAGGTTTTGTCACAATACTATGGTGGCACTCTGTGATTTTTAGAGCTGACATCAAAAATGTGTTCACTACTGTCACAACCAAGTGACCAAGGGGACACCATGAATGAATTTCCCACAGCTGAGCAGCCAAGCAGCTGTGGCACTAAGCCCAGGCCAGCTGTTAAATTTTTTTTTTTTTGACATCTCAGGTGGATTTAAAGCTTGAATGGAGCTCTGTGTAACCACAACAACCCTGCTGCCTGCACTGAGCTCCAGGTTTTTCCTCCAAATCCACATTTTCTGGGTGTTGGGATGCATCCTGAGAGCCCTGCTCCTGGCAGGAGCTGCTTTACCTCAAACCCCAGCTCTGAGGCACTGGTTAATCCACCCAAATGATTCAGCATTTGCTTTGGCAACTTTGCCATCTGCTGCTTTTCCAGAGTGAGGGGATGGCCCCACAGACCATCCCCTCCCAGGCACTCCACCAGCAAGGCAATGGAGTGCAATTTATTCCCACCATGTCTGAATTTTTCTATCTGCTGCCATGGAATATCATAATGTCCCCGAGGGTGGGTTCCAGTGTGGCTGGAAAAGGGAAGTGACACATCTTCCACTTGGCTCTGAGTCACCAGTGTCCTCAAAATCAGCTCCCAGGCTGAGTGCTGGGTGGTCCAGGAGACTGGATGTTATTCAGGGATGAGTAGGAGCTCCAGCCATGCCTAAATCCACACCTGGGAATCTCACAACCTGCACAAGGCTTGGCAGGTTGTTCTCAAGGGCTCCTTGGGCTCACTCCACCAAAGGATGTCCAGCATAAATAGGTGGCACAACCTTCCTGCAGGACTTCCAGGTATTGTATTAGTGAGGTTCCCAGACAAAGGAAGGAGTGATGAATTTGACTCCTTGTTTTAGAAAGTTAATTTATTGTTATGTGATCCTATATTATATAAAAGAATGCTACACTAAACTATAGTAAAGAATACAGAAAGGATACTTGCAGAAGGCTAAAAGGATAATAATGAAAACTCGTGACTTCTTCCAGACCCTCGACACAGCTTGACCCTGATTGGTCATTAAGTCAAAACAATTCACATGTAACCAATGAAAAAATCACCTGTTGAATAAACCATCTCCAACCACATTCTAAAGCAGAAAAATACAAGAGAAGCAAATGAAATAATTTTGTGTTCCTTTTTCTCTGAGGCTTATCAGCTTCCCAGGAGAAAAATCGTGGGTGAAGGAATTTTTCCAGAAAATATGACTGCCACATCCAGGTGCTTTTGCAGACATAAAATTGTCTAGATTGGGAAAAACATCTAAATCATCGAGTCCAACCTGGACAAAAAGCAAGGGAAAGAAAGACATAACGTCCTGGCTGTAGGATGGAGGGTGGTGTTCATTGGTGTGGAAGGCTGAGGGTGTCACTGGATGGGTGGTGAGATAATTCACCCGCTGGATGGAACATCTTAATTGGTGTGTGCCGAGGCAATCCGGCAAAAGGAGAATCCTGTGGCACAGGGATGGGGTCTGGGAAGGTCCTGGCTGCCATCTAGTGGAGTAGGGATGTGTCTTTGGGCTAAAATAAATATATATATGTAGCACATACCACAGAGAACCAGTCTCTGATCTGTGGGATAAATCACGTCTTTATGAGAGAAAAAAGGCATAAAAAATAAAGTAGCCTAGAAACCAGTGAAACTGGGGACAGAACCACCTTCTAATTGCAGGAAACAGGGGATAAAAGATCAGGATGTAAAAAAAACCCAACCCTTATCACTCTATTCTGGAACAGTTTGTGTCCTACTGCTCACCTCCATGGAAAACTACACAAGGATTTCCATTTGAAATAGAGACATTTGGGCTGTTTTCAGAGTGATCAGATGAAATTTCAGTTCTCCCACCCCAATTTGTGGGCTACTCTGTGCTCTTTGCAACACCACTGCGCTTTTTTTTTTTTTTTTTTTTTTCCCAAGGAAAGGGGGCAGATGTTTTAACTGGAAGTTCACTTTGGAACTTTCTGATCAGCACTTGGTTTGTGCTGTCCATCAGTGACAATGGTCAAACCTCACACCCAGAGAAGAGGGGAAGCTCAGGGCAGGCATGTGATCTGCTTCCCAGATTCCCCCTGGGCATATTCCAAATTTTCCATTTATTTCTCCAACCTTGTCTTGAACCCACTTAGCCTTTGCCTCTCTGGCAATGCTTTCAGTGTTGAGCAGGGTGTGAGGGAACTTTTCAAGGAAAAACCCTTTCACTTCTACCCTGATGTTATTAATTTTCCTTTAAAATGTTTCATTTTCCCTTATGGCATTTTACCTTTTCACTGTAGGTCTCTCTGACTGAGAAAGCTCAGTTAACACAGAATAAACAGAATATCTGGGGTTGTTTTCCCATCAAGTTGATTTGGACTCAGAGTTCTGTTTTACTCGCTGTCATTATCTGTTCACTCAGGAGATGAAGAAAATCCTTAGCTTGTTAAAGGCACTCTGTGGATTAGGTGTGGGTATTTCTCTGGTTTCTAAAATCCCTTCAAATCATCAGAAATTAACTCTATTGCCAAAACCAGGTGTTTCTACAATTTCCTGTAGATCTAATCCTCTGGAACATGGGCTTTTTCTGGCTAGAAACCTGAGTTATGAAAATAAAACTTGTGCTTAGGAAGGGGAGGAGAGGCACTACCTCACCCTCTCATCATTTCCTAAACTTGATTTAGCTAAAACAGCTGGAGATAAATCTCATTCCCAGTTTAAAGGTGTGGTTTTAGTTTTTCCTGAACCACAGAATTCAAGAATGAGTCGGAAGGGACCTTAAAGATCATTTAATTGCAACCCCCTGCCATGGTCAGGGACACCTTCCATAGACCAGCTCTGCACAGGCCCAGCTACAGTATAGATAAAATGGTCTGAAAAATAACTGAGTGTTACAGAGGAAATAAAGAAACACAGATCCATTGCAGACATCTGTGTTAAAAATATTAAAGATATATTGTATGTGCTCCTATCTCTTTAAGAAAGGTATTTATTGTCCACTTTGACACAGTGGTTTTGTTCAATCACATCCAAACTGACAGGAAAATCTTATTGATCCATAAAATTACAAATAATATTTTAGCACTCTTTTGTTGTACTGTTAAATTTCAATATATATTAAAAACTGGTGGCATTTGAAGCAAAATATAGTAGAAATAAACATTCCAGTCATTTAATTTATGTCACAAAATATGAACATGATGTATTTTTATTTGCAGTTAAACAATATTATGTTCTGCAAGCCCAAAAATCATGAAATATTCATAGAAACTGCAATTCTTTTTTTTTTTAAGCTCTTTAGATATAGGATTTTCGTAGTGTGCCATAAAACAATTTCCACTGACCAAAATCTTCCCCATCATTCTGACTAATTTTGCAGTGAGCAGGATCTGATTAAAAACTTTGTCCTTTAGAGACAACGGCAGAATTGAAGAGTACCATATTAACATCTTAATTTGGTAATACCAGAGCACAACTGAAGCCAGACAGTGCTGGTGTAAACGTGATTGTGTCTCTTGCTATCAAAGCTGATCTCAATTTCGGTTTCCAGAGCTCTCCCTGACCATCAGGGAACAGCAGAATCATCATTAAAGGAAGTTCCAGGCTTGTTCCCACCCCATCACAGACAGACAGAGACATCTCCCTTTTCCTACAGGCATCACAGCACATCTGGGATCTCACATGCAAGGATTTCAGCTGCAAATTGGTTCAGGTAACAAATTATGCCAGTAGAATTTTTATTACAATAATCAATCTAAAGGACCTTTGGGCCACTTTTAATATTTTTATGTTTTCTCTTCTCCAGTGTCCTACTCTAAGGTCAGTGTCATCACTTTGGGACATCCCTTGGAAGAGGTTTACTGCAACAGAGCTTGAATTATAATTCAAATAAAACAAAGTATTGAGCAGTTATCCTTGCTTCACTGAAAATTGAAATTATTTCATGATATAAAAACAATAATAGTGACCTCTCCTTGATGTCAGATAAAGACAGAAGAACCTGAAGTGTTCTCTGATAGTTTTTATGAGATACGCTCTTTAATTTTGTTAATATAAATTATATTCTGTTAGTAGAAGAGAATTTGCCATTAAACTTAGCAGTTACAGTGTGTGGGGAAGTATGTAAGGCACTAAGCTAGACAGAAAAAAATCTGTGTAAAAGGGTTATTGCTTCACTGAGTGAAGATGAAAAAATAATGACAAAACTAGTGGGCAAAAGCCCAACAGAAAACGCCACCTGAATATGAATGTAAAAGAAAATAACCAAGTGCTGCCACAAAAAAAAAAATGGGATATTTCCATTCAAAAAACTAATTGGAAGGGATTGCTTATTTTTAAATATCTGGCAGGTATTTCTGAGGATAGGAGCAGAAAAGTTAACCAATATCATACAGTGAGTTGTGGTAAGGCACTAAGTTCAAGATTAAGTTATTTAACTTACACCTAAGCTGGCAGAAACTTGAAAATTAACACCTAAAACTGTTTTGGTTTTTTTTTTTTTTTTTTTTTTTACTTCTGCAGCCTGCAGTGAGATCAGCTCATACCCCCAGGCCTTGAAGCACCTTTTTATTTCTGTCTTTACTCATTGCATTGTAAACCCTGTAGCAATTTGCACACGCTGGGAATAATTTTCTGTCTTCAACCCAGTTTTTTGTTGCTCTGGCCCTACTTCAAGTGAAAGTAAATCACACTTAGCCATATTTATTTTTCAAAGGTTAAGGAGTTTCTGCTGCTTATAGTTTTCATATTTGTGTTATCAAACCTTGCATGTGACAGACAAGAACGTGTAGAAAAATAATCTTATGTGATAAGTGTGCACATGCTCCTAAACTCATGTTAAGGCCATAAAAATGATCTAAATTCAATGCAATTCCCATCCTGAAAAGCTGAATTGCTTCAGGTTTTGAACCCTGCTCAACATTTTATATTCAATATAGGATTTAGTAAAAATGTAATGCAATCCTAATCTCCATGTCATGCCTTGTCATAACTGATATGAATACTCTAATTAAATATTTTGAGCCATACCTTGTGATTTTAACCACTTCTGTTTCTAGATTCAGCCATCCCCAAGCAAAATATTCCCTGGACAGTAGCTAGGATTTATTTCAGGAAGGGAAAAAATGATATCTTTAAGACTCCTGCTCTTTTTCATGCTAGAAAAAGCTGAGATGACAGGAGAAGGACAAAGACTCACTCAGTGTGTAATAACCCTATTTAGGTGACAATGGATGCCACAGGTACTGGAATGCAGCCAAATATTATTATAGATGATACAGAACCAATGGAAATTATTTGGGCAGACCAACTATATTTGATGCAGAGGGATTTGGGTCAATCCCTTAATCCAAATTTCTCTAAAAACGAGAGCCCTGAGAAGTCCCTGTGTTCATATTCCTTTATATCAGTAACTAACCCATTCTTTTAAGTCAGAGTCAATGTGGAAACCCCATTTCAGAATTTCACAGCCTAATTACAATCCAGAAAATCCATTTGATATGGTCAAGAGTCTTAATATGACATTTTAAAACACTGTTGGAGACAGGGAGACCAGAAAGTGCCATCACACATTCAGAAATCAGCTGAGCCTCACAGTGCTTGATCTGTTCAGGAGAAGAAGGAATTTTATTTGGTTTTTATTGCTTTTTGTCTTATGCCTTTAGAGCATGATGGTGTTCACAGTAAATTCACTGATTGTCCCACCAGCAGCAATGCAGCAGCTGCACGAAATTTTCTATCTAAACATTTATGGGGAGAGATGGGTAAAAATTACCAGTCTTTCCTGAGTTATTATCATTTTAGCTGATAGAGACCATGATCTTGGGGAGGCTGAAAAATATTCCTCTCCATGAAAGAGTTCGTGTTTGCTGGTTATGCCACTTTTCCACCAGAGCTGGGTGCTGTGGCACACTGAAAGCCACGAGAAGGCTTCTCTCTGTTAATCCCTTTATCTCCACCCAGATCAGCCTAAATTCTTCTGGATAATGGAAGGAAACCAGTAAAAAACAATGTCTTGGGCTTCACATTGTAAAATGTGTTCCAAGGAGCCACTTTAGAAATGGAAATAAACTTCTCCCAGCCTCAGCCATTGCTGCAATTTTCACAGGTAGAAAAATAACAGGAAAAAAATATATTTTTTTTTTTTTATTTTTTTTTTTTAATGAAAGAGGAAAATGCCTCCAGGACAATGAACTTTTATAGAAAAACTAGGTCAAGCAACTTTCCATTTCTTCAGGTTAGCTGTAATTACCTTCAAAGCAAATGGAAATTTCTGATTTTTAATCAGAAAAAACTCACTGAAATGCTCAGAAGAGCAGGGTGAAGTGTATTGATGCAATGATCCTCACTGGCTGGTCCAGCTTAACTTTCTTCACCCCTTTCCAAGCCCTGATATTCCCATCAAAAAGTTTAATCAATCTTTTAATCTACAGGTTACAATCACTTTTGTGGAAAAAACCAAAAACAAAATAAAACAAAACAAAACCACTCAAGTACAAACACAGGAAATCCAAGTTTATTTTCACGCTTCTGAATCTTTTACAACACTGGAGAGCAAAAACAGTCACACATAAGAAAGTATTTAGCAATATTCCTAGCAGTCTCCCAGTCCATCTCCTGGGGGTCTCACTCTTTTTCTGTGCAAAAATTGGCTTTTTCTTTTCATTTCCTTGCAAAGAATTTCCTTAATGATTATCATATGGAGCCTGGGCCTTCCCAATGCATCCCTTTCCTGCTACTTGGCTGTCAGGAATTTTCTAACCTGTAACACTTAAAATAACATCAGAACCTGAGAGCGTTTTATTGTGAACTTTAGTAGCAAAAAGATTCAAAGAGAAAATGTAAAAAGACAAAATTGAAGGACTTTCTTTAGTCATGGTGTTGGAGTTTAGCAAGGCTGTTGGTTTATTATTTGTGTGTCTGCAGAATCAAAACATGGAACAAAGCTTGAACAGGCTGGATAGACTTCAGCCCCCATTAAATTAGAATTTAATTCTGTTTTCCAGAGGTGGTGTCACTGAAGGGTGCTACTTGTGAAAGTGTAGAAGTGAACCAGGTGATTTTTATGTTTGCTGTGGTGCAGAGTTTTCACTGAGAGGGTTATTTTGTGTTTAGAAGGTCAGTCAGGGTTTAATCTGTCCTTGCAATGCTTGTCCTGCAAAAAAGCCCCATGGTCAGAATTGGAGGATCCTGTTCCAATTTGCTCAGGAAAAACTGCAATAGTTACATTTGGTAAAATTTTGTTTGGTTGGTTGGTTTTTTTCCCCTCCAGAGCCCGAGGCCGTTTTCAGCACACAGATGTGGTCATTTTGACCCCAGAGCTGGAGGGCACAGTCCACCTGGTCCTCCTCCACACTGGCACCAGCCCGTATCTCTTCCCATGCCACCTCCGGCCAATCTCCGTTTGCACCTCAGGAACAAAGGAAAAGGCTGTTTTGTGGTTGATTTCTTCTGGGGAGCACACAGTGGGAAAGAAGCAGGACAGAAAGAGGGGCTAGAAAAGAACTTTTTCATCATCTCTGTCCAATTGGTTTCATTTTTAGCTGATAGGGAGAAGTAGAATCCTGTCTCAGCATGGCCATCCTTCTGCACTGATGAAAACTCCTGAAGTTCTATCAGTACTAAGCTTGAGGTCTCTAGCACTACAAACCATTTTCTCCATTTCTAAAATGTCTTAGCTTTTTTCTATATACCTTCTCCTTTTTTTTTTTAATATTCCTATGGATATTTATTCTACCATCAATCTCACCAGCAGAGTCTACACAATTAAAAATATTTTCTCCACATTGCCTGGTCTTTCTCAGTTGCTAAGGGATGTTGTCTTGGTTCCATCTGCTTCTAGAAAAGTATAATCTGCAGCAAGTTTCTTAATCAGCATTCTCCAATTTGTGGCTTTGGAAATAATGCTGCTTTGGCATTTGAGATGATGAGGGGAAAGCCAGCAGCAGTCAGGAGAGGTTTTCTGTGTGTTGTTGACAGCTGTGGCATTGTGTGTTGTGTCCTGGCATGTTCACAGGAGCACAGAGAGGGCCCAGGCCACCCACTAAAGCCTCCTGTCACATCTGATTCTTGTTAGGAGTGTGCCTGCCCAGATGTTTAATAGGAAGGGAATTTCTGTATGGAAGTGCTGTGTGTCTGGAAGTCGAGCTGGATGTGTAGCTGTGGTCTGTGGTTAAAAGGGATTAGGGTTATTAATAAACTAATGACAGGATTTTTATCTAAACACAAGCATCATTAGAGCAGCCAGTAATTCATGGTCATAAACTCAACCAAAAGGCTAAGAATGTTAATATATTTCAAAACATTTAATTTAATATTTCAGGAATTTCTGATATAATTCAGAAAGTTTGGCCCATGGCACATGTAGGTGATTAAATACTGTTTGAAAGCTTAATCAGCCCTTGACTTTAAACTTAAAACTGGAAAATGAAGGTTTAGTCAGTACAGTCCAGGAGTCTGGAGTGACCAAGGATGAGATTTATCTCCTAAACACACCTTTGGCACTCCAGGGATACCCTTTCTGGGGACAAGGGTGGGCATATATGGAATTCTCCTTTACAGGAACTGCAGACAGAATCCAATAGAGTGTTAGTCTGAAACTGAATCCCAGTCATATTCCAAAGGAGCAACCTCAGCTACTCTGGAGTCAGAAAATGAGGGAAAATTCCAGAGTTTCAACATATTATAAAATATGGAGGATAAATTTTCTGTATAATTCCTTTAAGATGCATTATTATCACATCTAGACTGTGTAAATGGACCTAGACACTAAGCTAAAAGGAAAGATTCCTCTCTGATCAACAGCAAAATTCTGACTTAAATATTTTAAACAGATTTACCAACATAAAGAACATAAAGAAATACTGAGTTGCTTCATGAGACTGTCAAAAACACTAAAAAACCATATATTTCACTGTTGGGGAAAAGTATGCAATTCTTTCCAATTTAAACATAGACCTTTAGTAAATGGAGATGTCTCTGCATCACTGAAGCAAGTTATATTTTTTGATCTGGACTTAGCAGGAGTTTTCCAAGCCCTGCTATAGTTAAAAACGTGCAGAAAGGATCCAGAATACTTGACAGAATAGCAAAGTAGTAAAAGTTCATTTCTCCACTAGATGGCTTCATTCCCATGAAGATCATTGAAATGAAATTCATCAACATTGTTACCCATGTAACAGCCATAAGAAAATGAAAGATTTGGTTATCTTTTGTATGAAACTGATTGTTAACTACATATTTGCCACTGAAGGCAATATTGTAGAAGATAAATCGGATATAGTTTCCTTACCTCTTGGTTCAGGAAACAGTAGAGAACTGCCACAATAAACCCCTGAAAAAGACCAGAAGAAAAAGTTTAACACAGTCAGAAAATGTTACTTGCATTATCTGCCTTCATGGTATGTGAATTAGTGAGTATCACTATTGGTGGGAGATTGCTGGAACTTGAAAGATAATTTATGGATCTCCAGTAAAGCTGAACAGATTTAAAGATAAACACCTGGTGAGTGGCATTTCATCAAAATCAGTCACATACTATGAATTCACAAATGTGATTGATGGTTATGGAAGTGTGGTCCACTCTCCAGCCCAACACAGTGACAGCTGATTCTTTATGCACTCTAAAGAAAGTAAAACAGAGACAGCTGAAGAGGATCCATGGATGGAGCTCACATAGCTCTCCAGTCAAATTCTGTCTCTGTAGACTACCAGATGAGATCCAATTCTGGCCTATTAAATGTATTTGTTAAGATTCTGAACTAAAGTAAACCCAGGACAATCCTAGGAGGTCAAAGGACCTGTACAACCAGATCCTGGCTAAACTCCTAAAACTTTTATTCCATCAAATTATTCATTAACTATTCATTAACCCATTGAAGGTCTCTTCCCTGTACAAAGGGTCAGGATTAATGGACAGAGTTTGTTGGACAGGACTGACACAACAGATTCAATCCTCAAGAGGAATAAACCAGCACAAAACTCATGGATTGTTGGTGATGCTCCCTGAGAACCATCCCATGAACAATCCCGTGGAATCATGCAGGGAGAGATCTGTTCCCTGGGGAGGTTTTGTGGCATTCCCACAGCTGCTGCTTCGGACTGAGATGCAGCACAGGGAACAGGAGGGACATAAAGGGAAATTGGATCCTGCCAGCTCATAGCTCAGGCAGCAAAACCATCTGGAGGGGACACCAGAGCAGTTTTCTTGTGGGCATCAAGCTCCTCAAGCTGTCCATGCCCTGTGTGCCAATCCAGAGCAGTGGGGGGGATCAAACCAATGTTTGCAGGAGGGGAAGGGATGTGGCATTCCTTGGGACAGCAGCTGGTGCACGCACCAGGCACTGCTTGATGCTTATGTTTAATTATCAATTTATTCTTTGACAAAGAATTAGCAAGGGGGCTGGACCTACAACTTTGATTGCCTCTGGGGGATTTAAATCAGCCCAAGTCAGCTTGAATTTGTTAGTGAAGTCAGGGAAGGCAGGTGGACAAGTACTGGTAGCAAGGAAGATTTCCCATGTTCGACTTTGGTCCCCCATCCAATTTACACACTTATCTGAAATTTTGTATTTGTAAAATCTGGAGGCCATCCTAGAGCCAGGTAGGATTTGTCACCTCTTCAGACATTTTAATTCAGCAAAGAACCAGGAACTCTGTGAGCAGACACTGGTTTCAGGATCTGAGGATTCTTTTTGCGCAATTCTTGTTGTCATGAGGACACAAGGCTAAAATGGAAAAACTGGTAAGAAGGAACCAAAGGATCTGTGGGAATTTTACCTGAAAAGAGCCAATGCAGAGCTCCAAATAAAGCCGAACCCCCAGGCTGGTATGTTCTGGGAGGAAGTTGAAGACAATGTAATGGGTTCCAAACAAAGGAATTAGAAGCAGAGTCGACCTTGAGAGACGTCTAGCACAAGAGATGAGATGAAATAAAGTAATATAATATTTTTTTTTTAGTAAAAACTAAGGCACTCAGTGAGCCACAGCAGTGAGCAGAAGTGAAAAAGAAACTAATATATATAAATACATATATAAAATAGAAATAAGTATGCTGGCTTCCTTTACAGTTCTCATACAGAGAAAGGGAGATATAGAGGTTTAATGTCAATTGAATTAATTTAGTTGTCTCCCCATTGATTTTAATTGGAAGCCAGACATCTGAGCTGATCTGAATACATCCCATTAGCCAATATAAGGTGACTTGAGTCTCAGCCTTTGACTAATTTCCTTTGGAATGGGATAAGGTTGGGAATTCTAAAATTTAATTCCAGTTAAACTGAGCCTGTCTGTGACACTGAACAAGTACTTCTCTGTTTAGAAAAGACAACATAACTTTTTATTATTATAATTAAAATAATTGAGTTTTTAAAAATTATTCCATACATTACCTGTACTGAGAAGAATTATTGAAGTTGATTTGTCTAGGGTCTAGTTTTTTCAGCAAAATTCTGATGATGTTGATAAATAGAACAAAATTGACCTGTTCACAACATTTTAGGGGTGGGAGGGAACAAAAAGAAGAGGTTAATTTCTGATGTAAAACTTTGAAGTGAAAATATGGTAAGTTGTTTTTTTTTTTATTTATTTTAGTTAGAATGTAATTTCTGCAGTTTTAATGTAAGGTCTTTAATACTATTCCTTCTGGCATCATTCAAGAATTTAAATAAGTTGTATTCCTTCTTGAAGAAATGGCTGAAGATGAAAACTTGAGACTTTCACTTTGTTCAGAAAAATATTTTCATCACTAGCTTGTGTGACTCTCTTTTACCTTTTGTAGCTCAAATCAGTTGGATTTTCCTTAGAGACAAACATTGCATTAAATTCTGGCTGATCTCTCTGGGCAGTATTAGAATTCTTCTGCCTAAATACCTCTACAATGAGATATTTCCATCAGAGCTGATCACCCTGTTCTGCCTTTGCAGCCAGTGTAGAACCAGCCAGGAGAGTTAATAGAGCTTCAGGTGGGCTTGGGGCAGCTCACCTCCTCCCAAGGTAAATACTTGTTTTAAATCAGGTGAATCTGAATCTGAAACTTGCCAAAAGTGCATATTTCCATTTGTTGGCTCTGAAGGAGCCCTTGAGGAGCATTAGCTCAGCTCCAAAGCAGTTAAGGTCAATCCTAACTTGCAAATCAATTCTTCTACAGTTGTAGTTTGGCACAGCTTTATGCACAGTCTGTGAGGCTGTTCAGTTTTTCATGATCAGAGGGATTCTCCCCATGCATTTTTGGAGTGTCTGTACACATCAGCTCTTCCTTCGGTGAGGCTGAATGTTTAATTTTGTCCAAGAATGTCCTCATTTTACCAGAAAGTCCAACCTCATTCTATCCATTAGTGATGCTCTATGTCAATTCTAGCAGAAGAAATAACAGAGGTAGAAGGACATGAAGTATTTTATTGAAACACAGTGAGCTCTGGCTAGAATTCTACTTCAGATTCTTCACTCACATTGTTTGTGTGGATCTTTAAGGTCCCTTACAACCCAAATTCTCTGATTCCATACCCCTCATTTTCATGCATCTGTCCTCCAATTAAATTAAGTTTTAATAGCTGACCTTAAGGTCACCCATTAACTGCTTTCTCAGACACTGCTTGGGTTTAATGACTTGTGGGAGCAAACATTTATGATAATCATTTAAAGCCCATCAGTTTATTCAATAAATGCCAGGCTCAAGAGCTGTTATCTGTTGTCAGCTCTGAACAAATCCTATTTCCCTTGACAGTTTTGTATTAAAATTTATGGCAGAATCTGAGCTCTTACACTAAAATTTTTTTTTCAAATATATGGAGTATTTAGTCCAATCACTTACTATTAATTTCAACTAAACTGACAATTCTAAGAAAGTTTCAATTTGTTTGAAAGATGAACTTTTTAGTTAGCATTGGACACAGGCAGTTAACAGTAGACATTTACCATTCCTCTTCCTACAACTCATCAAAGAAACCCAATTTTAATATAAAAGCCTTTTTTTCTTGTAAGCAATATCAGCAACCTCAGAAGTACCTACCCCCACAGAAATTATAATTGGTCCTTTGATTAGCCACCAATAAGGAGAACCTTGATTAATATCCCAGCATCTGTGAACATGATAGCAAGTTTAGAAAAAGATGAGTATGTAATCACAGCAATCAATTAAAAATGCAACCCAAGGATATAGAATAATGTGGGAAACAATGACTTACGCTGTGTCTTCAAAGTAGAATTTTGTCAATATCCATATAAGGGTGAAAAGTGTTGGAAAGCCTGTCAGACATTTTAAAATAAGGTATAATTAATTCAAGCCTTGTCCACTGAAACTCTGCTACAATGATACAGATCAATCATTTATGAGAGCTGGAATTATCTTTTGGAGTCAGTTCCTGTGGCAGGAATTGTTTTAAACAGTCCTTAAAACACAAAAAGTGATTCTGTTTGCTGAGTTGTCAGGCCTTTCTTAATCTTTGATGGCAACAGACCATCCAATCTTTGATGGATTTCCCTCCCAAAGGCAACAAAAAATTCCTCTGGCCAAGTGCATTCACCTGCCATAGAGGTGTGCTCTGCTTTTTCCTTCCCATAGCAGCTCTCTGTGGGCACCCACTCGGTTTCAGATTTCTAAGTCAGAACAATTCAATTTATTCCAGACAACAACAAAATCAGAGGGAGATGTTGCTGTTTCACTGCCTGTCCTGTTATTTAGTGGACAGAGCTGCTTCATATGATAGCCCAGTGCAAAAGATGGGTTGTAGAAATACCAGGAATAAAAAAAATTCCTGCTTAGGAAAAAACAATTCCCTTTCCCAACCTGTGTAACCATTCTGCACAAACAGGAGCAAGGCACATTGAACTCTGGTGTTTGTGATAATTCCTTAGAGGTGTTTTCAGTGGGGTGAAGAAGGTTAAGGCTGGAGGATGTCTCCTCGTGCATTCTCAAATAGAATTGATTTCCCACCCCTTTCACAGGGGCTTTATTGCCATAAAAAACTTGATTGCTTCTGGCTAGTATGCACATAAAAATAAAATGGAAGTAAGGCCCAGATTAGGGGCCTTATTTAGTTAGATCAATTGGGTACCACATCCAGTATTTTTAATGGGAATGGATCATGGAATCATAGAAACATAAAGTTGTAGAGTAATAGAATCATAGAGCCATGGAATCATGGGGTCATAGAATGGCCTGGGGAAGAAAGCACCTTAAAAATCACCTGGCTCCAACCCACAGGGACACCTTCCACTGTCCCAGATCCCCATCCAACCTGGCCTTGGACACTTCCAGGCATGGGGAGTCCACAGGCCCCTTGGGCAATCTGTGCCAGGGTCTCACTGCCCTCACAGTATGGAATTTCCATGTCCCATCACTCCATTCCTTGGGAAAAGTCCCTCTCCAGCTTTCTTGTACCCCCTGGAAGTTGCTCTGTGGTCACTGTGGAGCCTTGTCTTCTCCAGGCTGCACAGCCTCGTTTAACACCTTGCCTTTTACTAATTTCCTGTAAAATCTGTAAAAACCTACCCCAGCCAAAGAGAACCAGCCACCAAAAATATCTTCTTCCATGAGAAAGGGATGAGAGCAGCAGGCAGTTCAGGTAGAGAGCCTCCACCAGCAGCCACATGAAATTGGTCATCATAAAGTAATGGCAGAAAACCACAGAGATCTTGCATTCAGTCTGAGGAACAGGAAAGTCACAGTTTAGGCATGGCTTGGAGATACATCTCTTTGGTTTGACCGTGAGGTAGACATCTGTGATATTTGCTGAATTCTACCAAGAACAAGAGCTTTAAACTGATGTTTAAACTGAGAGCTTCAAATGTAACATGGATTTATGAGTAGTAAGGCTTTAGCCATCATAACACCTTGGAATCCCCTCTGCATTCTGCTTTCTATCTCTGTGTTAGAAATATGACTTGGGCTCCCAAGTGTGGCATTCACATTCTCTGGAAAAATCCCTTCGCCCAGGATTTTTCTCCTGGGAAGCTCAGAAGCCTCAGAGAAAAAGGAAAACAATTCTTATCTCATTTGCTTCTCCTGTGTTTTGCTGCTTTGGAATGTGTTTGGAGATTGTTTACCCACAGGTGATTGTTTCATTGGTGTCTGGTGTGAATTATTTTGTCTCATTGGCCAATCAGTGTCAAGCTGTGGGGGGACTCTGGAGAAAGTCACGAGTTTTCATTATTGTCTTTTTTAGCATTCAGTAAGTAACCTTTCTGTATTTTTCAGTATAGTATGGTATTATTTAATATAATATAGTATCATAAAATAATAAATTAGCCTTCTGAGGACATGGTGGCAGATTCATCATTACTTCTTTCACTGTGGCACCCTGCAAATACAATACCCAAGCATGTGATCTCTCGCAAATTCACTGCCTTGAGTGTTCCTTCAGTGTCAAATGCTCCTTGAATAAAGGTTCAAGGACCCATTTTTCTCCTTATGCTCAGCTCTAAAATTTTGTGGTTGTGAGCAATGCAGAACCATCCCATAAACCTCTGCTTGAAAACCATTGCCAAGATCTGGGGCTGGATGAATGCTAAATTCATTGCCTGGTACCTTGAGTGCTTTGTGGTTTACAGAGCAGAACAGGAAATCAAACATTTCCAGAAGAATAAGCTTTAAAAGTCGTTCTTTGATGTACTCAGAGATCTTTAATTTTAGGCTTCAGATTATTGAAACACAGTGTAATGATACTACTTTGTTCTATGTGAAAGTCCAAATTTCATTTAGAGTGCTGCAACATCACAAATTGATGCTTTAAGAACATAGGAGACCATAATGTACATATTTATGCAAGTAAAATATACTGAATGAAAGAATTTTATAATTTTCATTACCAGGTTAGAAGGGGAAAAAAACCAACAAAACAAAAGAGTAAGTAGTAAAAAAGAGGCATGAAAAGTGAAACCATAAATAAATGGTACATAAAAACATCAAATACCACAATATCCTGCTTTTCATGTACTTACTGTAGAGAAGCTGCAGTGATCAATGCCTTCCTCCTGGAAAAGGACAGCATCCTTAATGAAAATGGCAATAGCCTTTAAGATGAATGTAAAAAAGAGCTGTACATGGATATAATTCCTGGGACAGCGAAGCCTCCTGGAAGAAAAGGAGAGATCCCTCAGAGTTAATTAATTTACTTGTGCTGGTAGTAATTAAAATAAGCAATAAGCCCTTGTTTTATCTCAGGTACTTCCAAACATATTTAGGAAGAACATTTTGATCCACTGAGCTCTTTCAGAGAGAGGCAGAAAACTTCCTCATGTGAAGCAAATCAGCCACAATCTACATCTTAATATCTTTCCTTTTAAAACAGAATTACAGGTTTTTTCCTTACTGTGCCAAAGTTATTTTGATGATATAAGTAAAAGCACAGAAGAGCTTTACAGCAATTTGGCACATCTACTTTAAATTCAATTTGTAAATCTACCTTAAATTCCCAGTTAATTAAGATTAAATTTTTGCTGTTATTATATACAGATTTTTGAGGGAGTTATACAGCTTCATGTTTTCATCTGGAGATGAGGACTTGAGTTAATAATCCAAAAGTTCCACTAAAAGCCAAATTCTATCCAGACCCAGTAATCTGAGGGTCACCTAATCTGAAAGTTCACCTGGAGTGTGCAGAATTTTATTGCTGACCTCAAATGCCAACCCCATTGTTAATTATGACTTTTTCCTCCCTATTACTACGTCTCCTTATGTCCATTGTTTCTTTCTTTCCCCTCATTTGGGCTGGTTTGTTTTCCTGAGGTCAGAGTGGATGTCAATAAACATATCTGGTGGCTTCCAGACACGAACTAGGAACCAGCAGAGGTCAAGAAATTTTCCCTAGAGAACCTTGATTCTCACAGCATAATAATAAAACTCCTGCTTTTTTCTTTCCTCTTTTTTTCTTTTTTTGTCTCACAGAAATACAAGAAATAAGCAAAGATCAATAAAATAAATCCCATATGGTGGCAAACATTAAATCTACATTACACGATAAAATATTTTAAATATTCTTAATTAGACCTGAATATACCTATAAATATGTATAAAATACCTAACTCAGTAAGAAAGAATTCTCACCAAATGTGACCAAATTCTGAAACAAACTTTAAAACATGTCTTTAGTGGTAAATGTTTCAATAGTAATCTATACAATGCCATGGGAACTTTCATTCAGAATCAAGTCCTTTGTGTATATTCTTATTAAAAATTCCCTGGAGCCATAACAGGCAGGCATGCATAGTTTAGGAAAAAAAAAAAAAAATCTTCATTCCAGCCTAAAGCAAGTAAATTTTTCTGTTGGTTCTTCAGGATCAAAGTGAGTATCTGAGTTTTGCCAAGAGACAGCCAGGATTTATTTCCCAAATCTAAATCTTCTTATTCCTGGCTCTCTCTAATGCCTTTTAATTTCCAGCTTCAGTTTCATATTATTTAACCAACATGACTGGAATATTTTATTTTTATTCACCTAGATTTCTATTTCTATTATTTTGTTATGCCTAATGTTGTCTTCCATAGTCTAAGAAATTAAGAACTGTGAAAAGAATTGAGGTTAGAGGACACCTTTACCTGAATGCAATCAGAACTGTCACAGCAATGATGAGGGAGGCGATGGACACGCTGTATCCCACAGTGTAGATGATCTTTATAGTAGAAAAGTAGGATTGCTAGAAAAGAAAAGAACAATTTGTCACACAAGTTGCTGTTAAATAACAGCTTTTTTACTGATACTGTCAGTTTTGCTTTGTTTGCTGCTTCCATTCTGTTGACGTCCCTGACTGCCTCTGTTCCCCTCTTCTTTCCCACAGCAAAATTCAACTTAAATCACTCATTATGTTTCTTTTGTGTAGTCCCATTCCATAGTTATGTGGATACAGCCCAATCTGATGCTGAAACATGTATTGGTCAGGGTAGTTTGAAGCTCATTCAAAAACCATAAAAACCTGCACCGGTCTTTCAAAAAGGCATTGTTCAAAATTTTATGCAATTTTTATAAATGCTGTGCTCTATACCATGTTTTCTCCCCAGCAGTAGCAGGACAATGCTGCTGGCAGCATGATTAATACAGAATTCTGTCAGCCTATCTCTATGTTTCTCCTCTTTCCTACTCTCTGCTTCCCTACTTCCATTTTTGCTGCCTATTCCTCCTTTCAATTTTTATTGTGTTGTTATGGGTTGATTTGTTGTTTTCTTTTTTCAGGTGTTGTTTCTTTCCTCTGTTTTTCTTGCTGCCAAACTCAGCTACTGCTCTGTTGGAATGTCAGTCAAAATCCATTTCAATTTAAGTGGCTCCTCTATCAGACACAATCTGAGTAAAAATAAGTTGACTTCAACTGTCTCAGAGGAAAGCAGAAAACAGAATGAAAAAGCTCTAGGCTGCAAATCTAACTCCAGTCTAACATGATCTGTCTCTTGGGTCCCATTTAAATGCTTTTATAACCTAAAATCTGCACAGCTGTGAAGTACATTTCTACAGTTCACTTGGGGAAGGGGAGATGCTCATTTTGAGCCTTAAGTGGAACTTTAGGCATTATAAGACTGATATTTATTTAATGTATTTATGTGCTTAAAAATTAGCTGGCTAAATATGAATCTGTAGTAGAACGAGAAGAGCCTGGCCACAGGGCTGATCTGTTTAATTATTAATACAAACCTGTTTTTTCTCATCCTTTTTCTTTTATATTTAATGAAGGGAAACAATCTCAGAAGACAATTCAAGTCTTTAGAAAATCAGACCACATTGGTTTCTGTGACCAACAAAAAGGATCTATCACTACACCTGCCTTAGAAAGAGCAGGTCATAGACTCATAAATCCTTGACTGGTTTGGGTTGGAAGAGACCTTAAATATCATCTCATTCCAACTCCTGAATTAGTAGAGTGAAATCTTTTATGCCAAGGACTTTGCATCCAAATGTCCAGATTTATGATTATCCACAGTCTGATCTGGGCTGAGCTGTTATCACTGCTCAGAGCACAGCAGGTGCACTCTGAATTTACCTTCCAGTTCAATTTTATCCATAAGAAACCAGATTATCCTTTCTGAGAGCATGCCTCAGTGGGAATGCAGTAAGTGGGGACAGCCAAGAGATATCCCTGCAAAATTCCCACCCGATCCTGACTAAAGCACTAAGACAGATCCATGGTGCAGAGATCAACTCCAACTTTCCCAGTTAAATGAAGAAGTTAAATGGGGTGGAAACCAGGCATAATGGGGTTTTTTTGTCTAGTGGGTGAACTGTGAGTTGTATAGGATTACCCAAATTCCTGACTGTGCACAATTCCAACCAGAGCTCACTGAAGAACCTCAGAGCTCCAAAGCTTGCCAGGAAGTCTGGATGCACCACTCCATGAGAAACATCAAAACTGTGCTAGGCTGACCATAGCTGGCAACAAATCAGATGTGAAAAAGAGAAAATAATCAACTCCTTAAGTGGATAAACCTACAACTGAGGAGTTTCCTCTAGGTGGAATAATGGAATCATCACAGAATGGGTTGGGAAGGATCTTAAAGAACACCCAGTCCCACCCCCTGCCATGGCAGGGACACCTTCCACTATCCCAGGTTGCTCCAAGCCCTGTCCAACCCGGCCTTGGACACTTCCAGGGATCCAGGGGCAGCCACAGCTTCTCTGGGAACCTGTGCAAAATCTCCCCATGGTGATATGAACCATGTTTTTATCCTTATCAATTAGGGGTCAAGCACTATATTTTCCCTCTGCCTTTAACCTCAAGGTATCACCAACAATGAAAGTCTGGCTGAAGAAATATGTCAAATTCTGATCTGCATTACAGAGATTGCAAAGATTTTGGGACTCTTTTTTTCCATTGTTGAATTAGATATTTCATGCAGGATGAGACACCCAAAACCCCTCTTTTCCTTACATTGCTAAATTTTTAACAGTGGTCTTTTAATAGCACATTTTCTGTACAGATGCTGTGATACTACAAATTCATCTTGCTGACTGATATTACTGAAATGTCTTAATACACATTTATGAACATTTTGTGATACATCTTTGTCTGTTATACTTGTGAATTTACAGCTGGCTTTGTTATTGTTACACCTGAATAATAAAACATTCTCAGTTATCTTACAAAATAAGTAAAAATTGGAATTATTGACCAGAGTAAAAATTGGAATTATATCCCATACTTAGAAAGAAATTTCAGCTTCTTTTGAGTTTCCCTCTTCAGGAATATAAAGGAATACTATAACATCAGCACACCACTCACATATATTTGTGTAATTAAACTTACTTCTTCAAGAGGAATCTCATCTTCTACTGGACAGGCCACATGGTAGGGAGGGAATGGGTCAGACCAGCCCTTTTTTGTGCAGTTTCTTTTTATCATCCCAGCTGAAAAAGAAGTATTTAATTTTCTCAGTGGAGGACGAGATAATATGGAAAATAAAAACCAGGAGAAGATCTCGGACTGGTACAAAGTCGTACCAGGAGAAGAGGATCATTAGCATCTCACAGAGTCAGTAGGACAATTTTCCTGTGCACATTCAAGTCATCAGATACAAAACTTTGTATTTTATTTATAGGTAAGCAATGGGAAGAAGGGAAAGAACAAAGGTGATGGGGTAGAGGTGGGAATGACTAAGGAAGGAATTATATCAGGCACACTGGAGAAGAAGCACTGCTCCATAAATTTCTGTTCTGCACAGCACTCATCCATCCACCATATCCCTTCTCATTCCCACCTCCCCTGGGGCTTTCTCTTCCCTAGCAGATCAGAAGCTGGCATAAGCAGCCCCTTCCATGAGGACAGCACGCTTCCACAAAAAAAAAAAAAAAAAAAAAAATTAAAAAAAAAAAAATTATGAGTCAGATGAAGGAGAAGTCAAAAATCCCAGGGCAGGAAATGAATCTGCACAGATGAAAGGGATTTTCCTTATCCCTCGTTTATAAGTAGCATGTGTTGAATGTGGCAGAGGTTGGGTTTTGCAGTTTCTTTTTCTTGTGGAACTGCCAAATCCAGGTATTTTCTGGAAGGTGGTTTGCTCTTTGTGGGCTCACATTTTGTTACTGGCCATGCTCACCCAGAGAGGGAGCAGACACAAAGGTATTTGTTTGCAGTTTTGTAGCACATGTGCTGCTCCAAGGGCTAAAGTCTGCTTTGCATCTCCAACCTTGGTCTTAAAGAACAATCATATTGTTCATTCCTCTGCCTTTCATTTCATCCCACACCAATCACAGCATAAATCTCAAGAAACCCCAAGCTTAAGTTCTGACCTAGACAGCCTCCAGATGAGCTTTGTAGAAAACTCAAGCAACAAACTGATCCCAGAGTGCATGGAAACCAAGGAATCACTCCTTGTATTGCAGAAGTGAAAAAAAAATAATTTTTGATCCAGGATCTCATCAGAAACTATGGAAATCAAATCCACTTATGGATAATCCTTAAAATATTACAAGAACTGCTAAGGTCCCTCAGATCCTCCTAAAAATCTTTGCACTTCTCTGATCCAGCTCATGGGAACATGAAATTCTCTGTCTTCACCCTCCCTTTTAGAAATGCTCTTGCCATACACACAACAGGGGTAACCATGGTAGGACATCACCTGGCTCCTTCATGAAGTGAAAGAGGATGTTTGGACACGGTAAGGCAAGAATCTCTCCAGCATCTGCTTCTGGCCAGCACAGCAATTTGTCCCAAGTTCTCTTGCAACCTCAGACAGAAAGTTAAATATATTTTTAAGCATGGTTAAATTTGAGCAAAATAAAACCCCAAACCTTTTTAAACTCTGCCACTCCACCCCTTCCATATCTTATAAATATAGTTTAGCCACAGTTTTTATTATGAGAAATAAACACCCTCAAAGTGCTATTTAATCTGCTTTAGTTAGACCCCTGTGTTAGACTGAGGTGAGTTTTCAGAAAGAATGCAATAAATGAAGAGTGAGGCTGGAAAAAAGATCAGATCACTGTAATTCCTCAGGAGTTGCCCTATTTTTAAAGATCAACACACCCTCACAAACAAGCAAGCATGATGCCAAGGAATTGGACAAGGGCACAAGGATTCACTCTGATAAATTGACTGTCCATATTTGAATGTGAAGGACTGTGGGAAAAAAGAAAAGTATAGAAAGGAATGGGGGTAGATGGAAGAAGAGCTGACAAGACAACAGCACGTGGGACCTTTGGCAGCCTGGCCATGTCCTGACTCTGGTCTCTTCCCTCTCCCTCACACATGGATGGATACCTGGTGATGTTGCATTTCCATGCTCTTGTGGGACCTCCAGACATTCAGCCTCCTTTTTCTTTAGCTCTACCATAAAATCACATTCTGGGTGGACATTCCCAGCAACCTGTAGGGAGGAGAGTTTAGGGGCATCAGATAGAAGGGGTTGGATGGGATCCCATCAGGCATTAAGTCCAGACCTACTTTTGCATCTAACAGGGCTGGTTTAAGGGCATAGAACAGTGCTTAAGGTTTCCATCCAAAGGCTGCTTGTCTCTGCACAAGCTGGTGGTTATAACTCTGCACTAGAAAGTTTATCAATTCCTCTGGCTACATTCAAAATAAAAGATCTCTTTGCTAGAGCCTGAGTTTAGCTAGACCCTGTTAACTATGGCCCCTGCCCCTAGCCAGGTTCTTTTCTCATCAGTGAAGGGCTCAGTGCTGCAGGAAATGCTGCAGAGCCTGTGCACAGACAAACCCCTGCCAACCTCCAAAGAAGCATCACCATGAAATCACAGACAATTACTGCAAAACTGTCACCTGAAAGAGCTCTTCACTTCAAAAGGAGTGAATCTGTTCTCTCCCTTCTGCCATCTGCCTTTCTTTACACAGGGTGGGAGGCAAAACTCCTTTATTGGGGGAAAAAAAGCATTCTGCACCAATGATGGTGTAAAGAAAAAAGTGACACACAGGGTTTTAATAGCAGGAGACATTCAGTTTGTTTAGTCCTTATTTAGACTTATATGGGAACTACAGGAGGATCTGAAGGCATCCAGAGAACTTTGGGCAGAAAAAAACAAATTCTGCCCAGGCTGTTACACCCAGATTGCTGAGGATGCACCCACTGGGCAGGAGTGCACAGGACTATTTCACTCAAATTAAAATATATGTGCCTTGTCCAGCCTTAACCTCTGTCCCCAGACCCCAAAGATGAGTTGTGATCAGAGACACTCTGACTTTTATCTCTTCACCCTGGCCACTAGTGCTGATGAAGCATTTGTGAATATAGACATAAAAACACAGAGACAAAACAGAAAATGAACCCAGGATGAGACTTGCATGGTGAACAGGTGGCTGGCATATGGCTCAGTTTTCTTCCACCCAGAGAAGATTAATATTCAGGGAATTTGGAAAATAACTCTGTGGCTTTCAGTTCATTCAGAGGGCAGATTGTATCCTTTCCAATAAGCTGGTCTCTCCCCTCCATGTTAATGTCCATGTCTCATGTTGGCCTGCAGAGCATTTGAACTGCATATTGACCAAAAATTCAAGGCTCTCAAAATGCTGGAGAGCAGTGGATTAATTACACAGCATTTGTTTTTCTGGGGTTTGGGCCCTGGTAGTTAAAAATGTCATTATTTCCACATGTTTGCCCTGCAAGATTATCTGCTTCTCATTTACTGCACTTTTAGGAGGATGTGGTTTTCCTGCCAGATTTGCAGACAGCAGTGCCATGGATCAGTTTAAGGCAGCAGCAAAAAGCAGGGCTCCTTCTCCAGGCTGAATGGAGTTTGGTGTGTGTGAGAGGAGGGTAACTGTGGATGGATGGATGGATGGATGGATGGATGGATGGATGGATGGATGGATGGATGGATGGATGGATGGATGATGGATGCATGGATGGATGGATGGATGCATGGATGGATGATGGATGGATGGATGGATGGATGGATGGATGGATGGATGGATGCATGGATGGATGGATGGATGGATGGATGGATGGATGGATGGATCCATGGATGGATCCATGGATGGATCCATGGATGGATGGATCCATGCATGGATGGATCCATGGATGGATGGATCCAGGGTTGGATCCATGCATGGATGGATCCATGCATGGGTGGATGGATGGATAGAGCACAGCACAGACATTGCCCTGCCCCAGGAGGAGGAGATCTGACACATGCTCCAGGAATGTCATCCAGATGAGTAAAACCAGGGGATCTAGGGAGACCCTCCATTTGTCTTCACTAAGAAATGCAATGTCAGGCAGAATTACAGAAAATTGGCATCTTTCTTGAAAAGCTTTGCTGTCTTGATGCCTCTTTCCATGCCAACATATATTATTTCTCCCCTTGTACCCACCCTGGACAGTGACTACAGGAAAACTCCCTAACCACGGTGTATAACAGCTATTGCAAGAAGCAGCTTTATTAGTCAGTAGAAAAAACAGTCAAACCATTTACTGAAAATCTCTTTTACAACATTCTCTTGGTTCAGTGAACTGTGCCCAGAAAAACCTCAGCAGGAGGAAATTCATCTATTTGCACTATTCTAAATTATTTCTCCTGGCAAAAAGCATTGCTAGATTTTGCCTGTCCAAACTCCCTCTGCTCTCTGAAATGTCCATGGCAAAAGCAGAGCTTGTTTGGCTCATTCACCAGTCCAGGAAACTCCAGGAAAGTCTTTTTTTCCACTTTTACTTTCTAAGTCTCCAGATTGTGAGAATGCTTAATTTAGCACACGCATCTCAAATGAAAAGATGAAGCTGCTCAAGTATCAGGTATTTAAATTGTTGCCTTCTGCAAGAAGAACCAGCCTTAGGAGGTGCTGTCACAGTTTATTTTCAAGTCAGCACTAACCACTGCCTGAGCAAGCACTGAGAGGGAGATCTGATATGACAGAAACTCAGGTTAAATAAACTAAAAATATTTATTCCAATCCCAGGCTGTCTTTTAGGTACATTTATCACCCCAAAGCACTTTACCTCTAGTAGACCCCCACTTTAAGGCGATGAGAGTCAGTCTCTCAAGCATTCCAAACCTTTCCAGGAGCAGAGTTCATGTTTTCCAGAGAAAGTATATGAAAAAATTATACCACCAACAAAACCAGAGAGCTGCTTTTCCATCATTTTATACTCAAATGAGGTTTGTTCACCTATCCTCTAGTATGCAACCCATGCTAGGATATTTTCATTGTACACTAACATATAGACTTGGTTTTGATCAATACATAATAATACAGAAAGCAACCCAACTTTGTAGGAGAAAATTCCGTTTCTCTTGGCTAAATGAGGCAGGTTCTTACAGAGACCTTCAGTCATATTTTAAACCATTAGCACTGAGTCCTGCTATTCTACTTAGGAACAGTCAGGGAAGTGGGTTTGTCACACAGGTGGTACAGAGGAATCTCTTGTTTCACATCAGTAAAAAATCTGTTCAGCCATTTCACAGTGGTTTATTTTCCTCAATGAAGGAAAAAACTCCAAGCTGCTGTGTCACCCTTCATAAAATGTCCCTTCAGAGAAGAGATTCCCAGGAAAGAAGAAGGGATGTAGAGGAGGCATGACAAAAGGAAGATGCTGAAGATGTGATTATTCTCAAAAGTAAAGACAATATCCTTCTGATTTGCACAAACCTTTCCTGATACTGGTGTGATCCTGGGTCTTGGTTTGCCAATCTCTATCCAAAGATATTACCAAGCTATTTAATGGCTTTGGATTTTTCTAAATCTGCCCTAAACATCTCTGCTGGTTCCACTCTTGTTACCTGCAGCATCTCAGCTGCTTACATGCCAAAAAATATCAATGCTACCACTAAGGCAGATGAAATTGTAACAAAAAACCTGCAGAATCTGAAATGAAAGAAAACTCTATCAAAACTCAGCTGCTCTGGTGTAACAGCCCTCCTCCAGTTTTTTCTCCTGTCACTGTCTTTCAAAGCCCACACACACAAAATAAGAATTTCTCTTTATGTGTTTCTCTTTACTGAGTGTGTCATAAGAAAGCAGAGAAATAAACTGATATAAAGATCTCACAACGTGGGTCCCTTCTGCTGCTGTTCACACTTTTCATTGCATCTTGCCTTGTTTAACTGGAATCCAAAGAAAACAGAGAGAAAAGAGACTCATAAAAAATTATTTTAAAATAAAGCTGTATCTGACCATCTGCTCCCACCAGGAAATGAACAATTATTGAAACACAATGAAGTAAAGCTTTTTTTTTCCCCATGCAATTACTTACAAGCACTGCCAGACTCAGGGTGTGCAGAGCACAGTGATATAAAGAACAAGAGTTCATTTTCCAAAGCAAGAGCCAGACCTCACTTCTTCATCTTCTCTTAGCATCTTTCACCTGCTTTTTGACTTCTCTTTCTCCTCTCAGTTGCTGATTTGAAGCATTTATCTTTTTGCACAGAAGTGACGTAGCAGGGATATGAAGTGGGAGATAAATATTAACAATTCTCCATGCTGTGTTTAAGCTTTGCAAATTTTTGACTTTGTTCAAAGACTGGACTGGATGAATTGAGTGATTGATGCTAGGATTATGGGAATTCTCTATGCTCCTGGCAAAACTCATTTATTTTAACACAAAATGGTTTTTGGGGGGATGGACAGTTCTAAATGTTACTAATCCCATATTAAATCAACATGATTGGCATAAGAGAAACACTCTCTTAACAGTTATTGTCAATTTTTTATAATGAAACCTTTTTCTTATATGGGTCCAGTGTATCTGGGAGTTTTTATGGAGTGTAATGACCACAGTGCTACACTTTAAAATGCAAAATCAAAGCCTCCTGACAGGCACATGAACACAAATTTGTGTACCTGTTTGGGCATTGAGTTGAAGGCAAAATTCACAGAGGATTCTTCCCAGTTTGTGTCAGACTTTTGATAGTTCAGTGTCTGAATATCAATGAGTCAAGTCTTTTAGCCAAAGTCTAGAAATACAAACACTCAGCTCATTCATCTCATCCTGAGCTTCAAGGCAGGCCAGCTGAATCCCACTCCAGAAATACCCATTCTCACTCAGAGCTAAAGGAAAATTTATTTCATTTGTCTCTCAGTTTGTACCATCTTGAAGGACTTCAGATTCCCCATCAACATTAGGCAAGTGTCAACATTGCAAGACCAGAGACTCAAGATAGGAAATACTTTTCAAATGTTGTTCTCTGTTCTTTCTCATCTCATGCCATTCCTTAAATCAATTTATAAACCCCAGCTCCCAGCTTCCCACACAAAAGTCCATCCTACAACCCTGCTTCCACCTCCAGCACTGCTCTTTGTCCATCAGCCCTGCTCATCTTTTTCAATTATTTCAAGTATTTTCTGTCTGCTTCTCTACACAGATTGTGGGAATGCTGAGAGCCTGGAAAGAAACCTCTCACCTCCCAGAGTCACCACAGCTGTGAGGAACTAAGTTATACCTACTTTTGGGAATATCTGTGGGATTGAAGCCTCCAGGACCTGTTTGCAGGTTGGGTCTGAGAGGGAACAGAGCATACCCAGTGCAAGAAAGTGTCTTTGGAGAGCTGAAGTGGGAAAATTTTCCTTGCAGTGTGTTAAGGATTTATTTCATTCTCCCCTAAAGCCTTATGCATTCCTTAATTATGCTAACTTTCAAAGTCTTGTCTAAAATAAAATTATAGCTGTGTTCCTGTCAGTTTTAATCAGCTCATTCCAGAGGATAATGAACACTTATAAATGTATTTATCATGAGCAAATCTCATACTTTTTCCTAAACTTATTTCAGAAGCTACAAAATCTCAAGAACTGCAAGATTTCCCTGCAGAGGTGTAACATGGAAAAATTTCAGCCCATAATGTTAAATCTACTTTTTCAGTAGTTATGAAAAAAGCTGGTAAGAGAAATTAAACCTATAAAGTTTTAATTCACCATCACACATACTTTCAAAATGATGTTTGGTGACAATATTCAGTTCTTACCTGCATTTTGCTGATTAACTTGCATTGCCATTTGGGGAGAATGTAAATATTCAGGTTGTCCTGAATTCGAAGTGCTTTCAGTAGTAAGACTATAACAGGGAGTCTTAGTTGTCTTACAAACATTTAATATTATTATAACCCTTGAAAATCTTATAAAACCATCGTGACCAGTGCTGTCATCACAAGCTCATGCCAGAATTTGGACACATTCTCTCTCCCCTCCTTCCCAAAAACATTACAATTTAAGAAAAAAATTCTGACTGAGCATCCATCAGGTTTCCTGCAGTGTATGAGTGTTTTAAGGTAAATAACCTTTAGGCTGTCCACAAATTGTCTACTGACCATCCACCCCACAGCCATTTCAACCAGTGTTTGAAGAAGGATCATGAGCAGACCCATTTCAGAGAAGCAACATCTCCCATTCCACGGGGATACACTTTTTTGGTCCATGTATTAGAAAAATAAATTGCCTCTGAGTAAGCTGCTGGTGTCCACACCAGAATTTTCCATTTCAGCCACCACATCTGAAGCACTCCATGTGTTTATTCAGTGCTGTTGAAGTCATGGCTATAAAAACCACAGAAGGCATTGCCTGCCACTTTTCATCCTAGGAGGGAACACAGAGAAACCCAGTGTAAGGTATCTCAAAAGGTTTTCATTTTTCAGGCAGAATGAATATCGGTATGGAGGGGTTTTATTCTGAAATCTACAATATAGGAACTCTGATCACCATGGATCATTTTGGAAAACCTGGCTTTTCTGTCTTTTCAGCCTGATTCTGCCACTCTGCAGTGCAGACATTCCATTAAAATGAGTTCCTTCCTACTGTCGCTGTTGTGTGCAAATTTCCAGCTGTTTGTGGTTAAGGAGAAAGACACGTCTAAAGGAAAATAATGGGCTTATGGGTCTTTTTTATTATTATTATTTCATTAAAATAGCTTTTTTTTCATTTAAACAAAAAAGTTTCCACAATAACCAACAGAACTTTGAGCTGCTTAGTTTCACCATAAAAGCACATCTGAAGGACCAGTTTTCCACAGGCTCAAACTTCTCACTTCCTACCAGTCCTTGAACAGCACCACCTCTGCAAGCCTGCTCCCACGCTCCTCCTGAGCAGAGGCAGGCACGTAGTAGATCAGTAATTACTACATCTTCTCTCCACTCATCACCTCCACCATCAGCACACTCCCTGTTCCAGCAGCTCCTCTGCCAAGTTTTCTAGTGGTGGCAGTTTGCCTTCAGGATGGCACAGCTGCAGAGGAGACACTGGATGTGCAGTAAAAGGAGCTGCTGTTCTCCCCTTGAGCTTTCCAAAGGTGAAAACCTGATGTTTTCATGACTGTCTCAGGGATTCCCTTGCAGCTTTTCGTGGAATGGTTCTAGATTTTATTAAAAGTTTGCATAATTCATAAAATATTGGTTGATTTCACAACAATTTGTTGCATCATCCCAGCCCTGCCTTCTCTGTTTCTGCACTCTTGTCCCTACACATAGAACAACATCCCAAAACTTATAAAACATCTTGGATTTTTTTCTGCCACTTTTTCTCCCTCTACAAGACCCTTCCATTATCACAGAATCACAGAATGCTGTGGCTTGGATGGGACCTTAAAATCATCTGGTCCCAACCTTCCACAACACCAGGGTGCTCCAAGCCCCATCTAGGCTAGAATTCAATACTTCCAGGAATGGGGTTGCCACAACTTCTCTGGGGAAACTCTTGTACTTACAAAGACATTTACACATAGATTAATCTACAGTTTAAGTGTTCAACAGGGTTGGACAGGGCTTGGAGGCACCTGGGATAGTGGAAAGTGTCCCTGCCCATGGCAGGGGGTTGGAACTGGATGGTTTTAAGGTCCCTTTTGATATAAATCAGTCCATGATTCATGATTTTAGTTTTCTTATGATGATGGAAAGATGGAGGAAACCTTAACACTCTAAATTATTATTTCACAATATAATTAAAAAAGGGAGTAACAACTTACTTCATTGACATATAAACCCCATGGATTTTCCAAAGCTAAAAGCAAACAATTTGAGTTGAATAGTTACAGCTTCTGAGATGACATTGCTGAAGCTTCATATTTCCCAAAGAACATGCCCAAAAAAAGGTATTAGAATTCAATACTGGGGTGGGGGGGGGGAAAACTACAGGTGACATTTTTCTTGAAGTCATTAATGCAAGCAGCAGTGTCCAAAGTGAAAATGGAACTAGGAATGCTTCTGAGGGCTACCAAGGTCACTCTGATGGGCACAGATTGCTGTGGTGAAATTTGTAATACTGGGAGCAAATCTACAGGGAAATGAAAGGAAATTTCAGTCCCTACTGGTGTCTCACAGTCTTCATTGCCATGATGTTTCTCTAATACTATTGAAATTTAGAGGGAAGGTGTGGGAGGGGAGGGAGGGGAGGAGGAGGAAGGCTGGGCCTAAGTCACGTAACCACAGCTCCAAGAATAGGCGGTTTTGCTGTGCAGACGTGACAGATGAATGTTTCATTTCCCAGGACAAAGGGAATGTTCAAAACTTTACACAGCCCAGAGCACAAAGGGGCATTATAAGTGAGGCCCTGAATTATCATTTTTTAAGACTGAAAAATATGCAGAGTCAATAATTATGCAGTCAAATTAATTTTTCCTTGAAGTGTAAGAAGTTGATAATTTTGCCCCTTTTTGCTCATATCATTTATGAAATGGGCTGATGGATTTCAACTAAAGCTGCTCAAACAGCACAAAATGTAAAGCATTAACCCTTTATCATGTGGAATTAAATCTGTTTAAGCCCTAGAACACTGAGGCCGGTACCAGCATGCTTCATTGATTTTATTTCCACTGGGATATTTTTTTTTTTAGCTTGGCAGCAAGGCTGTGGCACAGCTACTTGCCCACACAGTGTTTCAGCTCTTCTTTCCTCTCCCATTTCAACTTCTTTTGGGCTGTTCCCTCTCTGCCATAGCTATTTGTGGGCATTGCAGGGAGCTGAAGCAGGGAGCTGGTCTGGGCTAGAAATAAACCTTCTTTCCCCCACCAGAATCAGTTGCCCAGGGCACCTCGTAAATGCTAGCCGTGGGAGAGAGAAGGCAGCCCCTGGTAGAGTAGTGGGGACAGTTTTAGGAGAGGGCAGGTGCCCATCAGGTGATGTTTCCAGACAGACTTTGCCATTTGAGTGCTGCATTTAACATTTCTCTGAATGGGGAAAAAAAAAAGAAAAAAAGAAAAAAAAACCCATAAGTTTTTGTATGCTGAAATATGGGAAGATGATTACTGTGTGGTTCAAAATACCTCTCTGTCTTGCTCCTCTTTTAATTAGTTACTCATTAGGACCTTGCAAGTTCTAAAATTGTCCTTAAATTCATAATTCCTCATTATCTGCTGGTCATACTCAACCAGTGCCTTACACCAGAGAAGGAAAGTAATTCACTTTCCACCTTAAGAATTTTGGGACAAAATATGACAGAAACAGCTGCAAAAATCAACAGGCCTCCAAGAAAGCACCCAAGGGTTGAGGTGGCTACACAGGTGAGTAAATTATGTCAGTGATGTCACAATACCAGAGAAAGGGCAAAATTATTGGGTGTAAAAATGAGGGATTCACTTATTTCCTGGATAAAGCAATACTTAGGGTGGCAAGCAGTCAAACTGCCAGAGCAACTTGGCCAGTCTAAGATAAAGCCTTTTTAGGAAGTATTTTTCAAGAAAGCTTTGGATGTGCAGGAAAGAATCCAGAGGCAAGCAGAGAGTTTGAGGAGAGGCCAGGAAAATGCAGAGTAAGGGGAAAGGTCGGAAGGAAAGCAATGGTTTTGCCAAAAGAGAAGATGAAGTGGATACATCACAGAACCACAGGGTCATGGAATGGTTTGGGTTGGAAGGGACATTAAAGATCACCCAGTTCCAACCCCCTGCTGTGGGCAGGGACACCTTCCACTACAGCACAATGACATGACACATCTCATATTGTAAAAGACCTTTGGAAAGGAAATAGGAATGATTTTGCTCTGTTAGGTCGGGCAAAAAGACACTGGTAAAGGTGCAAGAGGGAAATTGTGAGTGGGATATCTGGAAAAATCTTCATGTCAGTAAAAATTGTTAAAATCTTTAATAAATGAAGAGGAGAAAATGTGAAATCCCTGTCATTTGATGTGTTTTGAAAAAGATCAGACATACACCATGGGAGTGATGTCTTAGACTGCCTCAAGGCTGGACAATGGCTTGGTTATGTCTTGAAGTCTTTTCAAGCTGTTTTCTTGTATTTTTTTGGAATTCTATCAGTCACAAAAGATGAGTCCTTGAAATGCTGTGCCAACAGAGTTGTCTTTAGGGGTGACAAAGTGAGTAGAATTTGAGAGGAGAAAACAGTTTATAATAGTGTCATACTTCCTCTTACACACCAGAAATTCATTTCCTAGTTGAACTGGCAGGAAAAACAGATTTAATTATTCTACTTTTTTTTTTAAGTTATCAATGAGATAAAAGACAATTTTTCTCCCCATTTTCTTTCTAGACAACAGATTGAAACTGTCACTATCGTGTCTGTGAGATGAACTTCAGTATGAGCTCCATTATGCACATGTTCCAAACCTTGTAAAATCTCAAAATATTTTTACTGAAAGAATGAGTAGGAATAAGATATAAATGGGATATTATTTTTCTAAATTAATGGAACAATTCCTGGCAAGAAAAAAGTCTTAGTCAGTGGAAATAGGAATGTTTCAGACCCACTGAAGCAGTCATTAGGTGCCTTTATATTTTCATTGAATAGAGTAGGTCTGAGGTATTTTTTTTCTAACTCTTCTCTAATAAACTATTGCTATCCTGGCCAGGGACTAAGCAAAACTCACTCAGAAAAGAACATTTGTATTGAATTAAGCAGGTGGATAGGAATTTCATTACTTAAATTATAACCCTGTTCTTTTACAAAATCACGTTTATTTCTTTCGAGCCCTTGAACTGCCAAATTTTACTTTGGGAAGGGCACTGGCTGTTCTTTTGATTGTATCATTGGCCAAAGGTTAAGATAATCAGTAAATCCCTGAACATCATAATCATGGGAGAGGCTGAGAAAAAGTGGGTTGATGACAGACACCACTGAGGCTTTTTTGGTCTTTATTTTCCCCCTGACTAATGACAATACCAGAGTACTGTGCATTCAAAAATGGAATTCATTAACCATGGATGCTGGAAAAGTCAGGACTCTGTGGTTCTGCTTAACAAATCCAACTCTTTTTAATGCAAGAACACAAAGTGCAGCCATCTCATGACCTGGGGTGAGCAGCAGTGTAGTGAAACCTATAAAAGATGGCTGAATATATTTCTTTTGACAGTGACTTTTTTTACCTTCCTAAGGGAAAATTGCCTCCTGACACGTTGGAAATGTCCTTGTGGAATTCCATGTGCACCCAGACATCTGGGATGGGATTCAGTTACCTGACCATATGTGGTTATTGATATTTGAGCTGTTCTGGTTCATCCTGCTCAGCTTCCAGCCGGGCAGGAATAGCACAGGTGTTCCCTGAATCCATCAACATGGGCTTCTTCAATACCCTGGCATTTCTCAAATGTCCCCAGACATCGTGTTAGGACAAGGACATTGAGTGCCTGGGTCAGAAATTTCTCCCTCTGCACACATATGTTTAGGTGCTGAAAAAAAGGTGTCCAGATTTCAGTCTGGACCTTGTCCCTGGCTCTGCTGGGCCAGACTGAGGTGGAATTAATTTTCCACAGAGCAGCTGAGCTGTCTGTTGGTGGCTTTAAAGGTGCTGGGGACACAGGGGCATTTTGGCAACTGCTGAGCATTAACCTGTTGGAGTGAGTCCAGAGGAGGCTCCAGGATGATCAGAGGGATGGAGAAGCTCTGCTGGGAGAATTGGAATTGTTCAGCCTGAAAAAGAGGAGGATTTGGGTGACCTTGTTGTGGCCTCTCAGTACCTGGAGGGAGCCTGCAAGAAGGATGAAGAGAGATTGTTTACAAGAGCTTGGAGTGACGGGACAAGGGAAAATGGCTTCAAACTAAAGAGGGGAACTTGGTTTAGATTTTAGGAAGAAATTGTTCCCAGTGAGGGTGGGGAGACCCTGGCACAGGATGCCCAGAGAAGCTGTGGCTGGTCCTGGATCCCTGGAAGCGTCCAAGACCAGGTTGGACAGGGCTTGAAGCAACCTAGGATAGTGGAAGTTGTCCCTGCCATGGCAGGGGGTTGGAATTAGATGAACTTTGAGCTTTCTTTAACCCAAACTAATCTGAGATTCTATTATTTTCTCCAACATTTCTCTCTCACTAGTAGATAGGGTTTGGGCAGGATCTTGGGAAAGGACACAGTCAGGAAAACTGATCCAAACCTCACTTACAGGATATTCTGAGTTGGAAAGGACCCACAAGAATCATCAAGTCCAACTTTGAAATGAATGGCCAATGTAGGGATTGAACTCACAAACTGGCACCTGACCAGAGGGATGTTCCACACCATATCACATGTGCTCAGCAATAAAAGTTCAGAAGAGGGGCTGGGAGGGCATTTGTTGTCACAGCAATTGTCTTCCAGAGCAGCCACCAAGTATACTGAAGTCCTACTTCCCAGGAAGTGGGACAGCCCCTTCTGACACCAAGTAGAGAATAAATTTTTTATTTTTCTTTGCTTCTGCATGAAGCTTTTGCTTTATTGAGCAGGCTTTTCTTGACCTGTGACATTTTTCCATTTTATTTCCTATCCTGATGATAGGGTAGTGATACGGTGGCTTGGTGGGAACCTCACATCCAGACAGGGTTGACCCATCACACTCATTTAAAAATTCTTATGATATTCTCCTTCTAGAATAAATGGACAGAAGAAGGGTCAAAATTTGAGTAAGGTCAAAGACCAACCTCTTGCTCAGAGATCTTAATTTCTAGAGACTCAGTAATTATCAGACATCTTCACACAGCACTCTTCAGAGTGGGGGCTCAGACTGGAAGGATAAAAAAGCCCAATAATGAAGTCAGTGACACTCAAGTGGTGATGGTGGTGTTAATTATGAGTGACATGAGATGAGTTAAGTCAACTCTTCTCTCTTGGTGGCCCATGGGCCACAGATAAGCCCGTGCTTGTCGTTATTCTGCAGATGGTTTCACACTCTCACATTCTGGGCCAAAAAGTAAGGGTTCTGGTTGAACTGGTTACAATAATGATGAGAAAAGTAAAAAACATATTATTATTTTGATTGCACAGTAGTAGCTGAGTAATTACACAACGTGGTGATCCAGGACTGACTAAAGAGAAAAGAGAACCATAATTAACTCCTCTATCTTGCAACACAGACCCTTATTTGAGGAAATGACATAATAACATGGAAGTGCTCTCTTTACAAGCCTAAGGGCCATAGAAATAGTTCTCAGCTCAGACAAACTGTTCACCTTCAGGAAAACTGGAATAAAAGATTTTGAAGGAAAACAGCAAGGAATATATACAAATAAAAGTATAGATGAGTGTGGAAATGATTCAACTGTGACGACTGTGATACATTTTCAAGTTTGGGAGAAGAATAAATTCTGTCTCTTTTTCAACAAGCCACCAGATTCAATGTATTTTCCTGCACAGGTTTGAACTGCTTTTCTAGAAAGATCAGGAACTATTTTAATTTTGAAGACTGCATACTTGAAATCCTGAAACCAACTTCAGGGCTCAGTAGACAGACAAAAGATGAAATTAACCCAATAAGCCAAGCCTTGTTTCAGCCTCTACAGACAGCTCAGGATATCTATGGTCTGATTGCCATATTTTATCTGACCCTTGAGTAGCTCCATAATGTAGCAGGAATTTACAAAGACTCAAGGCCTTGCCTATGAAAAACTGGGGGGTTTTTCCACAAAAATTGGTTGGTTTTTTTTTCCACAAATTCTCTGTCCCACTCCTAAGTACTATCTTTAAAAATCAGAATTGATCACTGCTCTTTTTGCTTACTCCTTAAAGCTCCTGGTACCCTCCAGAAGTTTGTGTCTTCCTGAACTAAAGCCCTGTGTAAGGATAAAAACCATCCTTATTTGCAGCAGAGAAAAAAGGAAGGACAAATTTCAAATTTTAATATATTTTAATAATTCTATGATAATCAGATGTGACAGCTTGCCATGACTTTTTTATCCACTACCATTTACACTAAGGCATATTTGTACCTCTTTTCCTTACAAGGAATTCCTCATTCAGCTTCCTGGGATGCAAACAGATTTTGGAAGCTTACTGGAAGAGCCACGAGATATATTCCCCATCTATTCCACTACATTTGCCGTATTTTGGTGGTTTCTTGTAATGGATAAATAGAAGGAAAAGCAAAATGTAGCAGCTGTTTTATTACACAACCCTTCATATACACAGGGCATAACAAAAGGAAAAAATAAAAAAAAGACAAAACTGAAACAAAAAACAAAAAATCAGGTTTCTCTTGGGTTATCCATAATTATGAATACCAGTTATGCAAGACTCACTCTAACTGCAATAACAGCAATAACTAAGTATTTCAACCCTAATCTAGAACTACAATGGAGAATTAATTCTGCAACAGATGGCTGTTCAACCACAGAGATCTTCACTGACAGTGATTCACATCCTCCCCCTGGCAACCAACTCCACTGCCTGGTTTTCCTTGTAGTTATGAAGATTTTTTTTGTAGTTGTGATGTTTTTCCTAATATTTGGTCTAATTCCTCCCTGCTGCCTTGTAAACCCATTTCTCCTGCCCATAATGATGAGAAGGAATAACTGATGTTTGTCTCTTATGTAACATCTATTTTAGCCATCCTCAGTTAATCATGAATCTTCCTTTCCCTCTGGAACCACACGCCCAGTTCTTTAAGGTTTCTTCTGGATCTTGCTTACCCAGCTTCTCCATTCTTGCAGCTTTGTCTGAGTTCACTTTGGTCCTCTGCTTTATTCAATAGCAGAGTTACAGTATTTATAAATATATTGTATTAAAAAAAAAATAAAATTAAAGATTCTTTTAAATGCTTCCATGTAAAAGACAATGTGTCAAAGGCTTTGCTCCCAACCTAAATGCCACCAAAAGGACCATGACAATTCTGCCAAAGATTGGCTATAGAGAGTAAGAAACAACATGGAGAATTTTCCAACTTTTCTGCAGCTCTCCAATCCCTCCTGCTCACAGAACTGGACAGTTCTTGTAGAACTGTGGGATTTCCACACCAATGAGTTGTCTGGAGGGTTCAATATTTTCATTGTAAAGAAAGTGGCTCTACCCTTATTTTCTCCCAGCTGATCACAAGCCTGCAGGAAATTTTTCATGGAAAGAGTGATAAAGTTCTGGAATGGCTGCCCGGGGAGGTGGTGCAGTCCCCATCCCTGGGTGTGTTTAACAAAGCCTGGATGTGGCACTGGGTGCCAGGGTTGAGTTGAGCTGTTGGGGCTGGGTTGGACTCCATGATTTTAAGGTCTCTTCCAACTATGTGATTCTGGGAATTCTGTGAAGTTAAACTGCAGGGAGCATCTGGGTTATGTGGTTTTCTGAGCTTTGTTTGTCATAAAGACAAAAGGAGAGGGCTGAAAATGACTGGGCCATCTCATTGGAAATGGACAGTGTGACCCACTGACCTCTGAAACAGCAAAAGTCATCGAGCTTCCCGTTTGTTCTCTGTTCAGAACAGGGGAAGTGTAGTAATTTCCCTCTCTCATTCCCCTCTTGCTGTGTCAGGACAGCCACCCAACTATCAAATCACCACATCCATGCCAGGGTGGGGAGAGGCTTGTTACAGGAAGAAATCAAACAACTGCAAACAAAGCCGAGTTGTAAACTTATCCAAGAGGCCTTGTCAGGAGCAGGAAATCATTTATAAATCTGCTTCACTTCTGGGAAGTTGGCGGTATAGGATGTAGGGAGGGCAGAACTTGTGCAACAGCAATTCTCATCTGGTAGGTTCCTAGAGGATAAGCAAGGAGGCTCAAAAATTTCCTTATTTATCATATGGTAGCAATGAAGTGCAGTGATCAGTGTGAGTGTGCATTCCTTGTGTAAGAACAATACAAATGAGCAGTGAAATGTATTGTCTTACCCTGATTAATACAAAGAAACACCCATTTCCCCCATGAACAGTAAGAAAAAAGCAGAAATCTGCCTCCCAAACTGATTCACCATTTCAGGCAATGCCCCTGTGTGGATCTCACTTCTGGGAAGTTCCAAACAGTGAAATCATTCCTGACACCTTGGCCCTGCCCAAGAACTACGTGTGATTTTCACACCAAAGTGACTCCAAGATGGGAAGTTTGGATGAGGATAAGAGAGCAAAGTGTCGGGAACATCTTGATTTGTGTGACACAGGACACAAGAATGTCCCAGCTGGAATTTCTGTCTCCAGAAGTGCAGCCTTTGATGTTGACAGCAGGCATCTCACCACGGTTATTAGATCACTGCTTGCCTCTGATCCCACCCATTAATGTGGGGTTGCTGAAACTCTGAATATCAGCCCAGAAAGAAGTGGTGTCCTGCGGATAAAACACATTATAGAAATTTTTGTCCAGGTTTAGCACAACACAGGCCCTCGCTCTCCCTTCTCTGATGGGTTGGGGAGGACAATTGGAAAAGAAAATAGTGGTCATGGTTCTGATAAGAACAGTTTAATAATTGAAACAAATAAAATATAATAGTAATGATAATTGTTACAATTAATAATGATCATTACTATATGTAGCAGAGGAAGACAGTGCCATAAAACCCAAAAAGGCAAGAGATGCACAATGCAGTTTGTCACCACCCAGTGATGGAAACCCAAATTGAAACCCAGTGATTGAAACTACCCAAACCCATCCCCTGGCTGTGACTTCCCCCCATTTATGCCCTGGGCATGGTGTCCCATGGGATGGAACATCCTTTGGCCAGTTCAGACTGGTGTCCTGGCCATGCTCCCCTCCAGATTCTTGTGTAGCTTCTCTCTGACAGAGCATGAGGCACTGAAAAGTCCTTGATTTAGGGTGAGCACAACTTAGCAACAACCAAAACACCAGCGTGGTGTCAACATGATCCTCCTGCTGAATCCAAAACACAGCACTGAACCAGCCACTAAAAAGAAAATTAAATCTCCCTGAGTCAAACCCAGAAGAATTTTGAAAACCTTTTAGATTAAGAGTTTAGTTGTGATTTTGCTGTTAGATTGTTTCTCCCTTTTCAGTACACATATATTCACTTCCACTTAGGTCATGAGGGGTGACTTTTGATTATTTTACTTTTCTTTTTAAGGAAATATTTGATTTTCCCTCAGTGTTACTATTGTGTGCATTGTCCATAGTCCAATATAAACCTTTTTCCAAAGACCATGTGACTAACATTGGTTGGTGGTTTTTCCTTCTTTTTTTTTTTCAAGTTAATTTTCTTCTTGCTATAGAGTAAACAGCTTTTTCCTTTTTCAATTTTTGTTTTGTTTTGGGGGTTTTTTTTTGTTTTTTTTTGGTTTTTTTTGGTTGGTTGGTTGATTGGTTAGGTTTGAGTTTTTCTGTTTGTTTGGGGGTTTTTTGTTGTTTTTTTGTTTGTTTGTTTGTTTTGTGTTGTTTTGTTTTTGCTGGGTTTATTTGTTTGTTTGTTGGTTGGTTTAGTTTGGTTTGGTTTTTTTTCCTTTGTTTGGTTGGTTGGTTTTTGGTTTTGTTTTTTGTTTGGTTTTTTTTGTTTGTTTGTTTTTTGGTTGGTTGGTTTGATTTTTGGTTTTTGGGGTTTTTTATTTTGTTTTTTTTTTTTTCTTCTCTCTTCTGGAATCTCATTTGACCAGAAAGACCGAGCTGTGAATGCAAGGTAACTCACCCCTCTGTGAGAATCTCATTCCCACTTGCAGAGCACATGCAGCCCATCAGCACTGCTTGGGTGACAATTCTGGGAGTTTCATGGGCACTGTGTCTGCCTGTGAGTAAGTCCCTTCCTACTGAATCTATCTTCTGTGAGGTTGAAAAGGTCACGAGGTCATCCCACTTGACCCAGACAAAAAGGCAGATATGTGGCTAAAGATGAGAGTTTGAGCAATAATTCTCCAGAGCGTGAAGAGGAACAGTTATGAAAGAAGAGAGGGAGATATTTATAAAACAGTTTTAATTGTAAACCATCAATGGCATCAAAGAAGTATCTGCTAAAGTGAACATGTGAGTTTAAAAACTGTATTAAAAAAGAGCAAAACTACATCAGTAGCATCTTCATCTCCTCTGAAGCACTTCTAAAATTGTGAAAGAGAGAGAGTTATTTTAAAAATCCTCAAAAGGTTCCAAGAAAGCAGAAGTACCAGATGACAGTGTTATCATAAACAGTCAGGCATTTAAATACTCAAATATGTAGTGTTTCTTTTTGGTTTGTTTTTTTTTTTTTTTTTCTTTTCTATGCTTCCAACTCAGACAAGAAAATCGGAATAACTCAACTCAAAGCGAGATTTTATTGTTTCTTTTTTTTCTTCCTTAATAGATCTCCAGAGAAGCATTGGTAAAACATTCAGAGAGTACCATGTTAGGTACTCAGCTTTGTTTATAGTCACCACATAGAACATTTTCTGAGTAATGAAAAAGAAAAGTAAAGGATATCTAAATTTCAAAAAATAATAATTCTGCACAATGTGAAAAAGAAAGAAAAATAAATCAAGTGGGACACCAGAGTATCCTTTTAATTAATTACACATTAAATTGTTTGATGTAGATCTTTTTAAGGTATTGCCCTGTCTTTTTAAAATATTAAAAACACACACAGGACTACAATGCAGCAAGGACCAGGTTTAAACACTCAAATCCGAAGAAATAGATATTAAGCTAAAAATATTTGCTATAACTTTATCCTGTGTAATTGTACCCATTAAAACAGTAGTAAATACTATTTGAAGACTGTGACTCAGAGTATTTGAGTCTTGAGAGGTCTTAAGTAATTAAAGTTCAAGGAAAGTTTTCATGGTAGCAAAATGTCGCTTTTGCAGTTTTAATATTAAAATTTTGAGACAGAGCTTGCTGCTAGTGATAGAGTTGATGTAAAAATGCAATTATTTTTCACACACAACCCCTGTCCCAGACAGAAATAGGAAAACACAGGCAATGACATTCACAGGCATTCAGAAATGTGAGCGAATTTATGTCCCACAAAATAATGTTGTGAACTGAGTTCCTAATGCAGTCCAATAACTTCAAAAATCTTACCTGAGAGGAAGAAAAGTGTGTTTGTCTTGTACATCCATATTTAGGTGTATGCTACAGTGTGACACCAGAATACTCTGAAGTCCTGCAAATATTCCAGGTTTGGATAGTGGGGGTTTTTTTTTGGTTGGTTGTTTTTTTGGGGTGTTGGTTTTGTTTGTTTGTTTGCTTTGTTTTGTTTTTTTTTGTTTTGGGGTTTTTTTAACCAGTTTTTATTTGTATACTGCTTCTTTTTCATTCAGGATAGCAAATATTGCCTAACATGATTTGTCTGAGACATGAATGGAATTGGTGGCTGGACCAGGAGCAAAACTCTTCCTCCACTCACACTTTCTAGACGTTAGCTCATGTTATTTGAAAGCTTCATGCTGCACCTTCACTGCTATCACAGTCTGCATTATGCTGTAAATTGGCATCACTTGGCTTCTGCTCTGCTTAAGTGGACCCCTTATCACAGCCCAAAAAAGCTCTCGTTGTGTGTTTTCCCAGAACACAACAATATTGGCACAGCCCCAGGCTGGCACTCTGCACCCTGGGCCCTGGCTGGGAAGTGAGATCTGTAAATACATCCCCATGCACCCTCCAGAAGCACTGCAAACTTATTTGAAATGTAAAAAAACCCCACCTTGATGCAGTTGAAAACACGTGTTCCCACTCTTGGTGGCTGTGAGCCTTTGAAGCCTTTCAGACACCAGCATTTTTAAAGTCCCTGTAGAAGAGTTGCTTAAAATGTTTAAATAAGGTTTAAGAAATCACTATTTTTTTGTCCTTTAATTAGAGCACATTGCTGGTGGTACCCCTTCCTTTCCCAGCTCCTTTCATTGCTGGCTATATTTATGAAAAGGCAGACACCCAAATCTTTCTGAGTAAGGATGGAGAAAATACATCAAGCATCCCACCCATGTGAACTTCCTGGCAAATTACTTGGGTCTCACTGTCTCCTTATTCTGCTGGTGTGAAGGATCTATTTTTATTTTTCTTTAAAGAGCAGAGTCCTTCAGAGTGGTTAGTAACAAGCCCTGTCTCTGGCTGCCAAAGGGACAACACAGAGCCACTTTGTGAAGAAGAGAGAGGGGCCTTACCAAGAAGTGCACTTGGATGGTGCTGAAAAACATTTGTCAAGCTGTCAAAGGGTCTGTGCACCCCATTGGAGCCAGCCTTGGGAGAGAGAGCAGGGAAATCTCCATCCCCAAAGTGTCTCTGTCACACTGGGAGGTTGAGAATTGGCCTTTGTCCTTGGTAAGAGCTGGGCAGGGGAGAGACGACTCCTGGGAGAAACCTCTCTGTGTGCAACACACTTCAACCAAAAATTGTGGAGGTTTCCCTTGGCAAGCTGTACTGGTCTTATGCCCTCCCAGTATCTTCAGACAGTGTTTTGATTGTCTTCAAAGAGCCTTTCTCTCACTAAATCAGAGTGTGTTCTGCTCATCCCTCTTTCCCAGCCAGTGAAAAGAACACTGGGCAAGAAGCACCTAAAGGAACTCACTGCATTAACTCCCCATGGTGCAGGAGGGCTCTGACACAGCTGAGAACTCTGAAGACAATGTGCTTTCCACTGTAGCAGGCCTTGGCTTGGCAAAGCTTTTCCATCCAGTGACTTATCTGCGTGGGCAGCAGCATTTCCCTCTCCCACCTCAGCCATTGTCAACCCTTCAGTCACAGCTGCAGCCCAGTCTAGCAGCCGTCATTTCTTTTGGCCACCCTTCAGATTGTTTTAAGCTATCTGACATAGCCTTGGAATGACTTAATCCATGGAGAAAACTCCTGAAGATTACATTTGCTGCAATAAATGCTGGTTTTAGATTTCCTGTCTCTCCCTTAGCTCAGGGGAGGAGGTGTGTTCCTTGGTGACATAATGCCAGCAAGCACAGGCTGGATACTGTACCCACCATATGATTTCTGCCTTTCTGCTGCTCAGATGGCACTGATATATCCCTGCAACAGGCCTCAAGTCCTGTCCTGACAGATCAGGGATGTGGTTTTCTCGTTCAACACAAATATTCTTCAGAACTGCATCACTGAAGGACGACACATGTCCTTCACCACTTGGATGTCATCAAAGGTTTGCTGCTCATTGGAAGAAATGTGAGCTTTGCCTTCAGGTAGTTCAGCTTGTGCTATGTCCCTATTTGTTTATCAGCCTAATATTTTTTGTCATTTAAAATTCTAATGAGGTGGCTGGGGAAAGGCAAGAAATCAAGCAGGACATCCAGATATTTTCAGCCAGCTGAAAATAGAGACAGCAAATTCTACAGCATTTTATGGAAATGCTCTAGACACAAATTAAGAAGGAAATCCAGGTCTGTAAAATGCTTTAGAGCATCTTTTTCAAACCTGATATATTTAAGAAAAGTATCTTTCTTCTGTGGAAAAAAAAAATATATATATATATAAATAAATTCAAGACAAAGAGCATAATAAAAACAAAATAAATGGTCCATCATTCACAGTCCAAGTCAAAGCTCTTCAGTGGAAATGCTACTGGATATTTGGGCAAGGAGAATTAAAAAGAGACTCCTAATTTTACTTATCTCAAAAGATGGGTGTCCTGAATACATGGATGTGCCAGAAGCCCTGTGAGAAGGGTGGGAGCTGAGCAGCCCAGTGCTGCTGCCCTCGTGGGCTGCTGGGTGAAGAACATCTGCTCTGAAAGCCAATGAGGGAAGATGCTGCAGAACTGAGAGAACAAATTCCTTTTAAGGCATTGACAAAGGTGAGAAATTCATCATCATCATCATCATGGAAATGATGCCTTGTGCAGGCTGACCTAGAACAGAGACTGGACAGAGTTAAAGAATAAAGCAGAGATTTATTCAAAGGATCTCCTCCATGGATCCACCTTGGGCAGCACCAGAGCCCAGCCAGGGCTGCACCCAAGATGAACCCAAATGGTCCCAAAATGCACGAGCGCTGCCGGGGTCTCTCCCTGGGCTCAGCTCTGCTCCATGTGCACATTGCAGTTCAGTGTCCAATCCCAGCTGCAGCCCCTGCAGTCCCATCCTGCTTGTTTTTCTCTCTCCAGCCCACGGGGTTTGTGCTCTTGGGCTGAGATTTGGATCCTTTGTCCTTGGTGCCCAGCTGGAGCAGGAATTGTTTTGTCTCCCTGCTCTGTGCAGAGAGCTCACCATGCCCTGATGTGAAGCTCAGACCCACACACTAAAGCAGCACAGAATCTGAAAATATAAAAGCTAAAACTTGAGATATCATCATCATCATCAGGGACAGGTGCTAAGCAAAGAAAGATACCAAGACCAGAGAGTTTGTGGATGTCTCATCCCTGAAACTGTTCAAGGCCAGGTAGAATTGGCGTCAGAGCAATCTGGTTCAGCAAAATGTGTCCCAGCCCATGGCAGTGGGTTGGAATGAGATGACCTTTAAGCTTCTTCTCAACCCAAACATTCTATGATTCTAAAATTGGGCCTGGACCAATGTCATATTTCAGTGTGAATAAGAGGAGAAGAAAATCATGTCAGGTTAAAAGTTAATGAAGAATATCTGAAATAAAAGATGAAAGAAAGGGAGACATGCAAAAAGAATGAAGCATTCTGACAATTGATATTCTCTGTAGCACAGCCAGCCCTGTCCCATCTCCAGTCTGCTTGGCTGAAGGAACAAAGCAGGACAACCTTCCTGAAAGGGTCTGAAAAGAATCAGAGAGCAGCTCCTGCTGTGGCTCATTTTTCAGCCTCCAGTTCAAACACAACAGGGGCTGTTTGTTCCCACAGTGCAGGCCTGACCTTAAAATCGCTCATGAGCTTCTACAAACTGCAGCCCAGCTGGTTGCAGAGCTCCAGCCATCTGCTTCTATTTTTAAAACTCCAGGTTGCAGACGGTTTCCTTTAGTTACCACTCCTCTGGGATTGCCTTAAACAGAAGTGCACAGAGCAGCGAGGCCCCTGCTCATATCCCAGGGACTCTGAGGGATTGAAGTGCCACAGGAAAGGCAGCAGGGCTGACCTTGTACAAATGAGGGTGTGTAAGGGAGCATCCATTCCTGTGAAAATTCACAGAATTCCCAGAATGACCAGGTTGGAAGAGACCTTCAAGATCATCAAGTCCAACCCAGCCCCAACACCTCAACTCAACCCTGGCACCCAGTGCCACATCCAGGCTTTGTTAAACACACCCAGGGATGGGGACTGCACCACCTCCCCAGGCAGCCATGCCAGAACTTTATCACTCTTTATGTGAAAAACTTTTTCCTGATATCCAGCCTGTATTTCCCTTGGTGCAGCTGCAGGCTGTGTGCTCTGGTTGTGTCAGTGCTGCTGGAGACAGAGCCCAGCCCCAGCTGAGCACAGGCACCTTTCAGGAGCTGTGCAGAGTGATGAGGGCAGCCCTGAGTCTCCTTTTCTCCAGGCTGAGCACCCCCAGCTCCCTCAGGGGTTCCTCTCAGGGTTTGTGTTCCCAGCCCCTCTCCAGCCTTGTTGCCCCCTCTGGGTGCAATCTCAGCTGAAATTTCAGCTCCAGAGGGGTTGGGAGGCTTCAGGCTTCCACATATAACCATCAGGCAGAAGCTGGGCCAGCTGAGTGAACTACTAGATGGATTTGGATAAGGAAAAATGAAATTTTCATGTCATTGTCAGAGATTTCTTGGCTTTAGGTGGCCTTTGGAGGCCACAGACATGGACAGGGAAAGTTTTATACACACTCGCCCTCCTATTGGAAACACTGTTTTATATATCCAAATTCAAGTTTTCTCATACAGCCTGGGACCCCATAGCCTGTCCTTCCTAGTTCCACCTCCATTAGAGCAGATTTTTACTCCAGGTATCCCCAGGGGATGCCCCAATTCTGTCCCAGGTCTTATGGAATACTGAGATCCTGAAAATCTCTGCAGAGCAGCCAAACTGCCTCCACCAGCCTGAGGCACGGATTAATCAGACAACTGTGTACTAAAATTTTAGTGTTCTACTGGATTTCTATTTCAGGACTGGCAAATAATTTCTGCCTATATCTAGATGTGATTGAGAGGCAGTTGACACAGCTGAATATAAAATCCTTCTTTCTCACCAGACAAGACTACATTTAAAGTCCTCTCCAGTGCTTGTCATTCTGTCAAGGAAATACATTTTATTTTTGATAATTTTTATATTTGCTTTTTAGTTGTCAAACTCAGCTATAAGGTAAAAACCAGAGTGTAAAGATCCATGTCAAATATTGCAAATGCTTTTATTCTTGTTGGACTTTTTAGGTTTTCTTTAAAAATATTCTCTTCAAAACTACAGATCCTGTCTTGGTGTCCTGATTATATAAATCTGTACAGACTTATACAAAGGAGACAGCTTTCTATTAGAGTCTATCAGGATCCCATCAGTATTGTCAGAGAAGTTTTCAGTTATCCAATTAAACCTAATTTTATCATCTGAAGAATTTCCATATTTCACTAAGTGAATTCAGTAGACTTGCTGTGACTTTACTGGGCCTTAAGAAAATCAGCTCACAAGTGCAGTCCTTCCTTGTCAACATTTATATTTATAAGTCTTGACTTGGAAGTCAAAATACATCTTCCTGGGAATAACAAAATTATGCAGTGTCCTAACCTTATTCAAAATAATAATCTGCTTCAAAACATTGACAGAATGCTGTATGAAGAGATAAGGTTTCCCTCCCACATTAAAAAAAATGTAATTTAAAAAAAAATCCAAGCCCCCTAAAGAAACAATAAAAACAGCAGTCCAGATCATGTCCATGAACTTAATATCAGCTGCCACCTGCATCTCCATCAAAACTCATCCAAGAATTGCTTTATATCTTCACTGGGCTAACAAGAGTTGGAGATCAGTGTCCCACACAGACTCATCAGTAATTTTACATAACTCTGGCCCACATCTGTGCTTTTCCATATGCAAGACTCCATGCACAGTTTTATACCCCTACACCCACTTTTTATTGAGTCACATGGAAATCAGATGCCAGTCTGAGGGTCCAGCCTGGCACAGTGGGGGATCCCACTGGTTTCCATACCTCAGCTACCACTAAATCCCATACCTTGCCAATTAATTAAATCTGCAGACTTTGCAGCTCTTCCATGTCTATTCCATTTTCTTTATTCATGCAAAACATCCTAGAGACTTTACTAAGCAAAGCTCCTAAGACTGGGCACAATTTAGATCTTTTATGCTGGTTTATATTTGGAATAAATGCATAGTGGTGAAACCCTACATTTTTTCTGAGGCCATTATTAAAATTTAACAATGAATTCAAAGTTTGAATGGGTTCAGGAAAGAGCTATTATGTATCAAGGAGGCAAAGTCAAGGCTTTTTAACAATATCAGACAAAAGCAGTTAATTGGACAAACAATCCTTTAGGGAAAGAAAGAGGTTATTGTTCATGCAGTGGAAACCACAGCATAATAATTAACCACTCTGGATGTTTTGACAAAAGGTCAGATGCAATAGAAGCATGAAGTGCTTGAAAATCCATGTGAGAAGTCCTCATGTGACAAGCCAAAGTACTTGAGTGAGGACAGAAACACAACTCAGACGTGTGAATCTCAAGTGCCCAAATCACCAAAGTGTTCACACAGGGACCATGTTGTCTTTAAAGCCCCTCAAAGCCAAAAGTTCCAGTTTTGAGCAGATTCACAGCTTCACTCCTGCCAAAGCTTGAGCAGGAGACAGAAATCAGTCATTTCTCCAAGTTCTCCAAAAATAGCCACTCCCAGAGTGCACACAACAGGAGGACCACCTTGTTGGAGCTCAGTTCTGGAAAAGCTCATTTCTGTGCACACACTGGGCAGAGACAGGTGACAACTGAGAGTGACACCCTCCTAAATTGTCACCAAGATATATTATTGCAGCATATGTTTATGTTAGTAAACAAAATAATCAAGTTCTTGTCTGTTAGAGCCAAGAGCAAGTAGTATGATATGACTTCTAATAAAACAACTAAAATCTACCCCTCTTTGGTGGGTCTAGCAAAGCCAGCACACCCTCCTATTCCAAGATGGCTTCATCCAAGCTGCACATGGCAAATCATGAAAATTCTTGAGTATTCTTGAGGTGTTTTCTTGGATTGTTTTTTTTTTTCAGTAGTGAAATACAACTCTCCTATTTTTACAATCTTTTCCCTACAAGCCATGGAAATGGAAATGTGAACTTAGAGTCATACATAATTTTCTGTGCATTCTCTAGGCAAAGTTTAATTAAAAATTATGTACATCTGGCAACCTCAGCAATGACATAAATGGAAAAGAAAAGTTCTAGAGACAAAATACCCACCTGTGGCAAATAAACCAGTCTATCTGATCAGGTCTCCTTTATCAATAATGTTTATAAAGAAAGGCTCATTGAGGCACACTTTGAAGGTGAACAGAAATTGAATGACATGGATTAGCAAGGAATATGTGTAAAATTGGCACATGAGAGGTCTTTTTTCACAGGTTGGAATAGGTGTTTGAGCCTCACTCCCTTGCCTGGTTTGGGCCTTGACAAGACAGAGCTGAGGTCAGGTCTCTTACAGCCCACATGAAAGCATGAACTGCCTCTCCCTAGTATCACAAAAAAAACATTTCACATTGCCATGACAACACAAACCACTGTTAAGCCAGATAGGAATATAATTTAGTTCCTCTTTCACTCCTTGAACAATGTTAAATAATTTTGAGTAAATCAGATCTGGCTCCAAGACAGAAAACACAGTAACACTCTTCCCACACAGCACTGATAGGATATAGCATCAGGCAAGCCCATCATTTCTCTCTCTCCCCTTTATTTCATGCCAAGTTCTTCTTGATCAAGCAATGATGTAAAATAGTGAAGCAAGAAAAAGTTGGAGATCCCCAAAGGAAATCAAGTGTGTGCAGCAGCTTGCTGTTTTTACAGTCACATTGGTCTTTTGGACACATTGGTACCTGCAAGTGCTCCATTTACTTTTCAGGGAGAAAAAAAAATAAAAACTATAACTGTTTCCAGCAATTGCACTTAACAGCCACTTTTAGTCAAGAGTTTCTGTTTGGCTCCCATGCTTCCAGGAAACATTGTTCTGTTTGCTTTCAATGGCAAAGGAAAAATAAATTAATAAATGGCCCCTCCAAGGTTTTGTCTAGGAGAAAGGATACACCCTTCAGAGCACGGAACTGAGCAGAAGCTGAAGGGAGAAGAGATTAAAAGCAGGGATCAGCTGTAATTGATAATGGTCCTTCTCATGACTTTGCAAGTAAAGTCTAAAGGAAAAGATAAGAAAGAGGTAGACATTTTCTAGAAGTGTTACCAAAAATGGGCCAATATTATCACTACACTGATCATTTTCCACCAACTTCTCAATTCCTGCTCTAAGACAAGAATAGAAACAAAACAGAGGAAAAGGCACAATGAGGGCAGCTCATGGCAAACTTTAGGGCATGACAGATCAGGAAGTTCAGGAAATCATGAGCAGGGGAGTGTATTGAGTTTGTGGGGTTCTGGTTTTATCCAAACCTATAAACTTGATAACAAAATTATTGAAAAAGGTGAAAACCTCTCATTCAAACAGGTATGGATACGGGGCAGTAGGGCACAGAGTTCAACCAAGGTGAAACAAGAATTAATCCTTCTAAGTGCTATTAAAATCCACAAACCAGTCACCTCGTGTGTCACTTCCCTCCATCCATTCTCTGTTCCTGTGTTTATTTTGTGCTCTGCCCTTACCAAATTCTGGACTATACAGTAATTTATCACAGAATTACAGGCAGCAGGCCTGTAAGGAACAGGAATGGCCACGGGCAGGCATCCATGGCTACTTGGGAGTGGTGAGGAGTACAGGTGCCTGGAAAGTTTTACTTTCCAATAGCAAAGGGGAACCTTGAATTCAACAGGGATTGAGCCTTCTCAGGAACATCATTCATAGCCCTGCCTGGCAAATTAATTTCAGTAACCTAAAGCAAAGCAAAGCAATCCCATAGATGGCTAATACCTAATTAGCAATTAATCTATTTAAGCCGAGATTCTATTTCACGATTCAGCTTTGGAAAGTTATAAAATGATGCATTTGCCTCCAGAAAGAATTCTGGGCTAATTTAGGTAATATCAGACAACTTATATACAAAAAAAATGGTACCTTCAAGGGCATCAAGATTGAATGAAACCCAGAACTATTCTTGACACAAATGTTTGCACACAGATGTTTACACAAGCCCAGGCTCTAACTGAATCATAACATCCATATTCCTAATATAATTTATTGTGTGATACTTGGCACATCCAAACTTCAGCTGGGTAAAAGCAGCAAAAACATTGAAATACGATGAGAAACTCTATATTTGTATTATTGTGTTATCTTAATTTTTAAAAACATTAAGCTGTGAATTGTGACTGGTGCAGCTGGTGGATATGGAAGGACAATGGAAGCTTCCTGGAGTGCTGGCTGTCATTATGTTAGGTTTCAATTGCCTTTCTTTCCTTGCACGTGTTAGAAGTCTGTGTAGAGTAGAGTAAGGTGAAATCTAAAATTAAATTTACAGCAGTTACAATGGGGAGGCAGAATATGCATTTCGTTCTAAAGACAGGTGGGTAAAGTTAGGGCCCAAATCTCCCTAGATTGTCCATGGAGTCAGTGGAGCAACAGGGGTTTCTCAGGAGTGAGTCCAAAGCACCTTCCTCAGGCTTTTTGTAGATTGTCTTGTGCTGGATTAAGCAGAGGATGCTTTGTCACCTGTGCAAACCACAGAATGGGAACACCTGCATACTCCTGGGATGGCAATCTTCACTCAGAAAAAGCAAATTGAATCACCTTTGCTTTGCTCAGCTTTGCCCAGGGAAAATTTGGGATATTTGGGATGGCACATACAGGCACTCACACCCACGATCCTGGATTTGGGAATGTTTCCTTGTGCTTTTTGCTTTACAGAGAGTGTGGGTGTTTGGGGATGCTGTGGGACTGAGACCATGGTTGGGGGTTCCTGGATAATCCTGGGAAGCATCCAGCCTTTATCATCTTCACTCAGAGGGTAGGGAGGCCCCGGCACAGGTGGCCCTGAGAAGCTGTGGCTGCCCCATATCTGGAAGTGTCCAAGGTCAATCTGGATGTGGCTTGGAGCAACCTGGGGTAGTGGAAGGAGTCCCTAGGTGTTCCTAGGGTTTGGAACTGGATGACATTTAAGCTCCCTTCCAATCCAAACCATTCCTCTGGTTCTGGTCCAGGGTGTTTTCCAGATGCCTTCTGTCCTACTGCAGTTGCCAGAAACTGATGCCTTGTGAAGGCAGAGGCTGGACAGAGCTAAAGAATAAAGTAGGGATTTATTAAAAATGTCTCTTCAATGGATCCACCTTGGGCAGCACCAGAGCCCAGCCAGGGCTGCACCCAAGATGAACCCAAATGGTCCCAAAATGCACGAGCGCTGCCGGGGTCTCTCCCTGGGATCAGCTCTGCTCCATGTGCACATTGCAGTTCAGTGTCCAATCCCAGCTGCAGCCCCCGCAGTCCCATCCTGCTTGTTTTTCTCTCTCCAGCCCACGGGGTTTGTGCTCTTGGGCTGAGATTTGGATCCTTTGTCCTTGGTGCCCAGCTGGAGCAGGAATTGTTTTGTCTCCCTGCTCTGTGCAGAGTTCACCATCCCCTGATGTGAAGCTCAGACCCACACCCTAAAGCAGCACAGAATCTGAAAAATATAAAAGCTAAACCTGAGGCATCACTAGGATTCTACGGCCTTTTCCTGTTAGAATATGTGACAAACAGAGGTTTGTGCCCGGGGAATCTCCAGGGCTCAGGGAGCCCCCATTAGTCCATGGATCAGGAGCTCTCAGTGCAGACATCACAGGAGCTGGTTGAACAGCCATGTCCCAGGCTGGCTTTGTCAGGGACATTTTGTTGAGTTTCTGGGCAATCACATTTGCCCACTTGACACTTGTTAGCAGTTTCGATACTCGCTGCTTCATGCCTTTAATTCCTTTGCTGGGTATGTTTCAACTATTTTAATGAGCTGATGATGACTTTGAAGGGTGCTTGTCTAGCACAAAGCAAAACCATTTGTGCAGGAGTGGGAGCACCATTAGCAGCCATGGCCTGAATCCCTGCTCTCAGTTCAGGGTCTAAGTGCTACAAAAGCACTTTAAAATACACCATTAAGCTTCTCTTTATTTAAGAAGAATGGAGGGGTTTAAGCCTGGAATTCACCTTAAATTTTTTTTTTTCTTAAGAGCTTTACTGTAAATTGTTTAAAGTTGTCACTATGAATACAAGGTCTAGTGGAAATTTTCCCTGCCCACAGCAGTAGATTGGAATTAGATGATTTTAAAGTCCCTTCCAACAGAAAACTTTCAATGATTCTGTGATTCTACGAAATACACCAACAAATCACACTTCATTTACTTTGATTTGGGTTTGGTATTTGGGGGTTTATTTTTGTTTCTTTTCTCACTAGTGAAACAATTATCGTACGTTTTCAATCTATTCTATTTATTACTTTAATGAACATAAGCTAGAGCAGCTAATATGGTGCAGTTCTATCACAAACCAAATGGAAAGAGAGTGGTTTTTGTCTTCGGCCTTTGGACGTTGAAGCATTAAAAAAATAAGCCAAGTTCTTTGCAAGGTGTAGGCGAAGGAACAAATTGTGAATTTCACATTTTTTTGCACCATTAACTCTTCAGTTACCTGAAATTTGTCAAAATAAACTATTCACTGTGAGTGAGTTCTGCAACTGTTCCGGCTCTCTCTCTCTGGCTCAGACATTCTGTAAGGTAAAAAAGGGTTAATTTGGAGTCAATGGAGGTACTGGGAAAACAGCAGATAAAATTGGAAAGTTATTCTAGAAAGTGGGTACAAGATGCTGGTTCTCTGCTTCGTTTCTGAGTATGATTTGGAAGGGTTCACTTCCAGTTGAGGGTCTGCTTTGCCTGCCATAAAAACAAAGAACATTCCTTTCCCTAAAGGGAAGCATCAAGTGAAGAGTGGAAAAGTAGAAATTGGCAGTCTTACAGGTGGGCACTTGAAAAATGGTGAAGAAAATTAAATTGCATTACATGACATATTAAAAATGAAGAATCATGAACAGTTTGTATGTTAGCACAACTGATTTTTTTTTATTTTTAAACCACCCCAAAATCCAATCATGCTCTATGTACATAGGCAATACATGGGATAGCACACCAAATGCAGACAAGAAAGATAAAATATATTCGGGTTTATTTTGCTGGTATTTTCATTTTTATTCTTTTTTTATTGTCCAACTGCTCAAGTTGATTAAATGATCCAACCCATACAGATTCCTATGCCAATCCTACCTCACCTCCCAATCCCACACTGTCTCTCAGAGAGGAGAATCCATCCCATTACCTCTGGGGGGTTTTGCTGAATGATGGAGTTTGCTGATTTTCCATCAGTTCCTCTGGGCCTCATTTCTTATGGAAAATTGTTTACTGCAGAACTAGTGTATCAGCACGTGTCTGCTTTAACTATGTTCTATAGTTAGTAGGTAAGATCAGCTAATGCTTTGGGTTACTCAGGAAATCATAAGTAGCACACACACACGCAAATTTAAACAGAAAATAGTCTTCCACATCATTTAGAGTTAATTTTCTTTCTCATTTCCAGTGTCGTTTATTTTGCTAAGCACTGCTGCAATTCTTTCCACTTGTCTTTATGCTCTTATTTTCTTACAAAACAGTACACTAGGCTTTCTGTATAAAACATATATATAAACATTTATATATATATATATATATATATATAAAAAACAAAGCAACCACCCCCAAAATGGACTTACAGGTATGTATTTGTCCCTCATTAGAAAATATACCGTGTGTTCATCTGTTTGTGGTCCCTGAATGTCACAGCGCTGGCTGTTGGAATAGGGTCAGAGAGAAAGGGGACTTCTTTTCTCCTTGTTTTGCTTTAAATCACATGATAAATTTCACAAGGTGAACAAATTCAGAGTAGTCACAGGAACCATCAGATCCTGTTTACACATTGACACCACATCGCTCTTGTTGCCATTGTTATTACTCTTCAATTTGAATTCTAGTTATTACTTCCCAGGAGTTAATATATCTACTTTTTTTTTTTTTGTCACATATATTCTCCCCTCACAAGCAGCTGGATGCAGGTTCAGGGAGAATGAAACACTAGAAAGTCTGAAAGATCCTGTGACTCTGGAAATTCTTACCCTGCCTAACTTTCCTGGCCCTCTTTCTCAAATATGATCAATAATTTAGAAAATTATGGGTAATTTTACATAGCAAATAATCTTTAGTAACCTTTCCTTACAAAAGACGCTTTTGGGTACTGATTTGAAATTGGGTTTTTTTCCCCATTCATTGCTGGTATTAGATGCCAGCCTTGCATTTTTGTATAAATACTGTTTTTTCAAGTGTAAGGCCTCTGTTATTGGTCCAGATGATTCTCTGTCCTCAATATCTATTCTTTCAGGAAACAAACTGGTCATTGGAACTATTTATTACTGAGTACTCTGGTAGGAGAACCCCCCATGATAAATACACCTCAGAATTGGGTGGTACCAAGGGAAGGGTTAAACTTCAGCCCAATTTATTTAGGTCATGCAAAGGTGACCTAAATAAACTTCACCCCATTTTGTTTAGGTCATGACTTCTCAACCTAAAGACTCTGTAATTGAAAAACCCCAGATATAAAAAAAAATGCTATTAGGATTGGGGTAAAAAAAAAAAAAAAGGAAAACTGTATTGAATTAAAAAAAAAAAAAAGTACTGCTTGCTGGTTTACAAAGAGTCTATAACACTGATAAAATCTTCGGAAACCAATGTGCTGCTTTTTTTTTTTGCCTTTTTTTTTTTTTTTTTTTTTTGCTTTTTTTTAGCCTCTCTCCATGCCCTTCTTTATTTTGGCTTCATTTCAACCCGGGAGTTCATGTCATCCCCTTCCAGGTCATACTCTTCTACTTGGCCACTGGTCCACACCTTCATGCGGTCGGTGAGGTCGCTGGTTCTGGGAGCCAGGATGAAGTCATAAATCAGGGCAGCACTTGCTCCTCCAATGATTGGGCCAACCCAGAAAATCTGGAATACAAATCCAAGCCATTGCATCAGGTATTTTTGCATTTGAAGCTCCTCTGAGGATTTTCACAGTGAAATTTGCAGCCTGTCGACCTGAATATTTACTTAACCATGTGGCATAAAACCAGGAATTTGTCGCCATGAGTTGGTGGTAGACCCAGGGATGAATAACTGTGACTATGCTGTCAAATTGTGATATTTAAAATCAGTTGCCTACTGCTAAAACATCTCTGCTACTCCAGATAGAGTTGGCAGGGGAGCATAATTTCTAAAATGACAGGGCATTAGTTTCTATTTTCCTATTAAATTCCACTGATAGGTGAATTGAAAGTAATATTTAACAAGGACTTAATTAGGGGCTTAATTTACCCCTAGATGGTGCTTAGCTGGTGATATTGCTGTGACTGAACTGGCCTAACCACTTAAGAAATTAAAATTTAGAAGGACAGGTAGTAATAGGATTTTAGTAGACAAGTTGATTTTGTTAGAAATAACAGAAGATATTGAAGACTTTGCCAAAGCACTACTGAGTCTGGAAACTCTTTTATTCAGCAATATCAGTAGTTTAACACAAATTATTACATCTATCTTCTTCTGTCTCTACAAAGGATAATAATATTCCTATTAAAGTCTGAAAATATCAGCTCCTCACTTAGTTACATCCCTATAGTGTCCTAACAATAGCATTCAAGTGGTAGACACTGCCAAAATTTTCCCAGTGTCCTCCTTTTTGTTTTACTCTTTAGATGAATTTGGAATCCATATCCAAAATTTTCACAACCCCATTGTATTACCACTAAATTTCCACCTCTGCCTATGCAACTGGCTGCCAAAATCATAAGTAGGAGAGCTGAAACAAGCCCTATTTATATATTCAAGAACACAAGTTCATTTACAACTTTATATCAGCCTTCTTTATTGAGCTTTGGTGAAATAAGTAAGTTTTTGTGAAGCACCTCATTTTAACCACATTTAAACACAAGGAATAATCTAAAATTTATAGTGTTTCCACAGCACTTATCCTTGAAAACACATAAGCAGACACTCAGCTTTAAGATGCTGAACATTTTATTAGCTCTTAAATATTAGATGATCCATTCCAGTTTATAAACCTGCTTAAGAATCTTTCTAAATTAGATTTTACCAGATTAAGCAGTAGCACTTTACAAATTTAATTTAAACAATAAATACACAATACAAGATTCTGTGTAATAAGGTTTAAACAACTAAAATGTTTGAAATAAATAAATATAAAGGGGAATAACCAGACAAAATCTACTGTATTACTTTAAGTACAGAGACTGAATGAGCCTGAGGACTTTTTTTGCCTGAAGGTAGTCAGGATTTAAAGGAGAATATTCTTTGTTAGATGAAATCAAAAAGCCAACTCTCTGACTTGGTCCTAATGATAGGTGTTGAAATGTTTCTGATCTCGTAGGTGTGTTTTCAGAGTCTCTTGAGAGTTAAAGAAATTTACTCAACTTACCCAGTGATTTTCAAAGTTGTTGGCGATGAGCGCTGAGCCGAAAGATCTGGCTGGGTTAATTCCACAGCCGGTGTAATCAATCTAGGAGGTGGAAAGAGAACCACAGGTGAGGCACAGATGAAGCTTCCCCATCATCTCACTGGCCCACCCCAAGGTGGGACATAGCAGATATAACCTCTGAGGGCTAAAACTTACAGCAAGAAGATGGCCCAAGGCAACGGAGAGACCAATGGCCAAAGGTGCCGATCCCGAGACGTCGTTCCTTCTCCGGTCTGTGGTGGCCAGGACACACAGCACCAGCTGGAAGGTGGCGATGATTTCAATTCCCAGCCCTTGGCCTGCATTGATTCCCTCTGAAAGCTGCATGGAGGCAAGAAGGAAAAGGTTATTTCATATTCCTGCACGGCTTCAAGCAGTGTAACAAGTTCTGAGGTGTCTAATTCCTCAATATGAACCTGCACATCCATTTCCCTCCTGGGGTTCCTTTTGCTTAACAGGGGGAAAAAACAGGAAGAAATAGAAAAAAAAAAAATAAGATAAGTTAGTTTTGAAACACTCCCTGCTGTACTCAAGCCTAGGCATAAGCAGCTCTCTTTTTTTGAGTGGTTGCTGCTTCCAGTCAAAGTGAACACTCAGCCACTGTGCACAGTGAGAGTGGAATTGCTCTACATGTGAGAAACAAATCAGCCAGAGACAGCTCCAGCAGAGTTTACTTCTCAGAAGTGAACTGTGGTGCCTTAGGATAGTCACTCATTGCTTCAGGGACTTCCACATTAAGATATTAATGTTCCACCTATACTGTGAATTAATTGCTTGAAAATATGCCTCTAAAGCCACAGGAAATACCCTGAGATTTCCACAGAGTTCATGGGGGACTGGTAGATGTGACAGAAGACCAAAAGTACGTAAAACATCTCTAGATACTAATAGTTAGTCAATGTATGTCTCATTGCACAGATAATGGTGTAGTCAATGCAGATGAGATCCATTCACCTGATGAAATAAAGGAGATCATTTGAAAGCTCTATATTTTAGTTTCTAATAGATCTCATGTGCCTACAAAGAGTTTAGACACCTAACTCACATCTGAACTACATTTTGGTACCTTAGACTCAAAATGAAGCTCATTTCACTTCTTTTGGGATACATTTAAAAAATCCCCAGTTAAGGAATCCCAAGGGGCTGATGGGAGTGCTTCAGTTTCCTATTGAAGTAGATTACCTAGAAAAACTGAAACTGTCAGGGATAAATATTCCAATGGTATTATTAGTCATGAAATCACCACAGTTTCTTGTAAGTGCTGTAGAGCATATTGAAACCATGGGGATTCACATAAATGGACATTACAGAGCAGAAATGCTGTCATATTTCAGGGAATGCTGCCATATAATACTGCTAAAAACTTGTACCTTACAAAAAACCATGGAGGTAAACTATTTTATGTTATAACAAGTTTTGAGTTCTGCTTTTAATTGCTGTATTCAGTGGTGTCTCCATTAAGTCAAGGCAAGTCTGTTACTCAGCTGAATAACTTGATGTTAAGCAGAAATAATTCACTTGCATGGATGGGATGAAACATGAGCTTGGCCACAGGCCAGAGAACTGAGAATGTGACCCAGAGTAGGAAGCAAACTCTGCAAAACTTATATTAATTTGTGCTATCAGTGGGTTATCACATCTGTCAGAGCCCCTGCATTAAAAACTGCTGGGTCATTCATGGCAAAAAACATAATTACATGTTATTGTGACCTGTCCAGAACAATGAAACCACGGGAAATCCTGCTATTAATCTGATTTTGTGGTATATGCCCTAATTTCCCCAAAGCTAATATTTGAAAAACCTTAAAACTTAAAGATGGTTAACTGAACTGTGCTTCACTTTCCACAGGTGCTATTCACATTTCTTGTTTCTTCTCTTTACCAAAGTTTAGTATCAAATTCCTAAGTAATGGAAAAAAGTAATTTGAGTCTTTACTTAGCATAAATCTGATTTTTAAATCCTGCTATTCTGAAATACTAATAATGTATTCTTATAGCTTGCTCTTTAACGTGCAGGGGTGATATCCTCTGAGTTGGAAGTAGTTTATCCACAAATAGAAGGGAATTTTGGTTGAAAGGATGGGTATTTTGGTTCCTTCAGCATCCACAGAGTAGAAACTGAAATCCATTAATGAAACCTTCATGATTATTAGGACTTACACATGAGAAGTATGAGTCTGACATAAATGCATCCATACAAGATGCACTGCAAATGGCAAGATCTAGAAATTCATGCTTGATATTTCTGAATTAATATTCTATTGCTTTTGTAAATTTTAAAAATAAACACTTTTTTTTTTCACTCTAGAGACAGTGGGATTCTTGTCTCTCAACAATTTAGGTTTCCAGTGCGTTTCCTTGTATCAAAACCAATTTAAGAACCTGGACTATAAACCCTCTGGAAAATCTAATCTCACATTTGGAAGGCCAAATGGCCAAACCTAAAAGCCAGGTGTCTTAGGAAGTAAGTGACTGATGTGCACATGCCCAAATGCAGATAAGAAACCAAATTCTTTTCTATCATAATGCAACCCCAGAGAACCCAGAGCTGAGGTCTGACACATCAATGTTAGCATTTGACAAAGCCTTGACATTTTAAAAGATTAAACACTGCCCAACCATTGGGCTTTCTCTTCTCTTGAAGGGCTTCTATAAAAGAAAATAAGAGCAAAATTATTCTTTAAAAACCTGTCATAATCCTTATCTTTGAGAGGTGGAAATCATATTCTTCCTTTCCCTCCAGGAAAAACACATCCTACAGCTGACGTGACATGAGGTCATTCTCCCTGCTAATCAACACTTATTGATGGGCTGTGTGGGATCAAAAAAAACCTGGAAATATCATAGGAAACCTTTTGCTTTCCTCCAGCCATGTAATTTTACACAGCCTGCCAGAAACATTAAGATTCTACTGTGAGAGCAAGGACTCTGGGCTGTGCTCCAAAATGGGACAAACCCAGGCAAACCTTGGATGTCCTGCACTGCTGGGGCCTGTGGATCTGCAGTGTGTAAGTGTAGAATAACAGAATATTTATTTGACTCCTTATCAGAGGTAAATTATTACTGCAGCAGCCTCCTGGGCCCTCCATGGTACACATGGAACAGCACCATCCCAAGCACACCCCAGGAAAGATTTATAAAGGGAAAATAGGAAGGTACATTCCTTTCTGTCAGGTTAAAATGTACATGTACAAGTGCATATTTCTATTATTTCTATTTCTATATATTTATATTTATATTATGTATATTTATATCATTTATATTCATATTTATATTTATATTTATATCATCCTCATTCGCAGAGGACTTGCAAGGCTAACCCAGATAACATTTTGCACCTTTTGAATCTGCTGGTTTAAGCTGTTGACAGAACCAAGGAGACACAAACATGGGTTTGTCATTCTTTGCTTGTATTTTTTTTATATTATTCGGGTTTTTAAGGAAAGTTTGAACTTTTGTGGAAGATTTTGTAGAATATCAGACTCCAGAAGCTTCAGTGTTGTCTAAAGCTTAATCTGAATTTAGTAGGAAGCAGTTCCACACATTAGAGACCTGACTAAAAATCAACAGCTGTTTTTAACATCTGCCATTCTGTTGCTTAGACTATCCAAAATAGAAGGTGTCCAATATCTCTGGTTCCTAAATAGACAAAATAATGCTCTGAAATGAGACACAGACACTTCTAGTGCATTGTTGGAGTGAAGAGAACCCCTTCCAGTGACCTGTACCCACACTGCAAAGCCTTTTTCCCTGCACTGGTACCTCTTAGCAGTGGTCAGAGGGTATGTGGGCTGGCACTGCATCTGTCCTTGAGGCATCTGCTGGGGAATCTTTGACATCTTCTCTCTGCAGTCCAATAACCCTCATTAAGGTAACAGAAAAATTGTCAGAAGGCAGAGAACAGCATGGCAAGTCCCTGAGCTTTTCAGGCTTCAGACCTGGGACACTTGAGGAATGGATTCAGAGCTTTAAGGAACCAAACATGCTCTAAGTGGTTAAAAGAAATACACAAGCCCATATTCATCTCCAAGAGAGCCTACACAGACTTCTTTTCCTTTTTTGTTCACATGAATAATTCCACTAAACTTCATTTCTAATGTCAGTGTTTTGACAGAAGAAGCATCAGAAACACACATAAGAAATGGGCTGAATCATTGGCAAGATGGGAGAGTTGTCTGTGGACGCATTTATCTGATCAGCTGAACCAATCCTGGCTGCATCAGCTTGCAGTGAGTAATTCCACCTCGACCTCACAGCTCCCAGACAAGAAGCAGAACATGTAGACACCCCAAGGGAGGTGCATCCTCCTGTGAGCTGAATTCCATTTCCAGCCTTAACAATCCCATGATTAATATTTTTTCCTCTCAATTCACTGCAAATCTGAACGATGTGATGGAATAAAAATCTACCAGAATTCAGTAAATGTACAGAAGTCACATCTTATTCAGAAAACTCCTGAGATGCAACAGATTGGAAACTAAGGAAGGACTGAAGGCACAGTGGCTCAAGAGACATTCAAATGAGGAGTGTAAAACCCCAAAAAATGTTATCTAGACATGAACATGAGGGCAATTAGCTGAGAGGAACACCTGCTTTATGTCTTAGGAAATGGGCAGTGGCCACATCGCTTCCAGCTCTCCGTAACATCACACAGGAGATGGGAACTACAGAATTTGTTTCCCAGAAGTGCCCTTAACTGCCATGTTTAGCTGAGTGACTCCCACAGCAACCATTTGGGCGAATTAATGGTGTGTTTTCTTTCCTTTTGATTTTTTTTTAATTTTTTTTTTTTTTAGGACAGGATATTTATGAGTTGTCCGCCTTCGGAAGAGAAATGGGGACAGGAAATTAAACTGGCCCAAGGTAAACCCCACTGTGTACTTCTCTAGTGGCTTCATATTTTTCTCATTACCAGTGAAAGTATATCAAGTTCAAACCTGTTTCCCGTTATATGGATAAGACACTTTGTTATGCAAGGTGGTTCCATCATGTGGGGCTGAGCTCCATCTCATCCAACAAACCCTTAGCCCTGGATTGGAGCTTCCAGGGCCCAGCTTCCTTTCATATAACAGGGATTAATTTCTCATTGCTCCAGAAAAAAATTTAAAAAAGAGGCCTCTGGTATTGCAAAAGTCTATTTTTTAGCAGGGGGAATGTCAGCTTTCCCAATTCTTACGAAATAAGTCCAGTCTGCTGGTGTGGTTTTGAGGGAGAAAATTTAAGCCACAGCATTTTTAATGGCTGGGACTTCTCTTCCTTGCATATCCTCACCATCCTACCTAAATTACTACCTTTTCTCTGCTTTGGCAGACATTTTTCTTAAAATTAACATTTTATTCAAATAAATTCTTGTCGTCTTACAGCATTTTCTTCTTATAGCTTAAAATTTCCCTTCTTTGACTTTCCTTCTTTTACTGAATAAGGAAAACTCTTCACAATAGTTTAGATGGTTCATTCTCTCTTCATCTCCCACTCTTTTGAAATATTAATCATTCTTTTTTATGCCAACTAGCTATCATTTAAGTGTTTGGCTGGCAAAGTTCTTTAAAGGGATGTTATACAAATGTAATCTCAGAAATTCGTCTCCCTACTTCCCTCCAAACCACATCCCACTGTCTTGCCTGTCATTTTGTTTGACTTTTCTCACTCTTTCAGTTCCAACTCTGTCATGAAAAGAACTTGATGATTTCCATATTGATAACATACCTTTATTCTCCTGGAAGTCTCTCCCACATCTCCAAAGCTATAAACCTTGAGTGATAGTCAGAATTGATTCAGAGATTCATCCCTGGCTGTTTCACTACAGCTATTCACTTCTACCCTTGCTATTTAACAGTATCACTCTGAAATGGATGTTTCTTTACCCATTAATTGAGTATTAGCAATTCAGGAAGTACAAAAGTCTCATTTCTTTAGTAAGGAGAGACAGGCAAATATCTAAAGAGTTTCACTTAAAATTATTCGACAGGAGAACTCAGAAGCTGCTTATAAATTAGCTTTGGATTGTATCCTACATCAACAATGGAAGCATTCAGCAGAACCTGGGGACAAAACATATTGTCCTCTGCAAGATTATCCTTCCTATAAATACAGCCTTAAGAGCTCTAAAGGGGACTCATTCAATTCCCAAAGCAGAAATCATATTTTCCGTTCCTTAGGCAGCAGACACCCTCCAGGAATGAGGCTAAGTTCCCTCCTCCCACCCTCTGCAGGCTGAGGAGAAATTATCCAGGGCTTGGTGTTTTAGTGCCATGGAGAGAAAGAGGGGAGAATGATTATTATATTAAACCAGAGCACATAAAATTTGTATGTCAGACCAAGACAGGCAGTAAATGTTCCTCTACAGGGCTTGTTTTTAGCACAGCTGGTTAGATAAAGATAATTTTTTTTTTATTTACACTTTTAGTTTTTAATGTGCCTCTGGGAAAGTTGCTTGGGAGAAATTTTTTCTTTTTTTTTTGGTTCAATGTTGCTGCTGAGAAATAAACAACTTCTATTCACAGGATGGGGAATTGTGAGGTTTTGTTTTTGTTTTTTTTTTCTTTACCCAGCCAAACCCAAGCAAATAGTTAATTTTCTGTAATAGTTGAAGCACTCATTTATACCACAGAGCTGTTTATTATCTCCTCTGTTACCAGCCAGAAGGAGATAGTATTTCAGTGGGGAATTTTGGGCATTTCTGAATTTTGAGCCAAATAGGAACGTCCTTTCTATATTGTTACTGGAATAACACCTGGGTTTGTACAAACCTCACAGTATGGTTGTTGGCATTTTCACATAACTAATATTCATTTTATATTTCTAGACAAACTCCAGCAAATCTGTGAAGTTCTCAAAATTTATGAGTCATAAATAAGCACTGAAGACTTGGCATTTCCATGGAGTTAAAAACCATCTCTGAGCCTGTGCAATGCATTTCAGGAATTGGGGGGACAATTTCAGCTCCTCCATTTCTCCACCTTGTTCATCAAGCAAGAAGTCCCAACGAAGGAAGGAAAAGGGGCCAAACCTGACCTTACCTATTCCAAGAACAGTCATCAGTGCCCTCAGGAGGAGTTGTGTGTGTAAATGTGTGAGGAAACGTGCCACATTTCTGCTCTGAAAGCCTTCATTGACTCCACTTGGCACAGAATTAGCATTGAGAGCCTGGAAAAGTTGAGTTTTCTGTGACACCTCCCAGCAGTTCCTAGAGAGGGACTGCACAGGACTCGTCCAGGGAAGCACACAGAGGATTTCTTTACTCCTTTCTAGTCTAGGAGTTGTGCCTTGCAGAGCTCTCAGCCCACATTTTCGCCCTCCTGCTGTGTATAATTTCCTCCAGGATGCCTGTCAGGCTCTGTATATTTGATTTAACAGGTTGATGTTGTGCCTCAGCCTCAGATCTCTTCAGTTCAATGGAGCTGCAGCAGTCAAACACCAGCTACAGCTCTGGATGCCAGGAAGATCAGCATTTTCCCACCAATTACACATTAATAAATACTCAGGGCTCAGAATGTTCCCAGCCAGGCCAGAGAAACCTCCAGGAGGCAATTGTGGTACCAGGTAAAAACCCCTCTGTTATTGAATTCTCTCCATTCAGCTGGAGAATGGACAAATAAGCAAAAATGTCCTACTGCCCTAAAGAAAACAGGCAATTTCCTCTGGAGACAAACAGGAAATTTTTCAGGGGCTATCTTTTCTTCCTTTACTACTTGTGATGTGGTTTGGTATCGTCACTTTAAAAATGCTTCACTTAAAAATATCTATGTAGATAGTGATAGTTTTTAGGTTCTCTGATTAAAGAAATGTTATTCTCAGCTCCCTAAAGGTTTACATTAACCACTAGAACCCATGAGCCCTGATACAAAAACCTAGATTTTTTTTTTTTCTTACCATTGCACCAGTTTAACCAGATGTAATCCATAATATTAATTCTCTTGCTGTGGACATTTCCATTTTTTCTCAGGCTGTGGTCCTTGCCATGTCAGATTTTGGTTCAGAACCCACACTTATTAATAGATTTTTTTTTTAACTTTCCAATTAATTTAAATTAAAAATTGAAATTTGCATTTATCTCATCTGAAGAACTTTCTGCCCATTTGTCTCTGGTGTGTGAGTGTGTTTGGGGGTGTGCAAACACATAAAACACAAATATACACAGAACACCCAAATATATTTGGTGTAATCAGAGAACTCTGTGGAAAGGAAACCAATTTTGATGGTTTGTTGACCACTCAGGAAGGCTGGTGGCAAAATAAATTCTACTTATTTATTTGACAGTTGATCTAACACAGAAAAAAAATCATTATCTGAAAATCCCACTCCATTTGTATTACAATATTAACTTATCTACCAAATTAATAATTTTTTAGATCTATGGCAATTCATTGTTTTAAACACCCTGTGCACCCTTTTCAGGAATTTCTACCATTTCTAAGTAGAAATAAAAGAAGAGAACCTTTGTGTCCTGCAGAGCATTTTCCAAACGCTCATCCTTGGATCCAGTGGCACAAAACCCACTTTGACCTGCTCTGTTCTGGCACAAAAGGACAGAGCTGCAGGAGGCTGAGCACCAAGGGCCTCTCCTTGTCCCAGAAAAGGCCATGCTGCTGCATCCCTCTGTGCTCCCTGCCAAAATCCCGGGATATGGCTCTATTAGTGGAGAGGCGCTAAGCAAATCTTCATGGAAATGGAAATCAGATAAAAAGCTCTGAGATCTGAGATAAGGATTAGAGCCATGACCCCAGATTCTCTGGGGGATGGGTGATAACCATCAGGTTTACATCTCAGCCCAGATGTTTCTGCTGTCACTGTGTGAACTCATTAAAAAGAGGCCGAGACCGTGGCCAGCTTTGAGCAGGTGCCTTTCCTGTGTCCCACCTGCCCTGCCCGGGGACTCTCAGTACAATGCTGGCAAGCCTTAAAAGCCCTCTGCTGCAAAAACTGACAGTGAACAATGAGCTATTGTTGTGACAGCCTTTGTTAAGAAATAAAAATCCCAGATCAATGTCATGTACCGGAACAATTTTGCTCGTTTTAAAAAGGCAGCAGCTTTTGGCCCCTTGTGAATGTTTGAGTCCTCAAGCATGCAGACGTCCCAGCAGAGCCAGGATTGGCAGGAGAAGCCTAACCTGGATTAAAAATAGGCAGGGCAGAGGGCAGAGACAGGGAAAATGAAGCTCCTCACTGTCCTAGACTTGAGAAAGGCACAAAATATTATCTGCATTGAAAAAAAAAAGGCATCCAAGAATTTTTCAATAAGCACTAAAGGTCAGGATCTCAGCTGCATGTCTCGTCCATCCAGCAGCACCTCTGGAGCTGCAATTTTCCACAGTGACTCAGAGGAAAAGCAGCATCACTTACTCAATTGTCCCCTCACACTGTCAAGCTCTCAGTTTATTTTGGATGTTCTTCCAACTCGAGCCGGCTTTGTTTAATTGGAGGTTGGAGAACGGGCTCGTAGGGCGCGGGCACGAGGAGACAGGGAAATCACAAGGCAAACACTGAGTCATCCAGGGCAACCAGGCAAGTCCTGCTCCCCATGGTGAGAAGGCCACTGGTGTGGACAAAATGTGGGGAGTGTGGTGATTCCCATGGGGAATCCCCTCCAGGACAAGTTTCTAAAGGATGGGAAGCATCCAATAGGGAAGGAATATCAGGAGAAACACTTCAGTGCTGACCCACAAACAGCAGTAAAAGGTGTGGCAGGTCTCAACTACAGAAAGGGAATTCCCAGTGCTGGTGCAAAAAATATGTTTGCACTGGAAATGTAAATTGGGAATTTGTTGAGAGAAAATTCACCAGCATGGATGCTCTAGAGATAAGATCATCTGCAGATGATAAGGATCCGCATATCTTATCACATCCTATGCTCCACTCTCCTGGAGGTAAAAGATTGTTCATCTTCCCCAAGTGGCAGAATAAGACTGGAGCATGTAGACAGTAAAGGAAAGAAAACCTAAAAATCTCCAGGATTGAGGTTCCAAGTTGCTCTGATGCTGCTGGATTACAATCCAGCTAAGTGGCAGTAGTTATGGAAAGAGGACTCAGTCCCATCCCTGGCAGTGTCCAAGGCAGGTTGGATGGGGTTTGGAGCAGCCTGGGATGGTGGAAGGTGTCCCTGCCCATGGCAGGGGGTTGGATCTTTAAGGTCCCTTCCAACCCAAACTATTCCATGATCCTGTGGTTCTGTGGTGTGCCTTTGGTGAGGCTGGAAGGTCAAAGCAGCAGATGCTGGCCTGGTATGAGGAGTCAAAGCCAGCAAAGGCCTCATTTTTCCCTGCCCTTGATAAATCTAGAGCTGGACACGGGGTGTTTATCCCCAAAGGACAGGGCACCCTTGTGTGCACCAACTCTGCCACGGCTGATCCTGACTTGGGCAGCCCCAGGGAGCAGCAGAGACACAGCCAGTCACAGCAGAAATTCAAAGGGTGTTCCAGCAGCAAGTTACTCTCCATGCTCCAGGAATAGCATCCATATGAATATTCACCTGTCTTAAAATGACCTCTGAATCCACTGACCACAGATCTCCTCTGGCTTTTCCAGAGAGCTCCTTAGTTACACAAACAACATTTATCAGTCCACTGAGTGTTTTCTAAACCCAAGCCCTCTTATTTGTTATTCTTGGTTGTTTTTCTTTTCCCTTTATCTACCTTCAGGTCTGTTTTTCTTGCCTACAATTTTTGATCCACTTATAACTTTTAAAATAATATCTTCCATCATAAACTCTAAGGAAGAGTTTTCAAACAGTGTCTCCAAATTATAGCCCCGAGAGTTTGGGGACACATTTCCTGGCATTCTCATCATTATGCCAAAATACAGAAAACTATGAAATGGTGAAAATTGTGAAGGAGTGTCTGCATTTGTCACAAAATTCTAATTATTTATATATACCTATATATTTAGCTCAGGTTATTATATATGCAACTCCACAGATAGACAGATGGATAGAAAAATAAATACAAATATATAAAATAACCCAAGCTGAAGAAATTTTATGACCATGTTTTTAAAAGTTTGCTAAAAGTTCTCCAGATGAACATTGTTTAACAGCAAATATTGTGTTACTTTACAGCACAGAAGTCTCTTCTCTCCCGTCTTTCCTGCTTGAGCTCTTTGTTGTTCATTAACTGCCTGTGCTGAGTAGTTTGTTCCATTATCCAAACTCCAGATCTGTCCTCACCAGACAATAGCCAGCTCTGCTGGCAGATGAGTGCATTTTGGATCTGGTATTTTCTATTCTTACAGCTTTACCTAATGGAAATTTGTAACATGTAGTAATACAACTTAAAAAAAAAATACAAGATGATGTAAGGAAAAATATTTAATTTTTTAGAAGAGCAAACACACTGAATAATTCTCTTCCAGCTTCTCCAAATCTCAAAGTTTTTACTTTGGAACCCACTCCACTAGTAAAATATATTGGAAGTTAAGTGTCTTAAAAGGATTCAGTAATCTAAATACACCTCTGAGTGTTTTCCAAAATGTCTTACTTGGGACCAGCCAAAGTAACTAAAAATATGGCTGTTGACTTAAGCAAGGTTTGGATGAGAATCCTAATGTGTGACTGGTTTGCTTGTCTTAGTGTAAACCAGACCTTAATACTGAACACGTTAAAGGAACATCCTGCATTTTCATCCTCCCTTCTTCCTCAGCGTTGCATTGTCCATGTTTTGTGCTTCATTTGATTGTGTTTCCTTTTTTCCTTTTGTGCAATGAGAAAGACATGGATTTATCCCACTTGATTTTGGATTCTTAGCAGAGGCTTCCAAGCCTGGAGCCTCAGCATGGCAAAGAGCATCTGGGTGTCTCTGGAAGCAACTCAACAGATCTAGAGGTTGAAGTGCCTCTCTTTGTCCCTTATTCTCTGTGGATTAGAGCAGCCAGTGGAAATGGGTTCTCAGCTGGTCCCTCAGTGCAGGACCTGCAGCCAGGCAGGGGAAATCCAAGTTCAGGCATGCAGCCCCACCCAGTATGCACTGGGAACACTGGATGGCCACTCACTCCACTACACAGTGCCCCCACCACATTTTTCCTGTAAAAAACACCTCTCCAAGAACACAGCAGGGTCAGAACAGAGGACAAAGCCACAAACATCCAGACCCTCTTCCCAACCTTATCAAACAAGCAGCACTCTCTTTCTTTCATTTTTTTTTTTCTGAGCAGGGAATCCACACCTCGTTATCCAGAAGAAGGGCCAGGAGAGAGAGCAGCTGGCAGGGATGCCAGCTCTGAGCCTCCCCTTCTTATCCTCAGGTTAAAAAACATAATAAAAGCAACTCTGTGGTTTTTGCCAGCTCTTTGCTGGAGGAGGCACCTCGGTGCTGTGGGTTCAGGATGTGCCCCGTTGAGATCAGCTCTGCACCAGCACAGCCCCTCTGCTGCTGCTCCCCCTGCCTTGGGCTCAGACCCTGCTCCCCCTCAGCCCTCCCCTCCCCAGGCAGTCCGGGCTTGTCCCTGGGAAATGAATGGATTTGCTTTCCTTTCCTCTCCTCTCTAGTTCTCTCTCACAAGGCAGAACAGCTGCTGCCCTCACTATCCCCAGGGGGGTCTCCCCACTGCTCCTCCAGCCAGAACATTTGTAGGTGGACGCAAAAGAAAAAAGAAACAAAATTCTGAATATTTTCCAATGACAAACAATGAGATCAGAGCATTCAGAAACTACAGCCTCTGTTATTCCACTGCACAGAAATTGCTGATTGATTTGTAAAATTTATATGACGGAGACTTAACCTTGCCTGGTTTTGCTTTTGTAGCTTAAGGAGTTACTGACTGATGGACAAGGAGAGCTTCACCCCCCTTCACAAATGGCCAGGTTTAGAGCTTTGGTCAGAGGAAGGAACCAGTCATCAGGATTTTATGGAAGCACAAGGGAAAAACCAAGCTAAAGTGCTACCAAAACCAGACCTCCCCTGTTTAATGGCAGTTGGACCTCTCGAGGAAACCACTTGGGCAGGCACCCTGTCCCATGTGGTTGAGCTGTTCCCCCTGTCAGTGGTTTCAGAGGAAAAGATCACATATCACACTTGCAGCCAGAGCCTTCTGGAGCAAATAAAATTATTTGCTCTTCTTCCCCAGAATGTTTTGAGTTAACCCATCAAAATTTCCAAAGCACTGGTAGGATGGAATAGCTGCAGGCACCAGGAGAGAGGGAGGTGAGCAGCCAACTCACAGAGTAACACGAGGGTGAATGATACTGAGCTGCCCAGGAATCACCTTAATATCTGATTTTATACTCTTTTGAAAACTTGACTCATGTTCTGAATTAATTGTGATGTCAAATTACAGTATGCAAAACTGTATTGCTGTTTTGCCTAAGTTATTTCAGAAGAGATGTTGCATTTGCAGTTTTATGCCCCAAATACCCTTGTGACTACAAATGGGCAGAAGATTTCAAATTAGCTCAATTTACAAACTGCAGTCAGGAATATCCTGAAAGAAAGGGGCCAAGGAAAATAAGTGAAATACTTATTCTTAAGAGATCAGGTCAAGTAAGTGACCAGAAGGAATTTCCATTTTTAGCACTGTGTGTCCTGCAGTGGCTGTAGCACTGCCTCTGACAGTGGGATGATTTCAAGTTTAGAAGTGTATTTATCCTTTTTTCTCTCCTATTATTCTGCAACAAAAACAGCAAAATGACATTTTGAGGAGGAGGAGTTGTGGCCAGGCAGTTTTTAGGCAGCGTGATGTGAGCATCTGGCCAGGAGAGAGCTTTAACCTGCACCCCAGTTACCTGCAGCTGCCTCACATTTCCTTCCAGTTTACATGTGAGAATTCAGGATTTGTCCAATTTTTGCCCAGAAATGCACAAAAGGGCAGCTGGGATTCTGCCAGGCAGGATCTGAGCACTCTGCCTAATGCAACAGGTACTGCTCACACATTTGGGGATGGGATTTCTCCTGCTGCCACCTCTCTGCTCCCATGGGTTTTCACTGCAGCCATCACCAGAATACACAAACCATTAGTTAAGTAATGAAAATTAACCACACTCACAGAAGCCAAAACAACACTGATGTATGCACATTAATCAACATGTCACCTTAGAGACCCCCAGAACTACTAAAGATCATAAAACTGCCAGTGCTTTCAGTGTTAAATTGGCATCAAAAGCCACCTTTCAGCAACTTGGAAGTACAAAACTGAGCATAAGCAAAACTGATCACGACCAGAATGTCCTAAAGCTCCAAAATTAGGGTGGGGAGGAAGGCCCATCCCTATGACATCCTGGTTATCAGTCAGGACTGGATTCTCTCCTACAATAAACAGTCAAGCTCTCTGAGGTCACCAGCATCAACAGAAAGAACCCCTACATTTTTAGTAAATTACAGCTGCCACATTTATATTAAAAAGAAAAAAAAGAAAATAAGGAGGAATTCAAAGTTTCTACTTACAGCATTAAGCCCCAGGGAGTTTCCTGGGAGAGAGGAGGTGACTCCTGAGAGAATGGCCGTGGCCACCACTGCCCCCAGGCACTGGGCGAGGATGTACATGAGCGCCTTGAAGATGCTGATCTGGCAGCTGAGCAGCAGCCCCAGGGTGACAGCTGGGTTCAGGTGTGCCCCACTGATGTGGCCCACACTCTGTGCCATGGTAGCGATGGATAACCCAAAAGCCAGAGAAACCTTCACGTTGTCCTGAGACCTCGTTGATGTTTTGTTGGCCACCACGGGGAAGTTGAAGCCCAGAGCCGAGCCAATGCTGATAAAAATGAAAAGGCTCATGGCCAGGAACTCAGCCACCACTGCCCTCCAGAATATTTTCTTTCTGAATTCACTAGCCATCTTTACTCTCTCTCTCTCTCTCTCTCCCCTCCTCACTTTCCCTTCTCCCTCTCTCCCTTCCTTTGCCTGATATTTTCCCTTTGAGGTCTGAAGAGAAATCTGGAGGAAAAATACAGTCCTTGGATTATTTATAGGGCTTTGGGTGGTCTGTAGGAGGGAAGGGGTGTTGCACAAAAGGAGGAAAGAACATCTACATAGATGCTGACTGCTAGATTGATGTAAGACACTGTTTGCCTGCCAAAGTTTTTTTCTTCCTTTTCCCCTCCCTTAACGGCGTTCGATCTCTGCCGCCGTTTTTAAGAGGCTTTTTAAAATTCTTGGAAAAATCTTTAGGAGAGCCTAAGGAATTTCAGCCTCACTTCTTTAACTCCTGTGTCATCTTTCAGCACGTGGATGGGGATGAAAGCTTTGATGGGATTTCTGTCTGGAGCTGAAACAGAAAGCAAAGTTATCAGTGCAGGCTGGTAAGTTATTCACGCTCAGTTTCAGTGGCAGCAGATAACAGCTGAAAGTAGTAAATAAGACTGACAGCTGAATCCACACTCCAGAGGCTTCAGTAGCTCTGTTTCTTTTTTAAAATAAAAGGTAGAAATGTCCCTTCTGCTGGCTCTGTGGACTCAGAGATGTTTTGGATGCCAAGTCTGGCGGCTGTACGGACGCTCTTGGATTTACACAGCTCACACGAGCTGGTGTTCACTCGTGAGGGATCATTTTTAATCTCTGTGTAAATCTGCCATAACACTGTGGTAAGCTGGAAGCTTTAAATGCATGTAATTTGGATGCCAAGCATGACTTTTTTAATTTATTTTTTTTTAAATTTATGTCATTTCTTCACTTTTCTGCTTCCAAGCACGGAGGCGTCTCGGGGTTTCCCCAGCCTTCCCCTTCTGTCTGGCAGGAAAAAAGCCAATTTGGGGGCTTCCTAGCCCAGGTCCTGCAGTGAAAGCCCATCTCTCACCACCCTGCTGAAGGTCAGCTCAGCTGTCCTGGCTGTCTCCAGGGAAACTCTGCTTCTGCTGAGCCACAGGACTGGACAGACAGAGAGACAGAGGGGACAGCAAGGGAGAAGGGAAATTACATGCTTGGTTTTGCAGACAAAATGAACCTCCCGGCAGTGCCAGAGCCTCTCGGAGCAAAAGGTCTCAGTGCCTGGCTTTACCTCCACGGGGCTGGGACACACGGCTCAGATTAACCCCTGAGCTCTCAAAGCCCTGCACGCTCCAGCAGCTGTGGGTGTCTCCAGCAATAAATCCCGGGGTCTGCTCTGACTTCAAACCAAGGAAATTCTGTTCCAGAGGCAGGAGGTAATTCCCCAGGCACAACTCTTGAAGGATGGGTGGTTAAAAGCAGCCTACTTCTATGCCTCCTCTTTTTTCTCTTCTTTCTTTAATGTACTGGTAACATCTTCTGAATTGTGCTTAAATTAATTCAAGGTTTTTTCATGTGGACAATATGCCAGGAAGAAGAAAAAATTCAAATACACACCTGGATCGTATCAGACAGCCAATAAGGGGGGTTTTAAAATATATTTGGTTTTCAAAAGATGATTCAGTGACAAAGCTGAAAACAGTTTAAATAAAAGCCCAGATGTCTGCAGCTTGACATACCCAAGTTCTTATTCTTTCTAGGCATCAGATGTTCTTGATTTTACATATAGCCAATTTTATTTCCTTTTTGTTTTATGATACACTTACCCAACAGGACTGTACCAGTGAAAAAGGAAAAAATAAAGAGTGGGCCTTCAATAAGGAACAATGTGACAGACAAATCAAAAATCAAATTTAGCCAAATAGTGGAACATAGTGGAATTTTAATATAAGATACAGTTGATTGTAGTTGTATCCTGTCCAGTAGAACTTTTTATTTACTATAAACACTATCAAAGATCTCCATTGATCAGCTTCCCTGGTCCTTCCAAGAGGGTGCCAAAGATCCAGGCAGGACATGTATCACACACCTCAGGGAAGTGAGACAGCAGAGCTCCATGAATAGTTTGCAAGAGTTTCCATGTGTCCCAAATTGGCCTCTGTGGGATGGAGCTGCCCAGATAGTCACCCATGTCCACAGGAAACTCCCTCTTTACTCACCTCTTCCTACAATTAGGAACTGGATGACCAAGCCACCTCTGTATCAGTACTGATAAGGTGAGGAAGAACCCCTCCAAGGAAAACTTTCAGAAGGTGGGAAAACAGCCTGGGGAAGTACTGCAAAATGCTCCCCTGATTTCTGCAGTCTCTTCTTGGTCTCCCTGACTGGCCTGTGCCACAGACAGGACCCCAGGAAAGCCAGACCTTTATGTGAAGAACACAAACATTAAATGCACCTCAAGAGGAGAAGGTTGGGCCCCACCTTGGTGTTGAACCCACTGGTCATCTCACATTTGCATTTTCATCCTGGGACTCTCCATTTGTCTTTTCATAAATGTTGCCAACCTCTCTTGTTGTATTTTGGAACTTGGTGCCACGGTAAATGAACAAAATGTTCATTCAGACAGAAAAAGGAAAAAAAAATCTGAAATTAATTAAAGACAACCACAGGGAATACTCACAAATAAAAGAGAAGAGACAGACTTTTCCTGTACATAAAAAAACACCAAGTGAGGAAAAGGAAAGGGATGACAACAAAAGAACAAATACTCTGCACAAATAGAGGGAATTGTGGAAAAATTAAATTATACAATGGTGTGAGTGTAATAAGGAAAAAGGGGGAGAGAAAATGTGAGTAGAGAAAGCACGCATCAGTTGGACTTCTTCAGAAATGTCTACCACAACACAAATCTAACTGGTGTCCAATGCACTACGTCACTTTTCCAAAAAGCAAGCTCCATCCCATGTTACTGAGGCTGATGGCAAAGACCCCGGTGCTTGATAAAGAAACTAAAGCACACTCAAACCCCAAAACCACCAGAAGCCCCCCAAAAAGGGGCAAAAATCCAATTTCCTGCATATCAGATAAGCTGGGGTTTGTGCAGACAGCTTTTCTGGGCATGGTTTTAGCTTATCCATCACACTTGAAGGTGAAGTTTGGATTTTTCTAGAAATAGAGATGATTGCCAAACTTAAGTCAGTGTTTAGGACAGGCAATTAAGAACAGATCTGTTGGAAGCAAGAAGGAAAAAGGAGCTTTTTATCTGAGGGGTGTTTCTTCACAGATGACTTAGACCAGAGTATTCCCAACCTCTCTTTGATTTTGTTACACTACAGACAGCTGAATGAAAAATCAAGCTCACAGTAATGGGATTTTCATTGCCAAGATCTCAGGGCTGACTCCTTTTTTGCATGAAACAAATCAAATTTTGGAGGGCTATAGCACAAATGTCCCTTAAGATTTCATTCAGAAAACAAATGTACTCGTTGAAGTGATGGGCTTTGCTCTGGGATCCCACCCATCAGATTGCTCAGGATCTCTGCCTTTTGATCAAGAAACAAATGTCAGAGACTTCAAATTTGGTCTTGGCTAACATGAAATCTCTGGGAATTTCCCTCTTAGGTGAAGGAACAGTCAAAGTCTAAGGGCAGAAGGAATGAACATAAGTCCAGCAGTCAAATGATTGAAAGATCCAGGGGAAGTTCAGCAAAATACAATTACTCCTTTCTTGAGAAGAATTAGTTATGCTGTGACCCTGCCAGACAAGTCTTTCAGCAGGCAAGCAGCAGTTCTAGGAAAGCTTTTTTACCTTGTTTCAGAGACTACAGAAATGCCCACTTCTGCCCATGGGCTTTCACCCCTCTGAGCCATCACCACTCCCACCACCACGGAGGACAGCAAAGCCATGGAGCAGGGAAGAACCAGGAGATCCATGTATCCTGCCTAAAACATCTCAGAAATGGGGAGGATTTGAGCACTGATGGGTAGAATGAAAACATACAGAAAGTTGTAGTTCACAGGTGGAGTCTCCTGTAAGAATAACACATACAAACTTCAACAGATTTGCACCAACCCTCAGGATCTGCTTCCTGGGCTCAAATCACTTTCTGGATAGAAGCAGAACCTCTCCATGATGCTGATGTAAAAAGTACAGGGTGGAAATTGAGACAAGGTAAAGATGCTTGGAGATTTCTCTGCAGGAGCTGCCTGATCACAACATAACACCCATCAGTGTGAGCAAACTGGGAGGGGCTTTAGATTGAATCCCTGATTTAACACTCCTAAGACTGGGGAAGTGGAATATTTCACACACTTCCCCCTCTCCAGGGGATTCACTACCAGCCAGTCTAAGCATCCATGCGTCCTCCATCTGCCAGAGGAAAATTCTCTCCTGAGCTGCTCAGCTGGATTTGCTCCCTGAGTGATGATCCAATTTGGTTTTGATTTAGACTCACCCCTAGCTGTCAGGGGTGTCAGAGACACGAGAGGGGAGGGAGGAAGAGAGTGTCCAGGTGCCACTTGCAGCCAGGAGTGGGGGAAGCCTCATCTCTGGGGAGGCTCAGCCTGGAGCACCTCACATGAGACACTGAGTAGGAGACACTGTGGAGGGGCTTCTCCAACCAGGTCATGGAAAGGTCTCCATCAATGGGTGGCAAAGAAAGGTGGGACTGGGCCAATGGTCTCCACTGTCACTGGGGCTTGCTGCTGTTTTTTGGCCCATTTGCTCCCTCTTTTGCTCTGGCCTTCTGGCTCTCCTGCCCTGGCTGATTCTTGCTCACCCTCATGTCTGTCCTACCTCCCTGTATGCCTGACCCCTGCTGTAGCAGGGTGGGGTTTAGATGGTGATTGCTGCTACCTATATCTTATTTCCCAAAAAGCATCTCCTGTGGAAAAGCTGCTTGGGTAAGCATGCAGGCAAAGCAAAATTCTAGAAAAGTCCATACATACCATACTCACCATGGCTAGCTCAGCAAAGAGAGGCAGAAAGGCTTTTATATGGTCAGTTCCAGCAAGGTTTATTTCAGCATGCAAAGGGGAACAAGGGATAAAAGACCAAGACCATGTGCTGTGCACAAGCTTAAGTATGGGAGGGCACAGGGGTGGTACAAAGGGCAGGGCAAAGGGCAGCAGTCTGAAGGGGGGATGAGGGATGAATAATTGGGGTGGGCAGGATCAACTGGCCAATGGGGAAAGCAATCTGATGTAGATTGGCAATAGGGCTGCAGACCACCATGAGGAAGTCCTTTCTGTCTGGCCAGGTGGGGAGAGACTCTATGGTAAGTCTCTCCAAGGAAAGGTTCTGAGGATTTCCCTGAGGGGGGAAGATTCAGAGGATTCCACACCCTGCCACTTCTCCCCACGTCCTTGCCTGGGCTCCCAACCTGCCTCCCCTACCCAGACCATGGCTGCCATCCTCACCACGACTCTGTCCAGGGTCCTGGACCTCCTGTCTGAGCGCTGCTGACCACATGCGCGTCCGTCACTGCAGGAGCCGTGCCCGTGGAGCCACACAGGCCACTGGACACCAACAGCTCTTCCCTGATCAGCTGGTGGGAACACCCTCTTTTCCTCTCTGTCTTCTCCCTCTCTCCTTGTGGGAACACAACCATCTGGGATGAACAGTGGTTTAGTCCCTGTTGCATATACAGGAGGCATCAATCTGAGACCACGGGAAGGGGGATACTGAAAGGGAATATCTGGCCAGGTCATGGCAAGAAGAGTGTGCTCATGGGAGTTGGTATGTTAATGGAATTATTCTTGTATAGGTCATGTTTCTGGTCCTTGTTCTCAGTTGTTTCGTGACCTGTCACATCTAAGGTCATGTTCTGAGTTCGCATTTGTGATTGGACCTCTGCCCTCAGAATACCCCTATAAATTGTTATGTTCACCACACCCCTCATCTTTGGATCTTGGCCCTCAGATGATGCAGTTTCTGCATTTGTTATTTTGCTATTAAAGTTCTTTATTTTTCGGGCAATTCCATCATTCCCCTCCCTCTATTTTTGCCATGTTCCCCCCAGCTGGACTGGACTTGGAGTCACAGAGAGCCAGACTGCAACATCTCCTCTCCTCCATTCCTTTTCCATTCCGTTTCCTTCTTTTCTGTCTCTTCTAGCCCTCTTTTGTTTGGGTGACTCCTTTTCCTTCTCATTTCCATTACCAATAAGCAGTTCTCAGATACAGCACTGGCTTTATTTCATTCCTGGTTTGGCCTCATTTCATTCCCAGCCACCCGTTTTTAAGAGAACTCTCTCTGCAGTTCCCCACAGTGGAATGCCACGCTCTGTATGCAAAACTCAGAGCCTGCAGCACCCCCATGGAGCTGGACACTGAAATCCCTTTGTGGAGCTGGACCTGGATTCTCACAAACTCCTCTGGGGGGATCAGAAGTTATTTATCCACCACATGAGTCACCTGCTCTTTTGGGAGGCAAGATGGGCTGTCACCCTCTAACAAGCAAACTTCAAAGACATAAAGTTCTCATGATGAATTTTCATTTCGGTACTTCATGATTCAGTGAAATCAAAGCAGGTTTTGAAGACTGATCAAGTTTTTTTCATTTCTTATATACAAAAAGTGTCTGTACATTCCTCCATGTTCACCTAGATAACATAATCCTCCTGATGGATTTTTTAAAAACTTTTCACTACATCTTGAGCCTCCTTGCTACAGCAATTCCATGTTTCTGATTTTCTGATCCTCATGTTCCTTTCTTGGTTTTTTTTTTGTTTTTGCCCTCCAGACCATAATAAAACAATAGAAGAGAAAAGCTTATTAATAAATTTTAAATGGACAAAATCGTTGTTTGTACAATTAAATTAAAAGAAATTAAGTATCAGCAGAGGCTGATTCTGACATCACTGAGCATTTAGCCCAGATTGATAGAAAAGATAATTTAAGATTTGTTTTCTCTTGAAGGAGATTTTGAACGAATCTGAAGAGAAAATCACTCCTGAATGTTCTCGGAGAGTTTCCTTCCAATTTTAAGTTGTTCTCCCCTCTGAGAAGACCCCATTGGACTTCCTGAAAACATCTATAATGCAGTGAGAAATTTGTCAGCACAGCAGAGGTTTTCATGACAAAAACAGCAAAGCCACATGGGTGTCATATGTCCCCAGTTGTAGGAGTCCACCATGAAAACAGCTGCAGCTGCTCTGATGTCCTTTGCCTGCCCCTCAATGAATTCTCATTGTGAGAATTTTCAAAGCATGATAACAGCCCTTGATTTCAGACATTTACACTGCACTGTCTCCATTTAACCATCTTTTTAGGCTGCCTGGGCTGCCCAGCTCCAGAGTCAGCACTTACCCTTCTCTAGAAATTCTGATTCTCTGGCCATGAGAGCTGCACAGCTGCCAAACAGTGACAGGGCAGTTGTTACCCTTTTTTTGACACTTGTGGAACGTGAAACATAAAAAGATTACTATCTTCCAACACAGACACAAAAGGAAATTTCCCAGACAACTGCTAAACCAGCCTGCATCAGGAAGCAGAGCTTTTTATCCTTTTGATTTCCTTGTGCCACCAAGTTTGACAGCATTATCTCTCCAGAGGATGCAGCACTGTGGACCATGAAGTCTTCACCACTGCCTGTTCTTTGACACACAGCATGGAGTGCTAGGAACAGAAAAGTTGTCTCAGCAGAAATATCTTCTGTCAGAAGGCAAAATTCACACAAATTCTTCCAAACTGGGCATTTTTCTCCCCAAGCTTATGCTGGAGAGAGAAGCCACACACTCTTCTGTTAGCAGGAGCCAACTTCCAGCAGAATAAATATATTAATAATTGCCCTTCTCATATCAGTAATAGATATTAACCAAACAAATATCAATACACTCTGAGGTAAAGCCATTTTTGTGACAAAGGGGGTATGAACACTTACCACAAAATAGAAGAAAATCTTATGTCTTTCTCCAAACAAACCATCTCAAATACTTTTAATTACCCAGCTGTCTTGTGAAATATTTTGTTTCTCAATCTCAGAAAATGCCACCACATTGAGGGCTGAACTCCAAATATTATTCATTTTTCTTAGTGTACATATTTAGCAACAATTGTCCTTTTGAATTTCCTGTGCCCAGTTCATCGCTGGGAGGTTGACCAATTTTTTTTTTCCTTTTTTTTTGCCCCGCACATTGTGTTACATAAATTAATAAGTCTGCCAGGAATAAAAGGCATGACACACCAGTGACTGTGCTAATGAAAGCCTTGGTAGTTCACCACAAACACAGGAGGTGAATAAACCATTGTTATTGCTATAGGAATATTTTCAGAGTTTGCCTGGTTTTTTAAAGCACAGTCCAAGCTGCTGCTGCCCTAATCTGCTAAGCTCCATGAGAGCAATGCTGATGATTTGGTTGTTTCCAGGGAGGTTTTTTATGTGGTTTCCATGAGTTTTGTCACCAGATTTGATCACTGTGTGTGCTCTGTGCTCTGTTTCCCCGTGGCTCCACTGCTCAGGCTCACAGCTTGTCTTTGGCACAGTCCGAGGTGCTGATTCAACATCAGAGACTTCTTCAGAATAATGAATTTCTTTTAACTGCCAAGTGTTATAGGGCACTGGATGTTGCACTGATAGGGAAAATAAAAGGGAGACCTCGAGGTGAAACTTGTGACCTATTTCCCAAGCAGAAAAAAGCCTTGAGGTGAACTTTGTCAGGTTTATCACACAGCCACAGCCTGGGAAGTGTCAGCTGGAATTGTAAAATCTGTGAGATCACATTGCAGCAGAAAAGGAATTCAGCATTTGATACAGGCTGCAGAAATGAGGCAATCAAACAAGTCAGCATAGGCAGAGCACTTGTATCTCTTTTAGAAAGACTGTGACAGAAAATTGTAGTGAATGGATCGTCCTTGGGAGCTCCTGAGTCTTCCCTGCATTTTCATTACATTTAATCCTCCTGACAGAAGCTCCTCTGGGCTGTCTCAAAGACCTTCTTCCAGGAGGGGGATTCCTGAACTCCTTTGATTCCAGTGTTTACATGCAAATTTTTCAAATCTCCCTTGTAATAAAAGCTAAACCACATGTGATGTTGTGAAAATTTGGAAGATTTTTAAAGGTTGTCCATCTAATTTTTTATAGACTCATCAACTCATTTTCTTGTAAACTTTCCTCTTTTGGTTCTCTTGTCTTCTGTTAATGTAGTTCTTTATCTGATGTTTTATGATTATAATACAGTGAATTTTCTCTCTCTAGAGAACCTCCTTTGTACTTCAGACCAGTTTTATAATCCTCAAGGCTCATCTTAATTCTAACCTTGTGCCTCCAACGTACAGCTGCCCCTTTTAACTCAACAATGCTTGTGACTTTTACTCCTGCTCACTGCTCCATCACGTCAGGCATAAATCAACAGGAAATACCACACCAGAACAAGATCCCAGCAAAGCCTTTACCTCCATCACTTCCTCACTTTTGATCATGAATGATTGATAATTATCTCTTAGCTGTATTTTTCCAGCTTACTGCAAATTCATAATCCTGGCTGGTTTCATCCTCCTTTGCTTACATGAGCAGAAAACTCAAAGCTTGACTAAGACCAAGGGATAACTATTGAAAATCAATTTTTAAAAAGAGAAAGTCCTTAGAAATAGTAGCATTCACCCCATCTAACATAAGAAACTTCCTGTTCTGTTAGTTTTACTTGTTTCCATTGCAGTCAGTGGAAAGAAACAGGCACTTCTGGCACGTGACTCTGTTTATAAATCCACTTTGGATGCTCAGAGACACCATCAACCACATTGACCAGGTTTTTACCTCAAAGTGAACTCTGATGCACAAAAGTACAGTGTTTGTTTGTGACACCAATATTAGCAAGACCAACCCCATTTCTTCAGAAACAAGTGGGGAATGGATTATTTATTCCTTCAGCTACAACTTGGAATGGATTAATTATTCCTTGCAGAAGTAATTCTAAATCAATTATAATGAATTCACAAAAAATATGTGTATATTTACAGGAAGGACCATTTTCCTTCCTTGTAGAAAAGCATCAATGTGCAGCACCATGGGGTATAGAAATTTTGCCAAAAAACAGAGATGCACAACTTTAAAAAAAAAAGAAGAGAAGAAAGTCTATAAATTATACTGGGTCCCAGCTTTCCATAAGAGAAGCAAAGCTGAGATCCAGTAAGCTTTAAAACTTTTGGCCTTTTGAAAGTCATGTCTCAGTTTTTTGGTTGTGTGACTGTTCTCATCTGAGCAGTAGCAAATTATCCCTATTAAATTCCCTCCTATTTTTCCATCCCTTCCTGATGTCAAAAGGAAATAAGACTCCAGTGTTAAGTGCTTATGGATTTGTGCTGTGTAAGGGTGAGGTAGCACCTCCCTGAGTGTGTTCACACTGATGCTGCAGCAGGGCATAAACCAGTGATGCTGCCATAAAATGAGCTCTTGTAGAGCTTTCTGTGGAGGTTTAAGACCTGTTTGTGCCATCCCTGCACTGCAGTCCCCATCCCATGGGTAAATTGGGGTCAGGGTCTGTGTCCAGGGGAAACTCAAAAGTACTCACAAGGCAGCAACCTAAAATAAACCCTTTGGCTGAGACAGAAATAGATTTTGGATGTGCACATGGTGTGGTGGTGTGTCTCACCCAGCTGGGAAGAAATTTTCCTTTAACAGATGGGAAAAGCCAGTCGGAGAGGAGCCCACAATGGCTAATGTGGCACGGAGAGAGCTGGGTCACACCCTCAATTTGTGCCTTCATTCCCTTCAGCCACTGAAGGCTGGGATAATTACACCCCCCACCAGGGTTTGCAGAGCTCTCAGTAATTCCAGACTCAGTATTTATATTCTGCTGTAGAAATGTGTGTGTGTTTTCATATGACACAGTTTTCCAAGCTCATTCTTCCAGTAAGGCTCTCAGGATATCCATGAGTAGTTCAAATGCTTTGTCTGTGCTCATTACTGTTAACAGCACAGACCCACGTAAGGATTGCAGTGATCTGTCCAACTCCCTGAAAAATAATTAAAATTCAAAAGAAAAACGTTGTCATTTGCCAAAATATTGGTAAAAAAAAAAAAAAGAAGAGATTCTGAGAAACAAGGCTCACAAAGCAAAGCCTAAGGACAATCAACTCAGCCTAGGCAGAGGAATTTGAACTCTGAATACAAGTGAAGAGGAAGAACAGCTTCAATTGGCTGCTTTTGAGAGACTTGCAGGAGTTTGTGGGCTTTAGAAACATCCTGCTCTGCATTCCCACTTTATCCCATGGATGACATGGTGGGTGGACTTGTGTGTCTTCAGGAAGGGTGGAAAAAATGGAAGGCAGGATGGCACTCAATGGCAAAGACCTTCTAAACAAGGAAGAAACAGGAAAAAACAGTCAGTTGCCTGGTTTGACTCAAACAGCAGTCATTTCCCTCCCACAGCTCTCACCCCATCAAGATTTCTCCCATAATGTGGGATAGTGTATCCACAAGCTCCAGGGCAAGGAGAAAAGGTCAAAAATCATGTCAGCATTCATTTCCCATCCCTGTAAGGGAGGAAAAGTTCACTCACATGACAGCTGGATCCCAAAACCTGGAATTAGACGGTGGATGACTTTCTTCAATTGTGGTGGCCCTGCATCTCTTTTATTGCCTTTGCAGGGCAGGAGAGAAGATGGGAATCTCCTTCCCAGACCCTTCAGGTGGCCTGAAAGTAAGGAAAGAAACCCCTTAGTGTGATGGCATCCAGCAGAACTCCTCAGGATTCAGCTTCCAAGGGATTTCCAAGGTAAACCTTTAGAGTTTTGTCCCCTAAACTGCTCCAACTTGTGGGTGAATGAGACATCTACGATAGAAAAATGAATAATGAGCAGGGATTTTGGAATTTGCACTGGGAAAGATGTGGGTCTTGGAAGGATATCTCTGCTCAGCTGGAGAGCAAAAGGGGCTCAAGAGTGTTCCATAAATTAAGTCTGTCCCAGCAATTAATTCACTTTTTCATAATGACTGGATAACTGGAGGTGGGAGGAGAAGAAGAGGGAGTCTGGATGATTTTCCCTGGTCTGGAAGACAAGAAAAACAACAGATTTGGCAGGTTTGAGCAAGGATATTTACAGCATGAATGTAAAGAGCACCTATGGGGGCTTCAGCTGTCCTGGAATTCAGAACCTCCCAAGCTTCTTGAGACACAGCTGGACTCCTTAAAATCAGGGACAGTTGCCACTGCCACATAGGAGTGACATTTCTATTAACAAAGCAGCTGCAGATCTGGATTAGGGTGTAATCCTGTTTCCTTTTATTATCCACCACCATTGATCCAGAGTAACAAATAGTAAGGAGTGGAAAGCTAATAACTGAAAAAATTATTATTGCCAAGTTTGGCTCAGCTGTGTATGTTTCAGATGAGAATTATGCTTGGATTATGGTGGAAGGAAAAATGTCAGTTTATCTGAGAGAGGGAAGCTCAAGGGAAATAAAAAAGGAACAGCTGGACATTGTTCTCTGCACATGCAGGAGTTTTGGCTGACATTGTTGCACAAATTGTCTGAGATTTAAACAATAACTGAGATCAGCTGGGCTTCCCGATTAGCTGCTTTCAAAATCAGGAACTGGTCCTCTGGGAATACCAAATCACCTTCCAGGCTGCAGTGCCACAGAGGTGAAAGACCAACCATGGCTTGGGTCTCCATCACTCTGAAATCATGTAGAGGTCATCAAATTTTTACAAATTTTGGCTTTCATGGCCAAGGAATTGCAGTGGCTGAAAAGAGCATTTCCCCTCATCCAGGTGACAGAACTGGGACTGTGTATTAAGTTATTTCAAATTATAGTTTTACCAAATGTAACCCCCAGTCTTTTTAACACTCTCTCTGTGCAATGTGAATAACCTGAAATGGGAATGAGATAAGGAGTAAATATGCATAGTGAATAAAATTCCAACAATTAAGTGCAGGTTTATTTCAGATCTTCCAGTGCATTGGCAGTTTGAAATATTTTGTTTACATTTGATATCTCCTACTCCTAAAAAGCAGCAATGTCACAATATAGATTGTGGTCACAGGAAGAAGTAAGGTCGGTGGTTAGAATATCTCTTGCCATGCAGATATCCAATACCATGCAAGATTTGGATGGAAACTTCTGATGCCTCATCCTACCCCAAAATATAGTTGAGTTCAAATTCTTCAAGGTGTTAATGTGGCAGTGCTTGTTTTCATTTTCTATTTTAACCTGCTGGAAAGCCACATATAAAGCATGCTACAACATTTTCCAGCCTTCTCAAAGAGATGGGGATGGCAGTTCCAGGTAGAGCCATTAAGGTGGTGAACCAGCAGTTCTTTTCATGGGATGAATTGTTCCTTGGCCTTTCTTTATGAGAAATTTAAGCCTTTTAGGCTTTGTAGTGAAAGATTTGCTTTCCTGCCCTGGATCCTCTTTTGAACTCTCTCCATTGTTTAGATTACTTTTCTGAAATGTGCTCCAGAGCTGGACACATCATTTAACAAGTTTTAAATGGAGCAGTTTATAAAGGCAAGGTCACTTCCCACCTTCTACTGAATGTTCTCCATGTAAATCCAGAAGTTTTTATTTTGCAATAGTTTCCATTGAGAAAGTTATCAGTGCCTCATTTGCCACTTGCCAGATAAATTTATCTCCTCCCACACACAGAACTTGCAGTCTTGTCTCCCAGACATTTTAGCCTCAGTTTGACTTCATTAAAACAACTTTGATTGGACTGTGAATAATTAATCCTTCCTTTCCTATTGATTATTTACTAACTTGTCTTTATTGTGATACCAGAAAACTGAACTCACAGAGTTTTCTCAGGGGATGGTTCCTAATCATTAGACCGCACTAAAGCAACATTAACTTTAGTTTTTCCTCTCTTCAGTGCTTTCCTGAAGCCCAAAGAACTTGAAAGATCTCTGGAACCCTTGATAGCATAAAATCATTGGCTGACAGGACAAGCCACTTCCAAAAGGGTCTCTTCTGCTGACCACCAATGTTACCTGTTCTTGATGAAGGGTCTTTCATTTCCTCATCAGGAGAACAGACAACTGCACTGCTGTTGGCTCATTGAAAAATTCTGTCCAGTCTTTCCAATTTTTAAAATATAATCCTAAGATTATATTTTAAAATGTAAGATATAAAAATATAATAATATATAAAATATAAAATATTATATTTTAAAATACAAGACTAACATGGTTTTTGTGTTTTATCCTCTTCACACAGTTTTGGAGGCTTTTTCAATTCTGTCCAATATCTACTGAGTTCAAAATAAACAATTTCTCAATTCTCTGTGTCCATGCCTATAACTTTTTCTGTGGAACATTCCTGTAGACTGCTATTATATTTGTTGCTTTGGGTTTTGAAGATGCACTTTGTTTTTCCAGCCCTGGGGTTCCCAATGTTTGTATGCTCCATGTCTGCCCTTATCTCTTGACCCTTCTGCACTCAGGTGCAATCTGCAGCCACACTGGGAAAACAAGGAACTCCACCTCAGCCCTTTATACCCTTTCCAAGGTGGCCAACAGTTCATGGACAGCTGGATTCTTTGGTTCCTGAAGGATCATCAACAAAAAGAGAAACACTTTTAACTCACACAAGACTTCCCAAAGCTTTCTTTCTGAATCTTTATGCCAAAAGCTATAGTTACAAACAAAAGTTAAATAACAAGCAATGGTAAAATTACTTCTGTGACTTGCTGCTGTGTCTGCGTTGTCTGGAGAGGGTGAGGACTGCCTGGGGTCCAAGGCTCACACTTCTGTCCTTCCACGTGCTCAGCAAAACTCCAAAACTCTGCAGCTACTGCTCTCACTCACACTAAGGACAGGAATCTGAGCTCTTGAGGGGCTGGGGCTCAGGGTCCCACAGTGTAGCTGAGGCTCAGATTTTGGTCTTCTAAAGATTCACTTGCATTGACTTTTCCAGAATAAACACATTGAGTGCCTCACTATAACCATACAATCTGTGAAAGAAGGGGGCAATAAGCCCTAATGCAGAGTCCTAAATGATAAAGATATTTTGTAGGAACTTTTGCTTGCACAGGGGTGGGTACTGAATTGTCCAGTGAGCACATACATTGCCAGTAACCAAAAGTCTTGATATCTTTGGCAGGATCACACAAATAATTCTCCTAGAATAACATGTTCTTGAACTGTTTCTCCAGTGTATTCTCTGCACATATGCTTCCTATTAGTCGCAGACAGGAAAGTCTTACCCAAGAGCATTTTTACATCCAATTTACAGAGGTGAAAAGGAGAAAACTTAGAGGTTTCTATCACCATCTTAGAATCTGGTTTCAAAATTTTCTATCTGCCCCATGTTTCTTTACATCTGTGCATGTGTTAAAGGACATGAAGCCTGCACAAAACTTTGGATGTTTCAGCACCATTTCCCAGAATTGAGATCTCCATGATAATTCTGCAGGTTAGGGGTGAAGCAGAATATAAACGCAATTATCATTGTAATAGTGTTACAAAAAATAAAATAAAATAAAATAAAATAAAATAAAATAAAATAAAATAAAATAATAAAATAAAATAAAATAAAATAAAATAAAATAAAATAAAATAAAATAAAATAAAATAAAATAAAATAAAATATCCCTTTTGGGGGCTGAGATAATTGGGTTTGTTCAGCCTGGAGAAGTGGAAGGAGGACATTTCTCTGGCCTGAAGGTACTGAAAGATGGGAATGCACCCTGTCCCAGCACAGCATCCAAGACAGATGATGCAAACCATTCCCTGGAAGTATCAACTGCTGCTCCTTCATCCGCAGATGGCTAAAGGTGATATGCATCCTGAGCTTTACATCCAGCTCAGTGCACATTTTTCCAGTACTGTTTCTCTTCCTGGAGAGGCTGGAAAGTAACTCATCCATAAGGAATCACTTCAACCTCACCTAAATCCCTTTGGAAGCCTCTTTGACACACACACAGGCTCATGTCAGCCCTTTCCACCTTGAGAAACATGCAGGACTGACACAATCCCACTCCACGCTTGGAAACATAATTAATGGTGTGTCAGAATGACTCACAGCATCCCTTACCTCATGTTTCCCCTTCTACCTCTCAACTCTGCCTCATTTTCCAGCTCCTGCCCCTGTGCAGGTGGCACACAGACCTGTCCACTCAAGGTTGTCACCCTGCTCAGTGTGGCTCCTTCTCTTCACCTCCCTTTGAGGAACTAGAGATGAGCTGCAAAATTCCATAGCTTTCAAGGTTTCTGTGTTACTGGGAAAGACTTTCATGTCATGAGTCATCCCACCTTATTCCATATAATATTTTATTTAATATTAATTTTCCTGTCCATCCACTGAAGGGCAGATCTCATTTGGGCTCTTATCATCTCTTCTCCTTTATCTCAAATCTCAAGCTACACAACCTTGCCTTGTTATCTTGGTTACCTTGCCTTGGGAACATCCAAATCCAAAATCCTCTATGAGTCTTAACTGGGAGTTATTGATCTGTTGTCTTCCTCTTCTGATCCCTCATCTAGTTCTTTTCCTATCACATGAAAAATCATTTTCATTCTCAGGGACTTTCATTATCTTCTTTTCAATCAGTATTTACAAGCTGATAGAAAAATCTGAGCAGGCAGTGAGGACAAGCATCTTCATCTATTTGTTCCATTTTCTCGTGGTCTGATCTTAGACCTTTTCCCAAGTTATGTTTTATACACCAAAAATTTTACTTTTTTGAGTGTTCTGGACAATTTTATTGTTCTACACTCTACTTGTTCACAGCATGTCAGAGTGGCTGATGCTGGAAGGGACCTCTGCAGGGGATCTGGTCCATCCCTGCTCCACAAGAGATGATGGTTCAAATCTCTGTGACAGTAAGATCAACAAGACAAATCTCAGTGTTTTCTTTGGTTACACATTTCAAATGGTCAGTAAATTCCAGAAGCCCAGGTAATTTGTTTTCTCACAGCCTCATTTCAGGTGATGAACCCTCAGATTCCACTCGAGATAAAACCTGGGGGTAAAACCTAACAGTGCAGCATTGTGATTGAAATATCGTATTCTCCATGGTATTTTTTTTTTTCTGAAGTATTTTATTTTCCTGTTATTGGAAGTTTCTATAATATGTCTTCCAAGACCAGCTAGGAAATGATAAAATGTTCACATCTTAAACTAAACAATCCATGAATTCTGCCAAAATGAACAAACCTACATGCTGAAAAACTCATTACCTGTGTGAGAGTGCATGAAACTCTTAGGAACACCATGATTTATAGCTTTATTTTTTTTTTAATAATGATGATTTCTGGTGGCATTCTGCTCAAAAAATCAGAAGTCTCAATGTTCACACCTACATGTAAGCTAAGTGCCTATGATCCTTATATGTTGAGATCTGGGATTTAATTCAGTTACGTTAATATGGGTATCAAGGCAACATATTTTTTCTGCCAAGGGGAATTTATTTTATTTGGGATTCCATTTTCCATCTGATAGTCCATAAATTTGTAGATCCTGTATAATGCCCACCTTTTCCATATAGGTTTGTCCCAAATGGCACTAGACCCCATCTTCAGACAACTGAATCAAGGGGTAAAACTGAAGGAGCTCAGGGAGTTTTGAAGACTGCATTGAGGAAAATGAACACATTTGATCAGTTTAATTGTTCTCTAGACTCCACTCATTACATCCACAGGTTGCAGTGGGAAATGGAACACAATTCCATGTAAACATCTCAATATATACACGCCTTAATCTCTCAGGTGAAACCCATCACATATTTCTAGACAACCTGGTTCCAATTTTGCTGTCTCCAACCTAATATATTCCTTGACAAGTCAGTTTCAAGTAACAGCTGGAAAAAAAATACATGTAGAAGAAAAATACCAAATATTTTGAGGGTTGTTGGTCATAGTTATTTAAGCAGAAGGTTTGGAGTTCTTCCAAGAAAAGTGCAATCAGTATATGTTATGATATGTTCAACAACCAAATACTGTGGACAATTCCAATTATATAAGAAACTGAAGAATCATATGGAAAGGTCCAATTTTTTTGTCTTTCCAAGAAACTTCTCTAAAATAATACCTGGATGCAAACACTGAAAATGGAAATTCAGTTCAAACAATTATGGGTGTCTTTTAATTGCAGTGTTTATGTATCGATTGTCTTTCAGTTGTAACATTTATATATCAATTGTACATTTTCTTATTTTTATACTACTTTTTACTGGAGTATTTTTATATTTCTCTCTCCATCTTGAATTTAGATCTGTTCATTGTGGAGAGTTATTTACTACCCCTGGAAAACTGGTCCAGGATCTGACAGGTCTCACCATTATAAAGATGTTTATTGCATTAAGCTTAAATTACATTTTTTTTCTTTCATGTTGCTTTATCCTCCTGGTGATGTTCACAGAATCCTAGAGTGGTTTGGGTTGGAAGGGACATTAAAGATCATCCAGTTCCAACTCCTCTGCATTAATAGCACTGGGTCTGTTTTTCTCTGTTGCCTCATTATTTTAAGATTATTCTTAGGCCCCTCCACCATTGCTGCAATAGGTTATTTACAAAACTTTTTTCTTCATCAATTTTAGCCTTTTCATAGCCTTTGCTGTTTCTTTGGATTAATTGGATTCATTCCTGTCTCCATGTAGAAGTTTTACATCTATAATACTGTAGGTCACAACAATTTTTTCCAGCCATGACATGTCAGATTTAACTATTAAACACTCAAAAACATAATTCTGTGCGTTGCCTGCCTGCATTTTAGGATTACGATATTGCCTGCACACTTAGCAACTTTCATAATTGGACAAACATGATAAGCCTCAGTGCCTAAGCTCTGCCTGGCATCACCTTTAAATCCAGCTCTCTTCTGTCAGGAGCTGCATCTATTCTGAAGAGAAATGAGGGGTTCTGCATAACCTTTTCCATCATGGATCCACAGTGCCATTTGGCAAAGCAATATGCCAGCTATTCATGAGAACAAAAACACAGTGAACTCAAAATATCCACTTTCCCCCCCACCCTTCTTACCACATGTTAAAATTAGAATAAAATAATTGGCTAGATATAAACTTGGTGAACTTACAGTTTCCAGCTGCATTTTTCCTTCACCACCTGAAAATGTGATGTTTAACTGTTCCGGGCCTAGTTCTGAACCTTTTTACCCACATGTGAATAAACAAGGATCCTGTGGACAATGAGAACTTACAGAATGTGGGGATAATAATTCAGGACCCTTCCATGATATTATTTGCCAGCACAGATTTTCCCAGGACAATAAATGGAAATGTTCCAGGAGAAGAAAACAATGGTGGTGCACTGTGAAGGAATAATGGAGAAAAAGCATTTTTGGTGGTGAAAAGAGCTGGGGCTGTGAGACTTCCCTTCTCATGGGACATTTGTGATGCTGTAACCAGTTCTCTAGAAATCAGAATAATGATGAATGGGGCATTACACAGCAACTTATTCCAAGGGACTGTCAGTTTCACCCTGCCCGTGTTGTGAAGATTTTGGCCCTGGGCCTTTGATTCAAACCTAAATTTGCTCTCCAACGATGCTCTTTCCCAGGGCAGTTCTGCCACGGACTGAAATTGCAGATTCATGGTTGGTTTTTCTGCCACTGACCACAACAGGCTGCGGCCTGAAGCAAAACCTGTATTCAGAGAGGCTAAATGTCATCTACAACTTCTTTAGAGCAACAACACACCATGAAAAATACACCATAGGCCTTCCTTGCTATGTGGCAAATCCACATTGGGACAGCAGATCTCTTCTGCAGGGGCACAAGAAAACAGGCTTAAGAAGAAAACCTTTGATTTTCAGGGGCCACACCATTTTTCTTTTTTAAATTATTACCAGGACTGGCACAGGGTGAAAAACACTCTAATTTTGCTGCACTTCTTGCAAACTATCTTTAAAATTTAAGTTACAGCAAAATAGTCTTGATAGCAACTTCCACAATAACAATGCACGGAAATAAAATATGAGATAAGAGACAAAACAGAGTCCTAGAAGATGAGGAACAGAAATTAATCAGTGATCCATGGCCTTGTGGATGATACAGAGTGAAAGCAGATTGCTTGCATTGTTTTGAAGGTTTCAAATAAGGAGAAAATTGCTTATTTCAGGCTGGGGTTTAACTGGTATTTGGAAGACTTCCAGTAGTCACAGAGTGCTTGAGCCTTGTGCTTTAAAATAAAATACAAACAGCTTGACAAACCATTGGGAATTTGTGCAGCCAGGGGAACGAGGTGGGGAGGGGCTGGTAGAGGCACGTTCCTGACTCTCATCTGGATGGGATGCTAGAGTGCACCAGTCCTTGGCTGGAGTCAAGGATTTCTTGTAAAAACAAACCTGGGGGGCCCACAGAGCCCTCAGAGCCTTTCCTGGGTGATCCAAGAGTCCTGGCTCAGTGTCCACTGCTCTGCACAACCTCTGTTTCTGCAAAAGCATACAGAAATTCTGTTTGTTTTTTGAGCATGGTAAGTTGCTAATGTATAAGGCAGATATTCTTTAATGGGTAAGAATTCCAATGCTGTTTTCTAGGATTTATAAACACACTTATTCCATAGAGAGACTAAAAGCCTGGAAAGTCCTTAAAAAGAAAATCACTCAGAGAAATTTAAAACAATTTTTAAAAGAAAGACACGAAGGTAGGATGATGTAGATATTGATCTTGGCTGAGTTATCAGTGCCAAGAGACAGATGGCACTCACTGACTCATGGCAATAATCACAGAGATCAGCTTTTAATACACTGATTGTCAACATGCAGAGAAAAACATGATCAATAATCTTTGTTATTTTCTGTTCTTTTCAACCAGTGCTGATGGAAAATAAGGTTCATTGGGGCTGGGCTATACACCAGTAGTAGTGAGTGTTCACCTGAGCACGGCCACACATGATGACAGAAAACATCATTTTAACGTTTTGTTTCAAACCTTTCTGCATTCCCATCCATATTCAGGAGTGACTCTGAGACTACAGAGCCCTGCTAAAATCAAGTGCCTGGAAAAGTATCCACAGCACTTTCAGAGTCTGTGCTGTTTGAGGGAATAATATGTGAATCATACCACGTAGGCTCAGCTTCTCTACAAATTCAGTGGGGAAACTGAAGCCAATATATCAGGAGAAATGTAGCTGGATGCCTTCCAAATAGTTCAGGTGAGAAACCAGTGAACTCCAGCATCCCAGTCTGTAACAACCAGGTTCTCAGCTTCAGTGCTTCAGCCAAGAAGTTTGGTGGTTTTAAATCCTTCTCTGGTGTTTCTTAAAAGTAATCAGCCTACCTTTCCCAGAGGAAAATTTGTGGAGACAGCCACACCATCTTAGAGATGATGGATGGTAGAAACTTTATAACACAAATGGTTTTCTGCAGGAGACAAACCCCAGGGCCTGGACCTGTTCAGTTTTATTGTACAAACACAGGCAGTTTCAATCACCTGGATCCACCAGGTGTGTGCCTTAGGTTAGAAGATGTGGCTGGGGGTGTGCTATTGCCATCTGTCAGAGGTGGGACAGTTATTTTCTGTTCATTGGGCAGTTTTCTTTATCTCTCCCACAGCCAATCCTCCCTCCAGGAGATCTCTGCTCTCCATGGCCACTGAGTGTCCCTGCAGGGCTGATCAAATTCCAGCATCCCATGGGGAGATGCTCCACCCAGGGCAGGAGCCAAGCATTCCTACCTGGATACAATCTGAGCCTGGAACAGCACAGCAGCCTTTGCCCACTGCATTCCCAGAGGAGCAGCTTTCTCTTGCCCTACATTCCCAGAGGAAGAGCAGGCCCATCTCCAGCAGCCCTGGAGCTGCAGAGGAAAACTGCAGCCTTGTGCAGGATCCCTGCTCCTGCAGAAGCACAGCTGGCACTGCAGGAGGGCTGAGCCCCCATGGGATGGGACTGTGCCACCACCCTGACCCACAGGGGTCAGCTCCTGCTCTCACTCTGGCTGTGTTTTGCATTTTTTTTAATTTTTATTTTCTTCCCTAATAAAAAAACTGTTATTCCTGTTCCCATCTCCTTGCCTGAGAGCCCCTTAATTTCAAAATTATAATAATTCAGAGGGAGGGGATTTACATTTTCCATTTCAAGGGAGGCTCCTGCCTTCCTTAGCAGACACCTGGTTTTTCACACCAATACAGTGTGACAGGAGGATGAGGTGGTGGGATCTGTAGCTGGAACTCCTCTGTGGACTTTCAGCAGGACTGCTTTCAGTTATCCTGGGCAGCCATTAGGATGATGACATGGAGTATTTCTCATTCATCCAGCTGTGCCACAGCAAGATCAAGCTGGCATTTGCAGCAAAAGAAATTATGGATGGAAATCTTCAGGGCAGGCATTTGATTTGGAGGATTCCTGTTACTCCTGCAGTGGAGGGCAGATGTCACAGCTCCTGCCCCAAAGGCTTGTTCCTAACTATTCCAGAGGAGAAGCTCTGCCCAACTGCACTGTAATAATCTCTCCTCCTTCCTAGCAGGCTGCTGTGGTTTTCCATTTCCTCTAGCTGGCTTGGCCACGGGGCTTTTGCATGTTTTCTTTTCCTTTTATGCAACATGAATATCAGGTAGTAAAGATCAAGTAGTTTAATGTCTGGCTGATGCATCACCTGGGTTTAATAACTCACAGAGCCAATGTGGGACATTAGAGGGAGATGGGCAGGGAGAGGGATAGGATGGGCATGAGAGATGATTTCCAGATTCTTTCTCTTCCTATTGTGTCCATAGTTCAAAAGCAACAAATTCCAGAGTCTGCAAAATGCAGACAAACTTTCTCTACTTTTCTCTACTTTTGACTTTTCCCTCACACTGGACCAATAGAGCAGTAGTAGTTTATAAGCAGAGTACTAGCAGTAGTTACTGGTAAACAGAAGAAATATAATCAGGAAGAACTAGAAAAATTCCTATGAAGGCAGGAATTGGTTTGTATAGAACAGGAGGTAGGAATAAAGGAATCTGGAGTATTTTCTGACCATGAAAGACAACAAAGTCTAATGCAGCTTGAAATCCCCCAGGCACACCAAACAAAGCACCCAAAGAGGAACAGCTGGATTAAATTTGACTTAAAAGTCACCATAATTGGCACTGCCCAGTAGTCTCCAGTACAAGGATGAGTAGAGTGATTTTCCAGTGGCATAAATTATAGCCTGGTTTGAGTTCTGACTCCACTATTTCAAATTCATGAGCTGATAGAGAAATTTGCTCTGATCTTGCTGAATGCAATGAATTGGGCCATGAAGGAATAGCCTTACATGTGCATCCCCATAAATTAGACTGAGATAACCACACAGTTTTATTGAACACACAGCAGCCTCTTCATTTGCTGAGAATCACAGTCTGATTTCAAAAGCTTTCCTCTGCTGAAATCGTCCATATCCTGTCCTTAATCTCTTAAACCATCTCAACCCTGGAGCAAAAATATTAGAGAAAAACAGGGAGATACTTTTTCATTCCATGTGCTTCCTCTGCATTGATGTGAATGACATTCACAATCTCTTCACTGGCCCATGTGCTTTTGCCAGCATCTGTTTCTTGGAAGTTAGAAGTGAGGTGCATGACCTCTTCCATAATTAAATTCAATTCACTGCTGTTAAAAAGAATCCATATCATATTCTGACTTCAGTAAATGCATAAAGCTCCAGCTCACAGTTACTTCTTCCTCTCTTTCCTCTGTTTCTCCCATTACAAAGCTGTTTCCAAACTTCAGTGCAAGCATGGCCAGGAACATTTCATTTCAAAATACATATATATTACTCTTCAGATAATTCCCACTATCCCTGTACCCTGCTTTACCTTAAACAATTCTTTTTCACTCCTCCATCTTTCTGCAAAGTTACTACAAAAAAAAAATCAGCCAAAGCTTTTTTCAATCACTGCTTTTAGCCAAGTTTTTATAACTTCTGCTTTGCAGCCAGGATGACCAATTTAAAACAGAAAAAGAACAATGCCAGAGAGGAGACCTCCATACATGCAAAATTAAAAAAAGTTTATAAACTTGAGCTTTGGCTCAAATTAAATTGTATTTCTGCTCAAGTTCATCCTGTCTCTTAAGATACACTTTTAAACTGTCTAAATGTTCTAGAAGTCTTAGAGTTATCAAGGATTCCAGCAGTGGACTCAAGCAGCCAGCCTGTTTTTTCAGGCTAATCCAGACTATTTCCACATGGAGCATCCTTTGGTATTGTGTGAAGAGCCTCCAGCAGTATGGATAGCACTTTATGTAAAATAAAATCATGTTTGGGGAAAAAAATATAATTCTTTCTTTGGTTAATGTTCTTCCCAGGAAGAATTTTCTTCCTTTTTTCCTCCTGCTGTCCATACCCCTGCCCACACTAGGTGGGCACCATGTCCAGCCAACCCTTCTTTGCTGGCAGATTCAAAAAGTGTTTCTTTCTCTTGTTTTTTAAGGACCTGAATTAAATTTTTACCAATGTCTTTTCTGGCCCCTAACTAAGAAAAGCAGGTAACCTGTTTCAGACCTATGATGAAGACTGAGATGAAGAATTCAATTTATTTCCACGTGTGCAGTATGAGCAATTATAGAGCAGATTCCCCTGGATCATTTAGGTTTTGGAACCTGCACAGTCCAGGCAGGATAAAGAGGAAGGTGCTGATACATGAAGTCTCCCCTTGTTAAAATATCCCAATTTACATCTTAACCATGGCAGTGCAAATCTTGCTGCTGCAGCTGCTGCCTTCTGACCTCTCTTCTCCTTGGCTTTCAGACACAGAACACAATTTTAGATGTGCTCTGGGCATTGTCCTTGGCTGCTGACCAAGGCTGTGCAGCACTTTGCTGCTCCCAGAGACTTTTAGCTGCTCACTCCAGTGTTTTCCACTGAACAGAGAGAAGCAGGATATTGGAGGCAAGATTAAGTCCCCCCATTTCCCAGCACTGAATCAAACAAAACCTTCTTCCACCCACACATTGCTGTCTCAGCTTAACAACAAAAACAACCTGCCAATCTCTCCCCACACAGAAACCTTTAGAGTTTTCATCAAAAGTAGAGGAAAGATACCGCAAAATTTCTCAAGCCCACCAGGCATAAATTGCCGCAATTCCTTTCGAATTATCTGCTGTTATTTTCTTTGAAATCACTGGATGAATCAGATGAGAAGTGAGGGAGTGGGGTATTTCCTGTACCAAAAACATGCCACAAATAAAGACAAAAGAGTTTTGCTCCTCTCTAGAGCAGCACTTGTTGGCCAGAACTGTCAATGTTTCTGAGCAAAAATTTCTTTTTACCTCCCAGAGAGAGAAGGAGGTTAAAAAAAAAAAAAAAGGAGGTAAAAATCAGAGCCTTTAAATGCCATTGCAGGTGTAGGAGGAGATTAATTTGGGGGAAGGCAACCACCAAAAAAAAAAAAGAAAAAAAAAGAAAAAAATTTAAGAAGAACCCACTGTAAATAGGGACAAATAGAGACAGGAAAATAACAAGTGAGATTCGATCTTGATGAAGCTGAGAAAAATAATATTTGCACTTACAAGGAATGATGAGAACTAACGATGAATACTCAGAGTCTGATGGAAAGAACATGGCAGAGCAAGAAATTGAATTTAGGTTTGAATTCCCAGACCTGCAGCCATGGGGCTGTGCTGACTTTCTAGAAGCAAGCTGGAAAAATAATGAATATTAGCAAAAGGCACATGAGACTGGGTAATTTATCCAGGCTGTAGGATAGGAAGGGCTCTGGGGTATCATATGATTTAATGATGTGTTAAAAGAACAGAATAAGGAACTTATTTGAATTACATATAGTTACATATATTATTATATATAATAATCATATATCACATATATATTTTTATATATACACCCCTAGGAAGAGTAAACCTAGGACAAATTATCAAGGTGGAGGAGAAACTTTCCCAACAAGACCTATTGTATAATAACTCCCCTGAGGAAGTGATGAGCACAAAATTTCTTAAAATACTAACCATGAATTTTTTTCCAAACCAACAAGTGTGCACTGAACAGAAAACCTGTGCTGGCAAGGAATAGGAGCATTTAATAGGCTTCTCCTGTGGGAAACACAGTAAAGGTAAGAAGACTTTCAGAAAGCTGTGAAAACAGGCCTCAGAAACACATCTCTGGTTTGTAAAGATCTTTGAGGATTGAAGGAGCCACAAGAAATGTTTTGCAGTAGTTTGCTATCTGTCCAAAAGGAGGAAACAGCTGGAGAACTCCTAAAGCAGCTCATGCAATCTCCCAAACCAGATCACTCCAATCATCCTGTCACCCTGGAATGTGATGGAGCCAAGAGTGGAAGCATGGAATGCCAAGGAGCACCTGGTCTGCTCTAAAGACCCATGCCCTGTCATTAACAGGGACATTCTAATTTCCTTATTATTGTGATTCCTTAATAATTTCATGCGGAAAATTCAGAAAAACAAGGAGGAAGATAATCAAAACTGATGAGGCAGAGGAACAACATTTTTTCTTCTTTTCCAACTTCTTTCCAGTGCATGCCTGCTGACCCACCTATCTCCAGACCCACCTACCTCCAGACCAGAGAGCCAAGGGCAGGGTCTTTGCCCAAGAAAACAAACTTGTGTACCCTCTGCACGTGGGTTTTGCCTATGAATCACCTCCTGGTGTCATTCCAGATATCTTCTCTGCCTGTATTAAAACCATTCCAAGAGTGGGATGGATATGAGATGAAAGGTGCCTTGATAGAAGAAGCTCTAATTTCATATGGAATTGCTTCAGGATTTATGGATCTGAGAAAACTGTGCAGATGTTAAAGCAGAATTTCTGAGCATTAACTTATCACTGAATAGGCACTATTTCAACATAATTTGTATTTCAGTCTTGGGATTTCCCTGACAGCCTCCTCCAAATCATTCCTGCCTGTTAATGTCCTGTCAGATTTAATGATTCTGGCTTCTCTGATAGTTTTATCCTAATGTGAAATAAATGCATTCCTGATGCTTTGCTCTGTGGTGCTGATGATGTGATAGATCAACGTTTTTATTTGTGTTTGTCTTTTGGCCTTCAGAGGATAATCAAAGCTGGCCACTGAAGGCCACGAAATGGATCCTGCTGGCTTCACTGGAAGTCAGAGCAGTCCCCAGACCAGGTGGGAATGCAATGGTCACTGATGCAGATATGGAGGGGATCAGCCTCAAAGCAGGGGAATAAATCTCAAAGGAAACCACTCCTTCTTGCTAACTAAAGACAGGCGAGTTGAGAGACAAATATTTTTGCCAGAGGAAGTAGAAAGAAGGGAAAGTCCTGAGGCTCTTGGGATATCACAGGACCAGTTGCATTAAGAACACACCAGAGGAAGGAAAGTTTTCCTCACTAAAACTTCTTTCACTTTATACAACCCAATATCCAGGTTTCACAGTGCACAGAAGTTCCACAACCAGCCCTGGTGTGTCACCCACGAGGATTTACTCCAGACACAGCATTTCTTTACTCAGCCCTTGCAAGAATTAACACCTCTGACTCAAGGCTTAAATTCTGCTTCAGAGAGACTGGGTCCAAGCCAATGCCAGCAGGACAAACTGAGAAGTTGCCATCTTTCCAAAGACTAATTTTTTTCTTAAGGTTTTGCCTTTTCTGGGCTGCAAATCCCCATGCTGTGGTCCCTCAGGACTGATTATCATGGGAAGAGGATCACAGTTATGTGATTTGTCTCCTGGATTGCAAGAGAGGCTTCTCCAGAGGCTCTCACCAACACGTCTCTCTCCTTTGAATAAGTGCACGGATCCCAAACTGCTGAACTTTGTGTCAAACTTGGGTTTTTAAAATGAGGTGACAGGAACATCTCCCTCCCCACAATGTCTATCCCCTAAATTATAGAGCCTACAGAGCGATCCACATAGTTCTGGAAACATGATAACTGAAAACCAAGGCACTCCAAGGGCCATGTCCCCCATGATAAGACTTCATTCTGACTTATTTTGTTGATTTTTTCTTGCCTACTTAATGTGACCAAAACATTTTCAGAGCAAGCCAATGCAAGAAAACAGGGCGGCCCCAAATAACAAAATATGAGGTGGAGAAGAAACTCATGTCTCTAACACAGCAAATATTTCAGAAAACATCATTTTTCACTCCACTGTTTCTTCCTCTGATTTTTTTATCTCCGTTTTTTTCCACATAATAAGCCAAAACCAAAAAAAAAGATTCCAACCAACACAAAACACCATCCCAAAACCCAAAACCTTCTCAAAAGGTCAAAATGATGAATAATATTTCATACTGCAGGTTGCAAAGTCATTGCATTCCTTTTCAACAACTCCAAAACCACATGAGAAAGTTTGAAAATACCTTTGAAGATAGCAGGGAACAAGTCCACTTACAGAGGACCTCACTCTCCTACTTAGGCAATATTCAGCCTATAAAACCTAATAACTGCTAACAGCTTCCCTTATTAACAGCAAATCCTCTATAGGCAAAATATCCCTTAATCTGCCATTATCACTGTCAACATTTAATTAATCTGCTTAAAGGCCTGGTGCTGCCTCAGTGGGGCAAAGGAATTTTTTATCATTTATTTCGAGCTAAATCATAACCCAGTTGCCATTTTTAAACAATTGAACACTCTCTGACTTTCCAGATGTGCAACACCATTCTTTCCAGCAGCAGCAGTTGGTTTTTGTTTCTAGACAGATTTTGAAGCCTAATTTCAGGGCTAATTTCAGTGGTTTTTTGTAGTATAAGTGTTGTTTAAATGCCAGGCACTTCAGTGGTCCTCAGCCATCATTATTTATCTTCATTCTGTAAATGAATACTCCAGAATTAATTAATCCCAGGGCACAATGGAGGGATAAAATACTTGTGTTTCACACACAGTTTATGCATGTGAGAAATTTCAGGTTTACAAGCTGTGCTTTCACTTCTTTTCCAGTTCAACCCAGCTCCTGGAGGGGTGTTTTTTTCCAGGAACCAGTTGGGTATGAAACTTCTTCAGCCCAAAATATTAAATGCTCTCATGGTGTCTGCTCATGTGATAGCCCGTGTAATCTTTTAATATAAACACACCACTATATGTGGAGTTACTGTTTTCTAATAAAAATAGGCAGGGGTTTTTTTGGTGGTATTAGCAGCACTTTAAGCAATCACTATAACAGAGTGAAGTGATTTAGGCCCATTAGGTCCCAACTTCTTACAAATCCTTTCTCAAACCAAGTTCTGAATTCGAATCATTTGTTTCAACAACAACAACAACAACAACAACATAAACTTGTTATATTTCTGGAATTCTCCAGCTTGCTGAAACAGTGGAAATAACAACAAAATTCCATTAAAAAAATAATAATATACATACATTTGCAAAGTCCTCTCTTTTGGCCAATGCCCACACCCAGAACAACCTGGAGTTCATCCTGCATCCATTTGTTTAAACAACTAAAGAACAATGAAACATTTCTGGACATTCCTGCAATTGCCTTCTATCCATCAGCTCTGGCAGCTGCTTGGCAACTCTTCCCTTGACCTCCAAAATAAACCCACCCTCTGAAGAAAACACTGCAAACCTCTAGAGCCAGCCTGTTTGCCTGCAAAGTGATTAATTTTGGTTTGAAACCAAAGCCAGTGTGCTGACAACATGGAGAAAACAGAGGGAGAAAAGTGTTGAACAGCTCAGAACGAATCGTTCCTACTTTGCAGGATATTCCTCAGGTTTTCCAAGGGATGGGAAATAAGCACTCTGGGCAAATTTGAAAGGCTTAAAAGGAGATCTTCCTCATTATCCACCTCCTCACGCCCATGATTGTGGAGACGCCCTTTTAAAACCTACATTGAAGTCCTTCATGTTGTTCAAGTCTCTGTCAGATGAAATTCAAGGGTTTTGCTTTCTGAGACACCCCTGAAAATTCCTTCCATTATTCTACTGATAAAACAGGAATATTTCATAGAACAGCACAGACTGATAAGAGGTGAGGGCTGAGATGAAGAGGTGCCTTATGAAACCCAGTTAAGAAACACTTGGGTTATCTCAACCAGATGTTATGAAACTCACCACAGGAATTACTGGCTTAGATATGCTGGCCTGGGTTAGGAAGTGTTCAAGCCACATAATTAAAATTATCTCATTTAGCTCTAAAATCCACCTCTCCTTGCAGCTATTGAACTTGCTAACTTCTCTGGAATTCATGGGACAATATCACTTTCTACTATTTTTTTCAGAAAATTATTTGCAAAGAAAGGCTTAAAAATCATCAATAAAACAAAAGGTTCCCTATTCCTTAATAATTTTCAAGTCAATATTGAAATTGGGAGTCATCTGCCTCGGGATTTATAAATTACTTGAAAAGTTAGAGTTCTTACCTACCATGTACACTTTTATTTCATACTCATCCAATTGTTTCTGGACATGCCCAGCTATATCCAAGGAAAACTTAATTAATCTTGACTTAAGTCAAAACAAACAATTTAGAGCATTTTAAAATCCTCTCTGGGGCTCAGAAAAGAAAGCAAACAAGCTTCGTAATGGAAGACATGATTTCATTTCACAGGCTCTTACTAAGTTTTCTTCAATTTGCTTGAACATCTGCAGCAATTTTCCAAAAAAGAAAGCAACAAGTATTTGCTTGTAACTACAGAGCTTCAGTTCATGTCCCACCTGATTTTTCCTGACAGTCCTCAAGATGCTCCTGGACTTTTTTATGTTTTATTTTATTTCTCCCACTCCTTCCTTCATGTATAGCAAAGAGTCCTGGGGATTCGTGATAGAGGGAATGGGGGCATCAGTTGATTGTTCCCTTGAACAAAGAGAGTGTTCCCAGTATTCCAGGTGTGCACGGGGATGGCAGACCTAGGGCCCCCCTAAAACACTGAGTTCCTCTTGCCTGAGTGTCCTTTTTGGATGGAGACAAATAGAATTTTTGGTTTAGGCTGATATCAGGAAAAAGTTCTTCCCCCAGAGCGTGGTGGGGCACTGAACTTGGAAAGGAGCACAGCTCCAAGTCTGCCTAGTTTCAGGAAGCATTTGGAAAACGCTCGCAGGCCCAGGGTGGGATTTTTTGGGTGTCCTGTGCAAGGTCAGAAGGTGGATTCCATGATTCTGGTGGGTTCCTTCCAACACAGCATATTTTATATTTCTATGATAATGTATTTTTGCAACCAGCTCCACATGCACCTGTATTTACTTAACTTCAAAATGAAGTCTGTGCTGGGCATTGCTGGATAAAGTGTCATCCTCTATAACCTGGTTAAATTCTTTACTCTCCTCAGAAAAAAACTCTGAAATTGTTAAAGACAAATTCATTTCAGGGCATACAGAAGGTGATCTAAGTGGGTGGTTTACAGTTCAGTGAACTATCACACATCCACTGCTTAGCCTGGAAATATTTCCAAGATACACAGACCAGCGAGGCAGGATGGAGCAAGGAGGTATCAAAGAGCTCAGAAGAGCTGGTCAGGGCTCAAGAAAGAGAGTGAGCTGAGAAAGGAGCTCACACTGAGGTCAACAAGGTCCCCTCAGAGACCAGCTATGAACAGCAACTTCCAATCCCTCCTAGGACTGATGCCAGTGTTTGGTGATGCCACTGGAAATCCAAAGACAGTCCTCAATTTTATTTTTCCCATGTAGATAACAACAGAATCTGTGTGTTGTGTTGAAGCTCAATGTCACAATGTTCATCCTGTTCAATTAGTCAGTAGTCTCAAGAGAGACCAGAATACAACAGGAAATCAGGGATATTAAGGATATTAAGGAAAAAGTTTTATCTGCTGGTCTGTTCCTGAGAGGAAAAGGTTATAGAAACTGTATCCTCAGCAAAATGTGGGAAGAGGGAAAACTTATTTTTTGCTTTTTAGTTTGTTTCCAAATATTAAAGGAAGAGAATTCCTCATTACTTTATACAGGGCTGCACAGTTATGGGCAGCGAAATCAAATTACATCAAATTTTGATGCTCAGGAAGGCAAATGTTTCAAAAGCTGAGAAAACTTCCCTTTAAAAATTCCAAAACAGTGTTAACAGTTACCATGCACAATATCAAGATCATCAGAAGAAGAGCCACAAACAATTCTTCTATGTAAAATCTTTGAGGCAGAAGAAACACTGACATTATGACTTGTCCTCCCATCTGATATGGGAAGGAGAAGCAGAATTCTTTTAAGGTAGATGAAATATTCTTTTGGATAGAAGTCTACCTTCTATTAGTCACCACAATGGAAATCTGGTGGAATTCACTAATAGACAGTTGAGCTCTGAATTTCTTTACTCTTTATGGTTTTCTTCTTTATGTTCATTCCCCTGTTTGTTGTTTGTTTTACTTCAAGACAACAATTTGCTGTTCTTTATTTCTTCATTATTCTTTCACTCAGGCATGGCTTTCTATTTGTTTCTCTTTATCATATTTGATCTTCTGAAATGCTAAATCTGCAAAATTTATTTTTTAATTAAAAATTCTTTAGAAATGAAGGAATTATTTAAAAAATTAAATCAGGAAATACTTTCCTGGTGGTGTACATACGCATGTCTTCTTAGCTCTGGTATTTATTAATTTTTATAAAATCTTTGCTTTGAAAACACCACTCATGATTGTAGTTCTGACAGGTGATATGTGCTTCCTTTGTCTTTGAGGTTTTGTTTTTTTTTTTTTTTGTAAATTAACTTATAGATGGTTTTAAAATGTAAATTTTAAAGCTGTCTATTAAAACTGAAGATGGAAATGTAATATGAAATGTCCTGGTTCTGTGCCACTGCTCCATTCTGGATGAAATATCAGACCTACCACTGATTCTGCGTTTTTTTCCTTCGTGATAAGCATGTCCATGCCATAAAACCACAAAATTCTAACAGATCAGTAAAATATCCAGCTGAAGAAAGGCTTTCTGTCTGGTGGGGCAGCAAACACATAACCATTTCCACCACGAGCTGTAAATTTCCAGTGTCACAGGAATGGGCACTTGCTTGGGAACAGTCCATCCATTTATGCAGCCTCTCAAAGCCTTGTCCTGTTCCCAGCCCGTGTTTGCTGCGAGCAGTGAATGCCATCCCTGTGGGGTCAGTGTCTGATGGGCCAGACCAAAACACCCCTTGGCAGAGCAATTCCCCCATGCTGAGATCTCTGCTGCCCTGGCTGCTCCACCTCCACAACAAGAGCTGGCTTGGTTGAAGGTACCAGCTGAAAAGATGTGATAAATTGATGTCATGACACCAGATGTGTCTCATCTACAATGTAGGGCAAGACTTTGGAAAAACTCCTATTTACTCATTGAAAACAAGGTTTTATTAATATAAGGAAGCTTAACTCATAGGTATTTTAAGGCAAGCACTGAAGATCTATACAACTGCAGCATTAGAAAGGTGGGGTTTGGAATTCCTAGAACCTGAAATCTGACCTACGTCTAGAGAAAACCAAGAGAATGGGAAAAAAGTTCATCATCCAAGCTGTCCAGGTACTACTTAAATATCAAATAAAGCCCTTTCTCTTTGCCTTCAAAGCTGTCAGGAGCTGCTATAAACCTTCCACCCAGCAGAGCCCCTGAAACAAGCTGTTAGCATTTGTCATCCTCCCTCTCCTGCAAAACAAACCCTCCATCCATGTGTTCCACTGCAGAACAACAAAACAGATAATGGAGATGCCAAAAAAGGTCATTTTGTGTATTTCTTCTCCTTCCCGTTTCACACAGCTTCTGTCAAAGATCCTGACAGGTGGTTTGAATAAAACATCCCACGTGCTTTCTTTTTTTCATCAAAGGCTGACAAAGGATAATTTGTTTTGCTGCATCCCTCCTGCAAAGCCTTTATTGGGAAAAGCTTCAGCAGAGGCGTTTTTAGGTTCAACAGTTATCCCAAGCATTTCTAGGTGGCTGAGCTGAGGCAGACAGATCAATCAGACTGCTCTGATGCACTGCAGGCCGACAACACCTTCTCTCCAATCCAACCAGGGCTACCAGGGATTCATTACAGCTGAGCCTTGGCCAGTGGGTGTCACTAAAATTAAGCTGCAAGGGAAATTAGGGAAAAAAAAAATTAAAAAGAATGGGGGCAAGATAACCTGAATTTTAAAAGCATTCCAGGCCTTACTTTTGGCCCCAAGCCTTGTTTTGAATCCTTCCTTTGGTCAAACAATGGCAATGAGATCAGAGCCAGGCATCCAGTGCCCGCTAATTACCAAGAGGACTGACGCTTGCAGGGAATTGCTGGTAGGATGCCTGGATGGGATGGGAAATGGCTTTACTGAGGCATCCCTGGTGGTGGTGGCATGTTTCTTTATGGGTTTCCTACTGCCCTGTCCCTCCTACACTGGGGGGACGCCAGCCAGGTGACTCACTGAGGTTCTGCCCCATGTTTACTGCAGCAAACTTCCCCACAGGGAGTTGCTCGCTGTGCGCAGCCTGCTTTTCCCAAGAACACCTCAAAGGGCTAATTTTAAATGAACAAAAGCTTTGGAAGGCAGGGAGAAGGGAAGGGGGAGGAGGGTTTCATGCAGGAGGAAAGAGATGGCAGAAATAGCCTCCTTCCTTTTTCCTCTCTCTTGTCCAAGATAAGGAAACATCACACGCTAAAGGCAATTTAAAAACAACTTAAAAGGCAGATAAATTTAGTCACAAGTATTTCACTGGGTGGACAGTCAAGATACAGAACAAGTCTTCAGCCAGAAAGTTTTTAGGGAAAATTATCAGTGATTAAGGCAAAGGGGCAAAAATCAAGGAAATATGGTCAGCATTAAAACTACTGTAGGATGGGGTCATAAAACCCCAGTTCACCCACCCACAGCAAAGGGAAACTGAGCTGGGATGTTTCAGTATGCTTTGATTAGAAGTGTCCTTCTGTAAAAAGGCTGGAACGGCCCATGATGAGCATAAATATGCAATTTTCATATTAAAGAGCTCATGTTGCTGTTCTATCAGGATTCAGATTCTTTCAGAACTCTAAAAGGGTGAAAAAACTTACAATTCTAGGAGATAAAAAAAGGAAGGTGATGAGTGGACATTACAGGCACTGCTGTGGTCTGATGATCCTTCCATGAAAAGTTGAAGGGACCTGCAACTCTGAGGCAGAGAAATGCCACCAGAAAATCACACTGGCAACTGCTCAGAAGTTGAGGCTTTTCATGAAACCAAATGTGCTGGAGTCACACTCCAGATGAAATACAAGGATTGTAATAAAGTCTCCTCATTTTATGTCTCCTTTCAACTGTCTTTTTGCTACTTTATTGACTGTCTTCTCAGTGGTCTTTGGTTTATATGGAATTTGAACCGACTTCTAAAGTTGGACAGTCCAGCAGAGATATTCTTTTCATCATTGTGGCGAGCATGTATCAACCACAGGTCAGCACTAGCTCGAGGACATCTGCACAATGCTCCATTGCACTAGGCAAACATGTCTTTAATCTCTCTGTACCATCTGGAAAACAATATTTCTTTTATTTTTCCCTTTTGATTTTCTTTTCTGTTGAGATTGCAAGTATTAAAAGGCAAGCCCTTTATCTGATTACAAAAGGATACACCAACACAAGCAGGATAAACAGTCCAGGACCTGTTCCTTGGCCCTGACGGCAAGTGGTGTGATTCATCTTATGGACATATGGCTAAACTTTTGTCCATGTGAAAAAAAATGAGTGGCCTCACCCACACCTCCTCCTGGGAACAGGCTCTGACCCGTGGTAGTATTTGAACCATCTCTGAGCATTTTCTGGGAAAGAGAAAAATGGCATGGAGTGAAAATGTTTCAGGGAGTAGATCACTATGGAAGATTGCAGGCCCAGCCCTAGTCATCTTTAACAGCATAAACCCAGCTTAAGGTACAATGCCCAAGACAAAAAGACACAAGGTTGATTTGTACCTGTAGGTACTACTAGAAAAGAAATAAAGAAAAAATAGGATTTTTCCAATTTTGTTTTTGGTTTGGCTTCTGTTAATTCAAATCATGGTCATGAGCACCTCCCAGCAGGAAAATACTGACACAAAGGCAGCAGGCAGCCCCTACACAATCCAGCACATGCTCTGGTGCACTCCCAGCCATTCTTTACTTGGTTTTCCAGCCCTGGAAATATGTGTTTCCAGCAGAATATTTGACACCAGTTCATGAGGTGGAAATGCCATTAAAGAGCGTGACTCTCTTGACAGAGAAGTGCTGGTGTGCATTGCTTGGCTTGGCTGTGGTGCACTTCCAAACACACAGCAAGGAAAGAATCACCTCTTAGATAATCCTTCCCAAGCGCAGCGAGAAGGAACCACTGGTGCCACAGAACAGAAAAGATTTCCAAAGCCTGGATTCTAATTCCCTGATCTTTAAAAAGAAATTGCTCATCTGCAGCTAATCATGTTTGCGCCTTTTGCCGTCTCCAAGAGCAACATTTTCCAAGGTGCTTTTAATGAACTGAACAGCCTCCTAAAGACTCAGGAGAGACAGAGAGACTGTCAGAGGAAAATCCCTTTATTTGATTAGGCTTCACAGGATCTTGGTACATTCCTAACCGAAAAGAACACAACAAAGATTGGTCCTCCTCCCACCCAAATCAGTTGGACTTTCTCTCCGAGGCGGGACCAAATCCAGCACATATTAATTAGAAATGGGTTTTGATGAAATGTTGTTCTGTAGCGGGAGGCGTGGAACCAGGAAAGCAGATTGGGTTGCAGGAGAGACATAGCTGGACTTCCAAAGGAAAAAGGACGAGGAGAGGCCAAGGTGGCAGGTTTGACCACAAAAGGCAACAGGGAGCAAGAAGGGGCAACCACACAACGAACCTCACCTCTTGTGGGAGCTTGGCCCCTTCTGTGGGACACAGTGGTGTAACCCCACCTACATTCCCAACTCTGGGCCAACAGATAAAGGCATTTCTTCCTAATGAACTGCTTCATGTGCCTTGGCAAAGAAGCACATAGTTGGGAGCAGTTGGGAAAGCGTTTTGTCAGAGGCAGTCTGGCTGAAGGTTTGCTTGTAGCACTCTTTGTTGGAGTTCTGTTGGGATACATTTCTCATTTACAATCTGTTCTGCTTTTGCTGCCTCATTTTTCTTTAAGTATTATTTCTACTCTATCTAAAAGAGCATTTTTCCCCAAACGCAGATGGAATGCTCAGAATTTTTAATTCAGTCATTTTGTGAATTTAGTGACAGGTTCTTGCAATTACCTGCACATAACACGATCTCATAAACACCTTTGACAGAAATCACAAGGCACATTCTGCACTTCTAGGCAGAGTCTGTGGTTTGTCTGTCAATTTATCTCCCACTTTTATGATCTCTCTTTTTCTGGAAGCCAAATATTGCATAAAATTTGAGCACATAATTTGAACCAGCTCAACATAAACTGAAATGTTGTCAAAGGTTTATTCACAAGTTACAAAATCAGCTGTAGAGAAAAATAGACTTTTCTTTTTGCTCTGTTCTTTTGATGATAATCCACTTTTGAACAAATGAAAGCCCACTTCAGTTTTCATCTGTAGCTTTCCTGACATGTGAAAAATTGACTAATTCCGTGAAATAACATTTTCTTACATGTTTTCCTTCTTTGGTACAACTGAGATTTGGCCAGGACAGAACACCAACCTGCCAGGATTGTGCGGAAGGCGTAGGATTCATGGTATTTCAGACCCAGTCAACACAATTAAGCCAGCTTTGTTCTATTTTAAATTCACAGAACACAGCGATCACCTCAGAAGTAACTTCCAGAAAGTTTTGATTTGTTTTGTTTTGTCCTTAAACACAAATTCCAGGCTGATTTCCAGGACATTTAAGTTTCAAACCCGAATAATCAACTTCTGAGGGATCACCTGAGCTGAACCTGCAGGTCCTTGACAAGAACTACCTGTTGGGAACAGACACATCTTCTCTGCACACAGAGTTCTGTTCAGCTTCAGGCCTCCCTCTAAGACCTTCTGTAACTGCCAAAACATATCTTTCCAGAAGATTCCTAGCAAAAAATCTTCAACATATCTGACCAAACCTGTTGGGTAAATGAAAAAGAAAATACTCTATAAAGCCCTCCAATGTTCCAATAGTGCTGATCTATAAGATGAAAAAAACCAAAAAACAAAAACAAACAAAAATCTCAGGTGCCTACATTAAAAAATATGAGCCATTATACTATTTTTGCTTTTCTATTTGATTGCAAACTGATTCAAATGCCAGGTTAAATCTAGCTCAGTTTTTCAGAGCTATGATAACCCCAAAGCAAATTGCATCCTCAGCTTGCTGACAGGAGTCTTAAGGGTCAGAACTCTAAATTCCATCACTAAGGTTGAGTGCCAAGTATTTTGGAAAGAGAAAAAAAAGAATCAAGCAATCTTCATGTGCATCTTAACAGATGCAAATAATTTTAATAAAAGTAAAGTGTTGCCTGGGTCTCTGCACCCTGGAGCCTCATCTAAGTTTTATTCTGACATGTAAAATGAAACCTAATGAAAAGTTACCATTGATTTATGGGAAGAGAAAGGGATTTTTTTTTTTTTTCCATTTCCAAACTGTTGTGGAGCCAGTAATGAATAAGAATAATCTGTTCTGGATACTATGGTGTAGTTTAGATTGTGGTTACTGAGTTTTGGTTATGACATCATATCAGCAGAGACACATGGAAAAGGAAGAATTTTAAGGTTTCTTCTGGGCTTGCTGTACACTTAGTTTCCAGTACATTATTTTGTATTTGGTATGAATTTGAATATTATTTACCTACTCCCATCTAAGTTTTTATAAAAGAAAAATCTGGGACACTGGGATTCAAAATATGGAACCCAAACACTCAGACCCTGCTATCTGTGGACAAGATCTTGCTGCTTTTACAGAATCACAGAAGAGTTTGGGTCAGAAGCAATATAAAATATCATCTCATTCTATCCCAGCCATGGGCTGGGACACTTTCCACTGTCCCAGGCTGCTCCAAGCCCCATCCACACTGGCCTTGGACACTTCCAGGGATCCAGGGGCAGTCACAGCTTCTCTGGGTAATGTATTCCAGGGCCTCGCCACTTTCATTAGAATTTATTTCTAATATCCCATTTAAACTTGCTGTCTGTCATCTTGAAGCTATTCCCCCTTGTCCTGTCACTCCAGGCTCTTTCCATCTTTCCTGTAGCTTCCTTCAGGCACTGCCAGGGCACAATGAGGTCGTCCTGACATCTTCTCTTTTTCAAGCTGAATAATCCAAATTTTACCAGCCTTTCCTCACAGCAGAGCTGCTCCATCTCTCTGATCATCCTCTGGACTCTTTCCAGCACCTCCACATCCTTTCTGTGCTGGTCCCAGGGCTGGGGAAGCTCTGCAGGTGGGGTCTCACCTGAGGGGACAAAAGGGGAGAATCCCCTCCCTCAGTGTGCTGCCACACTGCCCAGGGTATGATTGGCTCAGCCTAATGATTCAGTCATTAGAGGGGAATGTGAAATCTGCATCATTCTTGGGAAATAAAATGTCTCTGGACATTATTGAAAGCTTAAGGCAGCTATATCATAACTGAGACATCTCCAATAGAGGTTAAAATGGAAATGGGTTCAACCTGGTCTGCTGTTTCCAAGTACAATGCAAGGGGAGTTCTGTCATTATACCAACAGTCCCTAAAGCTCCCCTTACCTTGACAGCTCTAAAATTGTAAAAACCAATTAAAAATATGATTAAGTTTTCAGAAATATCTTTTAAAAGCAGGAAGATGGGATGTCTTGGAGATTCCAGTATTAAATTGTTCCATGTGCAATGAATTCCTGCCTCTTCTCAGATCTTACTCTTACAGAATAAGGCCAGGGAAGCTGATTAAATACAGAGAAATTATTCTTTTGGCTCCTTGGCAAGAGAAGGCTCTGGGATCATCCACTCCACACCGCTTCCCTAAAAAGGAGATGAGGAGCATGCACTGCAAAAAGTGCTTCCCAGGGAATGTTGAGGGAGTGATTAGGCACTAATGACCCTCCTGGGCCTCCTGGGGCAGAGAAAGGTCCCATTTCCCCTGGCCCAGGCTGGTTTTTCAGCTCATTTTCCTTGGTAGCACCACTGCTTTTTCACATCCCTGCTTTCTGTTGAATCAGTGATTCGATTGTTTCAGTTCCAAGTTTTCTTAATTTTTTTTTTCCCCTGCTAACCTTGGTAAACAGTCCTTCAGTTGTCAGGTCCTGACTGATTATCTTCACCTGGCTAAAGACTCTGCATTTTTCCTTCTTTGGTAAAAACTTCATGGGTATAGACATTTATTCCCTGATAGGGAACCCAAATTAACAGATAAAAAACAAGATATTTGTGCAGCCAAATGGTTGTCCTTTTTTTTTTTTTATATTAAGTGAACAGAATTTTTCTGTTTAAGTCAAGGCTACGTTTTGTCTGGAAATCTGTAATTGCTCACCCAGTTAATTAATCTGAAAAAGACCATATGATTATTTTTGTGAGGAACCATCCATCACTGACTTAGCACTGAAAGTGCACCATGGCCATAAAACTCCAGCTGAAATAGGCCAGCTCAATGGAATAACACACAGTCAGTTGGTTTAAGACTATTATATTTATTTATTTTGTGCTTTGGGAGCTACCAAATCAAGAAGCTAGTCTCAATTATGGATTTGTATTTGATTCCAGATACCTCAAAGCCAATTTTTAGTGACATGCTCTTCATTTTGAAATCACATCATATTGATTTCAACAGGAGTGGAGTTTCACTTTTAAATCCTTTTAATGGGATACACAATCTTTCCCACTGGGTTTCCTTCAATCCAATGTTAAAATTTTTCTCCTCAAAGAAGTGATAGGTGGAGATCAGTCAGACTCGTTAGCTGGGAATTAGAAATTAGGAGGGGAACGAGGCTGGAGGGGGGCTGGGAACACAAACCCTGAGAGGAACCCCTGAGGGAGCTGGGGGTGCTCAGCCTGGAGAAAAGAAGACTCAGGGCTGCCCTCATCACTCTGCACAGCTCCTGAAAGGTGCCTGTGCTCAGCTGGGGCTGGGCTCTGTCTCCAGCAGCACTGACACAACCAGAGCACACAGCCTGCAGCTGCACCAAGGGAAATACAGGCTGGATATCAGGAAAAAGTTTTTCACATAAAGAGTGATAAAGCTCTGGAATGGCTGCCCGGGGAGGTGGTGCAGTCCCCATCCCTGGGTGTGTTTAACAAAGCCTGGATGTGGCACTGGGTGCCAGGGTTGAGTTGAGCTGTTGGGGCTGGGTTGGACTCGATGGTCTTGAAGGTCTCTTCCAACCTCATGATTCTGTGAATTCTCTGAATGTCTTCGCCTCTAATGGCCTGCTATGAATTACTCTAAACATTTTTTGCCAGTAGGGACAGAAGGCCCTTAAGACACAATACTGATGGGTGCTGAAATGTATTAAAGGCAAGACAGAAGTTCCCTGATTAATTCTGAGAGAATCCCAAAATGTTTTGGGTTGGAAGAGATCTTGAAGATCACCCAGTTCCAATCCCCTGCCATGGGCAGGGGTGACACCTTCCACTATCCCAGGTTGCTCCAAGCCCTGTCCAACCTGGCCTTGAACTGTTTCATTTCTAATCTTACAGCATCCACTCAAAATCCCAGGGGAATTTTCCTTTTTAATTTTACGTGTTAGAGTACAAAGATGCCAGTTTCATTCTCAAACTCCATGCTGTTAAGAAATAGGAATTGAAAAATGAAACTCAGTCAATAAAATTTCCCTGAATATCATTAAGCATATTAGGACAGAAGTAAACAAAAGACAACTGGATAAAGGCATTTTATTTTAATTTATTTGATGTTTTGAAGTTATTTTCTTTCTTCTCCCAATTTCCCTTCCTCTTACTGCAATCGTGTATTGCTGTTGTCATTATATGCTTTATTTCAATTTCAAATTATAGAATTGAAGATAGGACATTTTAAGTAGTCACATTTAATTTAATAATAACTTGATGTCATTTACAACATGGGTGCTTTCAGTAGGATGTGCAGGCTAAATTGGGGCTGCCAAACACTGCTAATTTTGGATAAAGCAGCAGCTCTACACTCCAGCTCTGGAGGATGTTGGAGCATTCACCCTTCTCATTCCTACTTTACACAAAGGGCAACTGCACCGTGGCTGAGTTTATTTGTTATAGCAGCAAACATCTTGGCACAGGTTGGCACTGGCACCCAAAGCAGAGAAATGTCACCAGAGGCCGTTTCCTACACACAGCCCTGGGATTGCTCAAAAATCCCCACTGGAAAAGAGCCTGCTGAGCCCTGAGATCATAAAGGGCTCCTCGTGCGTAAATGACACCGACCCTGGTGCTGAAACAAGCAGTTAAAGACTCTGCAAACTCAGAAAGAGCACGGAGAAAACGCCTCTGAAGTTATGATTCATCATGTGTGCTGTGCTCTGCTTTTGTGTATTCCCAAGGCAACTCTAAAAGCTGGGTCAGGATGGGCCATCAATTCATCTGGCCCTGGAAGTTGTGTCAGGTGATGAGCTCTAATAAACCTTTCAAGGATATAACTAAAATGGACAGGTTTTACCTCAAAAGGAAAGCAGCATTTCACACAATTCTGATATTCAGGTACCAGTCAGTGCCTGATATTCAGGTATCAATCTGTGTCAGGGGTGCTCAGACCAGAGCAGCTCTTCAGACATATCCTCACAGCCCAAGAGAAATTTATGTTTGTAGAGGGGATGGAAAATTAAAGCTCTTCTCCTCATTTTGCCCCATTTTTGGTATAAAATGGAAAGCAGACCCATGCTGCAGTAAACAAAATGCAGCTTTGCTTCAGCTGGAAGGACACTTGTTTTTGAACATAAAAGTGATTACAAGAAATAGGTAAGCTCTGATTTTGACTTAAACCCAGATAAAATCTCCTGGCTAATCACCACTTTCCTGATCTGAATAGGTTTTTTTTTCTCCAGATCTCTGTTTTCACACTTAAAATTTATGTATGATTTGCAGACTTTAATAACACAAAAGGCACACTTAGCCAAGAGTTTTCCCAGGAAATCATGATTGAGATAAGTTAATGAGCTTGTTCATTAAAAAAAGTCCTTATTTTTTAAAATCCTTAGCAATAAACTGAAAAGCACAAACCAAAGATGAAAATAAAGGTCATGCACTGGTGAAGAGCAGGTAAGCACACCTAAGCATAAAATATTTCTGAAGATAGAGAACAGAAGAAGAGAGTGGAGCTGCATTTTCTGTAAGGCTCTGGCAGTACTTTGCCTTTGGATTTTCATCACAGATCAAAGTTATCCATAATATAAATTCTCTTTGCTTGTATCTGTCTAGATATTAGATATTTTTTGATAATGAGAATATTTTTATATTAATTAATATTAAAACTCACAGCAAAGAAGAAGTTGGTGTTAGAGTTTCACTGGGGTGCCGTGGAGTTAAAAATCAGTAACAAAACTCTGGTTCAAACACCTGGCATTTAATCTTGCATTTGTGACTGGATGTGATGTGATTGGGTTGGATGTGAGGCACAGCACACTGGTTTGGCATTTCATAAATGTTCACCTTTACAATGGAAAAGATGAGAGGAAATATTAATCAGAAACCCACTGGCCATGGAATCCCACATAATCCCAGAACAGCTGGGTTGGAAGAGACCTTAAAGATCACCCAGTTCCAATCTCTGCCATGGCAGGGACACCTTCCACCAGACCTGGTTGCTCCACGCCCTGTCCAGCCTGGCCTGAAACACTTCCAGATCTGTAGAAACACAGGAGGAAAAAATCATCTGGATTGTTTGGTAAGCAAAAAGACAGAGATGATCTTATGGAAGAGGAAATTTGGAGCTCCCCCAGACCAAGAGTGGTGGTGATGTGACTTTGATATATGTCTGCAGTGGAATGAAGGAGCAAAGGAGATTTCCCTGAGTTGCAGAAGTCAGCACACAATGTTCTTCAGAAACATTTGTTGATGGAGCAACAAGTTCCCACCCCAGAGATTCAGAGCACAGGGAGTCCTCAGAAGGTTGCAGCTGTCCATTAGAGTTGTTAAAACCTTACAAAAGCATTAACATAAAATTTATTTCCCTTTTTAAACATAGCTTGAAATAGGCACCCAGAATCTTGGTCTCTCCCTTGGGGACTCACAGCATGACTGAAAGCCAATCACCACAAGAACCAAGGTTCAGTGAGGATCAGAGGGATGATGATGGGGGACCATGGGTCAGGATGATGCATGTCAGAGGCATTTGGGATCCCAGTGGATGTGAGGTGGCCACAGCTCCACATCCCTCAGCCCTGCTTGCTGTGAGGTCATGTGTGTGTCCCCACAGCTGTGCACACACCCCACAACCTACCCAGAAGCTGCTTGAGACCTTCAGCCCCTCCAGCAGCCAACTTTCCACCCTCTGGCCCCTCCAGTATCTGTCCCAGGGCTGCAGGCTCAGCTCAGACCTCTCCCCTTGTCCCCAGCTGGGCTGAAGTTCTCTCAACAAACCAGGCACATCCACGTGTGCAGGAGAGCAGCTCCTTAGAGAACACTCACAGCCTGCTGTCCCCAGTTCCTGGACCACACCAGCCCTGTGAGCCATGGCCCCTTCTCCAGCTGCTGGCCCTAAGACCCCACACAAACCTGTGGGGGCCCCTTGCCCAGGAAAATACCTGGAAATGGAGTTTAATAAGGAGACAGGGCAGATTGAGCAAGAGCAGAGGGCAGCCCAGGTTTTTTGCACGTTCTACAGCTTTTATCCCCTTATCTCTCTGTTTTCCCACACTTGCTCCTCCCCAAGCCACATTGATTGGTCCTTCTCTAAATATCCTACAATAACTTTCACACACTCTCACAGCTCCTGTAAAATCATCTCACTGTGAGTTTTATGTAATCTTCAAATGCTCCTCCCTTGCATCCCTGTTCCTGTGAGGGCAGTAAATCCCACAGCTCTCAGGATCCCCTCTGGGAGCATTTCTTTGGCCAAGCCAAGACAGTGGGGCTCAGCTGCTCACCAGCCCCAGTGTGACAGAGACAGAAAATCCCATTGGCACCAAGCACAATATTGGGGTTTCCTCCACCTAATTGTAGTTCCTCAGCTCCTTGATGAGCCTTTGGGTTTATGGTGATTAGCTGTTAATCACCAATGCTAATGGCTTAGGGAAACATTCTGCCTGGTTTATTGCTCTTTCTTGCCAGCCCTTCCATGGCACCAAGCATGACTTGCACAACTGATAATTAAAAAAAAAAATAAATTCCCAAGGTCTGGGGAGCCCTGTCTGGTGAACATCTTGTGCTCTCTTCCTTTCAGCCACCCTACATCAATCAGCAGCTTCTCCTTACCCACATCTGTGAAGATTTGAGATCCTATAAACCTCTTCCTGATAAACAGCTTCTACTCCATTTGTTGGTGTGCGCCTTTCCCTGCAGCTCCCTCCCTCCAATTAAGCCACGAGTTGAGTTTTATTTCGGAGTTTCCTTCTCATTCACTCTGAGCCAAAGATGTGTGATGCTGACAGCTGTGCCCCATTCACATCCCTACTCAAAGCTCCTTTTCCTGGGAAGACTCACCAAATCAGCTGGTGAAACGTTTTCTCCACCCCACTGTGATTTAGAAGGGCAGGAATGAGAGATTGGTGAAAATCAGCAGCAACTGCTTTATTGGAGAAATATTCTAGAGCTTTCAGGCTGGTTTTAAAGCAAAAAAAAATTGATTTTGAAGCAGGGTCCACATGAAATATTTTTTGCTTTTCCATAGCTAAGGGTATCCCTTCCAGACTCACCCCAGCAGCTACAGAACCTGCACTTGGGGCAAAAAAGTTCCACCTGCCCAAGCTGCATATCAGAAAATTTAGCAGCACCCCAATATACAGCCTTGAGAACCCCAATAAGAACAGATTGGTCCATTTTCCCTTCACTGGGCACTCCAGGGCACATTTTTCCCATACTCTTTGATGCTTTACTGGAGCAGGGACTTTGCTCTGAAGGTGTGGCCATGGCACAACTCAGAGGATTTACGCAGCCTCAAGACCTGGCCCTGCATTTTACCTTGGCCTTTCCAAGGTTTAATTTAACCCAAGGCCAAGAATTAAAATATTAAAAAAAAAAAAAAACACAAAAAAACCCACAACAATTCATGCCTGGCTACATTTGTGCTTGTGACCTACGCCTGTCCGAGCAGGAGTTGGACAGGACAAAGCACAATGCACTTCCTTGCTTTTATTGCTCTCATTCACTTCATGTCATGCCAAAGAAGGTTGATTTAGGAAGCTCTAGTAATTAACTGCTGATGTTTTTGACTGCTGTTCCCAAGGGACTCACAATGACTTGTAATTGTTGTTCAGTAGGAAATGCTTTCTGGAACGATTGTAGATAACATATATTCTCTCTATGGCTTTACTTTTACTTGATTATTTTTTTAAGCTAGGAACATGATTTTTTTTTTTTTCCTTTAAGCAAAAGTCACCTGTTCCTTGCATCCTGGAAAACTCATAAATCACCTTTCTTCTCGCAGACCATGCTTGCATTTTGCTGTCCACAAAATAAAGAAGGTTTTTATTTCAGTTACACATTAAACATAGAATATGTGAAGTGGAAAAAAAAACAAAAAACCAAGGAGAGAGTAAAAATTAATGCTGTTTTTAAACTTCAGGTTACAAAGTGCCTTTCTTTGCTCTTAGCAGCTGAGAAAACTTGAAAGGAGGAGGCACAGGGGCAATGTATATTTAGAGAGCACCAGTTGTTACAAGAATTTAAACCCAGCCTGGTGCTATTAGAGGAGGCTCTAACAGAATCATAGAATGGTTTGTGTTTGAAGGGACCTTCAAGATTATTCAGTTTCAACCCTCTGCCATGGGCAGGGACACCTTCCACTATCCCAGGCTGCTCCAAGCCCTGTCCAATCTGACCTTGGGCACGTCCAGGGATCCAGGGGCAGCCACAGCTTCTCTGGGCACCTGTGCCAGGGCCTCACCATCCTCCCAGGGAAGAATTTCCTCCTAATATTCAGTTGAAACCTGATCTCTTTCAGGGTGAAGCCATTCCCCTTGTCCTGTCACTCTACACCTTTGTAAATCCTCTCTCTCCATCTTTCTTGCAGGCTCCCTTCAGGTACTACTGGAAGGCTGCAATTAAGTCACTTCTCCAGGCTGAATAATCCCAATTCTTTTAGCCTTTCCTCATAGCTCTCAATATAGCCTCTCACTCATCATGATATTTCCCTATGTTTTTACTCAGTGTTCTGTTAAAAATTAATTTGTGGATGCCTTAGCACTATTGCATTATTGAATCCTTTTATAGAGTCTACTCAAAATTTAAAAATTATAATAATTATAATTCTAATTTCTCTTTTTGTGGCCCCTGCTACTCATGCACACAGACACATGGTGTGATTTTTTCCTTTTCAGTGCCAACAGTTGGACTTGATCCTTGTGGGTCCCATTTAGCTCAAGAAATTCTGTGATTCCATGATTTTATGCATTTCTTAAATACACCTATTAAAAACCTATTTTCTCTCTCAGATGACTCAACAGTTGCATATCCAGAGCTATATTTCATAGTAAAAAAAAATTCAAAAGCCTAATTTTCATATTTTCACTTATTATATTCCTCTGCTACTGACTGAAAACCAACCCCAAGGAACCCAGAGCAGATTCTACTGCTCGTGCTGTGTTTGCCAGGTTTGCAAACTGGAATAACAATTTGAGAAATGCTGGATTGTTTCACCGGACTGACCTGAGCAAGAGGGGCTCAGGAAGGATATGGTGATAGGAATTCAGCCCTGAGAAGGATGTCAGTCATAATAAAACTGCTCTGCATTGAAGTGCTCGTAAAAGACCGGCTTTCTTCACACGCCATGGCACAGCACTCATTACTCATTTGTCACCCTGCCTGGGAGTGACATTTACCAGCTGCAATTTGCCATTGTGATAGTCTTCCCCTTTTGCTTCCATTGACCAAATGTAAACAGTTCTTGACAGCAGATCTGAGATGGCATCAACAGCGTGCTGCAGCCACTTCAAAACAGGAATATGGCCGTGTGTCACTGACAATAAAGCTTAAAGGCATGGAGCATGAAGGTTTTCCTCAGCCAAGATGTCACAGCATGCAAGGGAGTGATCTTCCATCAGAAAGAGAAAAATGTGGAGCCCACTGAACACAGAGTTTAGCTGATTTCAACAGAAATGGGTCAGATTGGAAGGGAGCACAGTGAGTCCAACCTCCTGCTCCAGCAGGGTCATGCCAGAGCTCGTGGCACAGGATTGTGTCCAGACAGTGCTGGAATATCTCCAGGTCTACACTTGGAATGAGCTAGGTTTTTCTCCTGATTTTAATGGTCTATAAGGCAAATGAAACACAGGCCTAAAACTGCATCACAAATGAAAAATAATCTGAGTAACACAGAAATAAGTGATTGGTGATGTCCAGTACCTGAGAGTAAAATGATTTGTAGCATCTTCCATGCTCAATGTTTAAGGTGGATTTTTATTTCTTACTTGAGATACTAAAATTAATTTCCTGTTGCACCTTCCACCCCCACCCCATGACAAAATGCTTTTGTAATGTTTCGGATTTAATACCTACCAAAACTCCACTAATGTGACCCATGACACGTTCACAGCTCATCCACAACCTATGGCTGCTCCCTACCTGTGATCTTCAGCTTGGATTTTCACATCTCTTGGGAAACAGCCTTGCAGAAACCCATCCATCCTCAGGGGAACTGCCCCCACAGACCTGCACAGATGGATCCTGGTCTGCTCCCTTCCCTCAGCCACAAGGGACATTTTTCCACTCTCCCTGAAGCAATGATTCAGAACTCAGGGTCTGGAGACCTTGGCTCCCATCCACACCACTCACCAAACCAAGTACAGCTCAGCAAAAGGTATGTTTGTGGAATGTAACTTTTAACCTCCTATCCTTTGTGTATTTTACAGAGAGGAGCTGAGCACTTTTATTCTTTTTTTGGTTACACATTCTTCGCTAGTGTTCTGTCAATTAATAAATATTTGCTGAATTCCAGTGCATGGAGTATTTTTTACAAATGCCCAGAATATTTCTTAGATTAATTCGGAAGGCCTTGCCAAAAGATAAGATGATGATAAGGAAGTAAGCAGAACACCCGCACAAGGTACAGCTATCTTGGGTGTTTTATCAGGATTTAGGGTTGTGACACAGCCCCAGTGCTGTTCTACAAGAAATCTGTGCTTACAAATTCTCACGTCCAGGACACCTTCCAGGTCCCACCTCTGAGATGGCTCCTGTGTGCCCACGTGGGTAACCTGATTTATCAGCAACTCCTTTTCCAAAAGCTGGCAAATTCCTGCTACTCAGCCTCGTGCTTTCTTCCACAGTGATTCTCTGTCTCACAGGTGAAAGCTGTGAAGTGGAAGCCAGAGGTGAGGGTGGTGCAGGAGGCAGGAGGAGTCTCTGAGCCATCACTTCATTCACTTGTTCTGCCAAGCTCCATAAAACACAACTTCCTTCTTTTCAGGCTTTTTCATTCACACACAGTGGGGTTCATTTGAATCAGTCATCCTGTGCTCCTCTAATAATCAGATAACCTGTGGAGATCCAGAGAGCAGCAGGCAGGGAAGAGAAAAATGCAATTCCTCCTGTAGCACCTAAACCAGACCAGGTGGCCAAACTCCACCAGTGCCTGATTCTCACCAGTGGCTTTCAAGATATTCCTGGGTCACTGGTTTAGATGGAGATATCCACCATGTAATCACCTGTGAGGAGGTATTTTGATGATGATGATGACATTTCCAGGGATCCAGGGGCAGCCACAGCTTCTCTGGATAACCTGTGCCAGGGCCTCACCACCCTCACAGAGAATAATTTCTTCCCAATATCCCATCCATCCCTGCCCTCTGGTAGTGGGAAGCCATTCCCTGTGTCCTGTCATTCCATGCCCTTGTCCAAAATTCAGCTCTCCTGGAGCCCCTTCAGGCACTGGAAGGGGCTTTGAGGTCTCCCTTTCTCTAAGCCTTTTCTTCTCCAGGCTGAAGAACCCCAAATCTTTCTGCTTTTCCTCAAAGGAGAAGTGTTTTATTCCTCTAACCATCCTCATGGACCTGCTCTGGACTCACTCCAGCTCAGCTGGAATTCAGCTTCAGAGCCATATTAAAGTCACCCTGCAGATTTATCACCTCTGAATATCTCTGCAAGACTCCATCTCAGCTCAGACTGTCCACAGCCAACTCATTGTACTCTACTTTTTCACAAATTGCCCTTGAAAATCGAGGCACCCAGATCCAGGGTTGCTATAGGACATTTTAATCAGTGTAGAGCAGGGATGTGGAATGCATGGGATGTGCACAGAGCCATGGAAAACACTGAAGCACCACCAGAAACTCACTCTGGGGCCCAGAGGCAGAGATCAGAGAAAGTGTTTTAATGTGAGGGTCTGGAAGAGTCTCAGGGCCATAGTTGCATGGGTATTTGAGTTGTGCCTTTAAGCACAACTTCCTGAAGGATCAAGAGCTGGAGTTACCCATCATCCCTTCAGAAAAAAAAAAAAAAGAAAAAAAAAAAAGAAAAAAGAAAAAACCTCACAGCAGATGAAACGAAAATATTGAATTATTTATCTTAGAAAAATCCCAGTGTTTTCCTTGTAAAATCTGTGCTTGATTCCTTGATTATGCTGATACAGTCAGCAACTATTGGTGAGGGATGTCACAAAATCTGGTTGTTTTCCACTTTACTAACAATCCCTCCTCACCCTCTTTGAAATGACAAATAAAATACCTGATTAAGCCCTTTTTCCTTTTCCAGTTTTATAAACAAGGCTGCTAAGGAGGAACTGCTTCCTTTTTTCAGAGCTGGTGTTGAATTTATTATTTTATAGCCAACAAAAACAAATCAATGAAGAGTGTGAGTGTACACAAAGTGGAGTGACTTTTCCTTAGGAGGTGCAGCAGATGGGAGCATGCAGAGATGCAGGAGCAACCATTTTCATTCCATAAAAAAAATCCGTTTCCAACATGATCTTTTTGATGAAAAAATAAACTAAACTATGCACATTAAGGCTTTGATGCTTGATTCTTAATTTTGACATTTCTGAAAACATAAACCGAAGAGAGAAATTATCACAGGACAAATTTTGGTGAGGGTTAAGTTTTTATCATCTAAAACACAGCTGTGCATATCCCACATATTGAGAATGTGAAATTCAGGGCAGTTCCCTTCATAGTAAATTTACCCTGGGACAGGAAAATAAAGCAGAGTTACCAAAAGAATTGAAATCCGTATTTTTTACCACATTATGTTATTGCAATCATACCCCAAATCATGTAGACCTTCTGAAAAATTACTATTTTACTGCTTCAAAAGATTGCTGCAAGTATTTTCAGGAAAAAACAGTGGTTTGATGTCTTTGGTTTTTTAATGCAGCTCTCAACCAGCACCAGAAAAAATCCTGTCTTCTCCCAGTACTTCACTTTCAGCAAGTGAATCCTCAGAGCCCCTAAATCACTTCTCCCTAATGGAAAACTTGGCTTATGGTGGTGTCATTCTTCCAAGCTCTTCAGCTTTCCTTGATTACTGAAGTGACCATTTCCTGCCATTTCAAATCAGCCCATTAGATACATTGCAAACACAAACAAATAGAAATCTGCCCCAGGAAAGTGAAAACCTGAAAGCAAGAGACTCAAATTGTCATTTTTCGTTTACTTGGGAACCAAACCCACAGTGACTGCAGGGATTCATTCACGGGATCAGCCATCATATCTTCAACTTCTCCCACATTTAACCAGAATAAGGACAGGCATGTAAAAAACAAACATCAGAAGGTCTACAAAATTGTGTATTTTTTATCCACAACCATAATTTTTCACTCTTGCCATTATTTTTCCACTGAGCTGATGAGGCCCATGAAACATTCACAACTCAATCTCCCAGATTAATTTCCACTAGCAAATCAATTATTAAAAAATTAGGAGGAAATCTGGGCTTTTGCCTGACCATTGCTCTAAATGTTTTATTTGTATGAGACACCCTGTACAAGACAAAGCTAAATAAACATTTTGTAAAAAGGTGGCAGATATGACACCCTGCCAAAATAGTAACTGCTTCCATATTCATCTCCACACACAATAAGCCATGTTTGTTATTAGTTAAGGGGTCAGTTTTCAGCACAGGGTACACTTTTTTTTATTCCACAGAAGAAAAGAGAATGAAATGAAGGCACCATGCAGACCTAAGTGCCAACATCACTAGTGCCTTTTAAAGCTCAATTATCTAATGATCCCTGCTTTGTTCAGTTCAGGGAGACACATTATTTGGGAAATTAAAAAAAAAAAATGAAGAGGAAGGGAAATAATTTCTGGTGCTTTACATGGAATAAAAACATGGAAACCTTGATGCAGGCAGTGACCAGGCAATGCTCTGGCATTACTTTTTGAGAGTATTTAGATGTAAATGAGTGCTCTGGTTGCAGATTCCTTCCAAGGGGCCATTCCTTTGTGCCTGGTAAGGACACTGAGCCCTGCAGAAGGATCCTGCTGTTCCCAGGGTCCAGGAGCAAGGAGCTCAGCAGTGCTGAGGTGCCCTGCCCAGCTGGGGGCTTGGGGAGGTGGTTCAGGTTCTCATTTTCCTCCTTTGTGAGTGAGGGACTGGGTGAATCTGGAGTTAATTCACTGTCAGGTGGGCAGTGGACTTTGCAAACAAATATACAAGGACACAGTGACAGATAATAGGTAAGAAAAATCTGTTTTAACAAAAAATATTCTCCATAACCAGTGATGAAAGAGCTTCAGAGTTCTTTGGAGTCTGTTTTAGAAAGGGGGACAGAGTTCAGGGCCTCTCCTCATCTTTGTTTACCCTCCACAAGAACCCAAAAACCACATTTTCCAAACACATTTTCTTTCTCATGCCCTAAAAATCTTTACATCTCCATGGGTGTGATGCACTGGAGACAATCCTCTTGGGATCCCTTTGTAGGAACAGCTGTGTCATCCCAAAACAAAGCTCCACCACACCCTGGAATCTCCCCTCCTCTGGACAGAGAACAGATCCTCTGAACACCTCTGCACTGCAGACATCCAGATTTCAGCCAGACCAGATCTGCCTGTCCCACAGCAGCTCCTCCTGCTCCAGACCAGCCCTTATCTGTGCCTTATCTCCAACCTGACACAGTTTAAGGCTTTGGAATAAATGGTGTGCGTTTACTAGATTGGAAAAACCAGAAAGGAAATTTTTGGTTGCAAAAATCTTCTGACATTTGTCATCTCCACAGTATTTTCTTTCCAAATGCACCCCTCAAAATGTTATATTATGGATGTCCTCTGAGGCAGGTGGGAAAATCAAACTGTATTTGCTTCATGAAACAAAGTGGGGACTATAGAATAAAGAAATTTAAGAGAGGGGAAAAAAAGTTTTACATCTGGGATCTTTGGCTGTTTGGGACTTGCCAGAAACACAGAAGCTCAAGCTGAGGTGTGTTAAAGACATTTTTGAATCCAGCTGCAGCTGACAGCACAAACATCCCTGAGTACACAGGGATGGCAGGGCCAGCAGTCAGCAATGAGCTGGATCTGGTGCTGAATCTCTTTGGGAGATCTGGATCTCACAATGTTTTAAGTTCATCTATGTGAACTAAACCACACATTTTATCACACTGCAAGAAATAAAATTAAAGTAACTGCAACCCTGAGATGCTTTATTGCATATAATGGCTTTAAACTGGAAGGGGGCAGGTTTAGATTGGATATTAGGAAGAAATTCCTCCCTGAAACCTGAAACAGGTTCCCAGAGCAGCTGTGGCTGCCCCTGGATCCCTGGAAGTGCCCAAGGCCAGGTTGGACAGGGCTTGGAGCAGCCTGGGATGGTGGAAGGAGTCCCTGCAAATGGCAGGGGGGTGGAACAAGATGAATTCTTATTTCCCTTCCCACCCAAACCATTCTGTGATTCTGTGACAGTTTGATGTGAATAAGAAGCAAAGGGTGAGGCAGATCTTCATACAAAGGCCATCTAAACCTTTCTGGCACTCCTTTGTAACTTATATTCAGGTTGATTTTCAAATCTAACTCTGCCAATTCCCTGAGATCTCCATTTGTACAGTTAGTTTGCACCCTACACCCAGAACAACACTGATTTTTTGCTGGAAATTGATTTTACACTCATTTTTAGGACCAAAAGGAGTTTCCACACTGACGAGGAAGAAGGTGCTACAATAAACATCAGGAAGTAAAAGTCCTTTATTGAATTCTCATGAAATACTCACTCTGAAGAGAGGAACACCTCTAGAAACACCATTTATCTGCCTTTTTCCCTGAGGCATTTTTTTTCCAACCTTCTGTACAGTAACTTGCCCCAATTTTGGTAATAAAGTGTTGCTAAAGCAGAATTAATCAAACTGTGGCTTCAGTACCTCAGTATCCCTCTCCACAGTACCTCATTCCAGCACATGCATTTTATTGAACCACGGCACCTATCACAGATAGGCACCATTGGAATTTCAAAACTAACACCTCTTCTGTTTTCTTGTAGTTATGGAGAAGCAAATCCCAGATCTGATCTGTCACCTGCGTGTGAATAAACCCTCGTGTAGAAATAAGGGCATCAATGTGAAGATGCTGATACAGCTGCCTCTCACCAGAAAGAAAAATGAGCTATATCAGCACGAGGCACTGTTACACACCAGCTGCACCTAGGAACTATCAATGGGATTATTTTGGTGACACACAACCACAATCCTTACTGCAAATTGATGACACAACAAGAACTTGGTATAGGCCAGGCTTTCCCAAAAAAGCCCAGATGGTCACCAAGCTATTTAGGCTTGCTAATACCAGGTAACTAGGTGAATATACGTTCCTTGGATGATGTTTTATCCTTTTTTCAAGGAAGAACAAGGCAGGACAGAGAAGGCTGTAAAGTGAGAGAAATCTGGGTTCAGCATCTCCCATCAAATGCTTCCAAACAATTGCAGGATGCAGAGTGGATCCAGCAGGAGACCTCAAGGGGACGTTGATGACTTCAGAGCTTCATCTGCAACCTTGATTTGGTGGTGGGAACCCAGCCTGCCCTCAGGAGCTTTATGCTGAGGGCAGTGACAAGGAATTTACGTCAGTGTTGTTTATATTAAAAGCAAAATATCTGAAGCACGAGGTGACTGAGGTGAAACTCTGCCAGCCTGAAAACCTTGTCATTCTTCCTCATGTCAAACTGCCCTATTTCCTGTATTGGTGGGAATAGGAATGTGCTCATTCAGTCATTTCCTTTTGGTCTTCCCAAATAAAGTGCAGGTCAGATCAGTCACAAGATGGGTTCTGTGCCATTCCAGTCGATGACAGCTCCTTGCCACCTAGAAATGAAATAATTTACATCCATCAGTTCATCACTGGAAAGGCAAACCCACACCCCTGAACCACCCAGGGGAGCTCAGAGAGACTGGGATGGACTTGTTTGGGGTAGCTAATCCCATCCCAAAGGGAATGGAGCAGAAATGAGGGAATTGTACTCTGATTTTAGGTGCCAAGGTTGGAGGTCTCTGTCCTGACCCTTCCTCCAGCCTCTCTGGGCAACAGACCAGCAGCTGAACCTTCATGTTGGACAGAATAATTAGGGAATGCCAAAGATTGTGGTGTTTGTGAGGGTCCCCAGGACGAGGGGAGAGATGAGTCTGACTCAATCTTCTCAGAAGGCTGATTTATTATCTTATGTTATTATATTATATTAAAGAATGCTATACTAAAACTATACTAAACTATAGAGAAAGGACACATCAAAAGGCTTAACAAGAATGAATAATAAGAACTTTGATACAGCTGGACCATGATTGGTCACTAAATTAAAACAATTCACATGGAACCAATGAAAGAATCACCTACCACATTACAAAGCAACAAAACACAAGGAGAAGCAATCAGATTATTATTATTATTTACATTCCTCTCTGAGGCTTCTCAGCTTCCCAAGAGAAGAAATCCTGGCGAAGGGATTTTTCAGAAAATATCAAGTGACACAAGATGGCTACAAGAATTAACCCTAAATAACCAAAATACTCACTCTCAGCTGTCAGTAGGCAATTTGCTTATTTTCTTATTTTTGTTTAGCTCTGATTAGGAACTCTCTGACTTTGAGATCCTGTGCCTGGATGCCCTCACTGAGCACCTTTGCTCCTGACCTTGGGTCCTCAAGCACTCCATGGCGCACTTTAATGGTGATGTTTTGCTTTTCTCTGCCCTTATTCCTCCTTCAGAATGATCCTGAAGATTAACACTGAGAACAGAATGATTCTGGAACCTTCCACATTTCCCATTCCTGGCTCTGCACTGGCTGCCACAGCTCAGCTGCCCACCTCAGCAATGTGACTGAAAGCAAAGGAGGCATCAATCCTGAATCTGCCACAAAATGTGTCTTCAAAGCATGGCAAAAGACAGAGATGTGACCTAAAACCTGGTGAAAGCAGGATGGTGCTCTCCAGTCACCTCCCTGAAGTGAGTCAGCTCACCCCTCGTGGCATGGATTCACCCTTGGCCGTGGCTTTTCTCATCTGCAAGGTCATGGCCCACATTTTCTGGGAACTAAACTGTTGCATTTCCAGTGCTGAGTATTTATATCTGTTCTGAAAATCTGTCTCAGAGCAGTAAGACATTGGTGAGGGGGTGGAGGGAACAGTGAGCTGCCAGTGCCACATTCTTTCTGTCACCGAGGACAGGATGTGTCAGCAAGGGTATGGCAGCTCAGACCTTGAGCTGAGCTAGCCAATTAAGTGTAAAACAAAACCAAAAGCTGAATTCTTGCACTCTTCAGGGCAATGTCTCAAAGGAAGTGACCATCTGAGGGCTGTTGTGAAATTTTTCCTTCTGTTTTTCACTTTGCTGAGAAAATTAAAATCAAAAATTGCAGAAAGATTGTCTCCATCCCAGGAAAACAGAGCAGGAATACACAGCAGACGTCCCACATCTTAAATTAAAAGCAGAATTTGTTTCATCTGGGGTTACTCAACAGCATTTGCAAGAGGTGAGAGCTGTCCCTGTCAGAATGCCACCCTTAAACAACCAAATGGAAAAGAACAACTGCCACCTTCTGTCCCCATTGGATTTGTCAGGTAATGCCATCAGATCATCCCTTATCTTTGAGTACAATCTTCCCAAGGTGCAACTTCCTATCTCACCAGGGTATTTAAAGCTTTGAGAGGGATCCACAAAGGCAAAAAAAACACCAAATGAGCCTGCACTGTGCCCTGTGGGACTGCTCACCTTGCTGACACCATTTCTTCTGTTGTTAATCACTGTGAAGTGAAGAACTGGCCTTTTTTAAAACTGGCTTTCCATAAAGAGCTTAAACAGAACTTAATTTTTGAAGCAGGACTGAAGGCTACTTTCAGAACAAGCCTCATCTCCTGGGTTTATTTTCAAACCACTTTTTAGACCAAAAAGCAGACTTTGGCTGTTTGCTTCTATGAGACAGGTCCAAAACTTTTTTCCCCCTCTTGCACCTGCACAAGAAAAGGTGTCAAAGACTGAGGAATCTCACTCACAGATGCTGAAATAATATTTTATTTACAAACAGATATAAAACTTCCTGGACAATGAAAGTGATTGCTTCCCCAAACTATCCTGCCACAGTGTAATTGCAATGTGAGGCATTTTCTAGCTGCTGATTCAATTATAATTTATCAGATTAGCAGAAGGAAAACTACATTTGACCCACCTGCCTCAAGTACAACCTCACCCAAGGGTCATGCAGTTAACGGGAACTGAAGAGGAACAGGTCAGGCCCTGAACAATGCTCAGTCTGGAATAGCACTCAGTGAGCATCTCCTGTGCTGACAATTTGGTATTGTTTTGGAGCACATCCATAATTCAGGGTGAAATGCCCAGGTTCTGCTCTTCTCTCATCCACCAAATCCCCTTTGGGTGTTTCCCTTCACAGCCAACAGGTGAACTCATGGATCCCACAGCCCCACTACCACAGAGGGTTAACAAAAAATCCTGCTAAATTCAGGTTCTAATAGCAGATGAGAGTTTGGTCCCCCTCAGGCAGAGCTAACAGATGTTATTTCCTCCAGTGCTGAGGGTCAGGACTGTGATATAAGAGTATTTCTCAGGGAAGAAGAGGATAAGTTGTCTGCACGGCATCTCCCAAACAAGCCAGGGATGCACATTCCAGACATCCCAGGGCAGAATCCCACTGCTGCCACAGATGTCTGGGGCTGAGAGCCACAAGAAAAGCACTTTTACTTGTCCTTGTTTTGTGGGCCTGCAGGTTACACTGGTACCTGGTGGTGACTGGTCCTTCCAGAGGCAGCTGAAGGTTCCCTGCTCTAAACTCAGAACTGAACTCTTGTGATGTTTTACACAACAGGGACTGAAAACAGGAGCTTCCTCCGTCTGCAGAAGCAAAGCAACCCTTCTCTTCTGATAACATTATTATTATTATTATTATTGTTATTATTATTATTATTAATGGTTATTATTATTATTACTAGTAGTAGTAGTAAAAACTAAATGCAAACCCAGTCTATTCCCAGTGCAGTTTTCCCTTTAGGAGAGGGTAAGAGAAAAAAGAGCAGACAGATGTGAGGCACAGAAGTCAGTGTGTTACAGGATGGTGATGCTCAGGTATTGGAGTAAGCAATGGCCTTAATTTAATTAATTAAATTATTCAATTTAATTCAATCCATTGTCATGGATTAAACCAGAACTGAGGCATGTGAATAGAAGCAAAACTCCCAATTAACAATAAAACCAATTAATGATAGCTTATTGTCTCAGCTCTGATTGTCCAGACTGTGGAATTCTCCACTCTGCCTGAGAAATTATCCTGCATTTTTTGAAAAGAGAAGTCTTCATCATGAATTCTTCATCAAAATAAATAACAGCTCTTTGATTTATTAAAAATTGGTTTAGGGGAGTTTTCCACAGCTGTATCATAAAAAAACATTCATTTTTTTATCCCCTAAATTGCAGAAAATTTGGGTTGGTTCTTACTTTCCCTTATATGCTGTTATTTAGTTGAAAGAAAAAGTTCTTAAAACAAAAAGGAAAAAATTTAACATGAAAAACCTTTTGCAGCAAGGCCACGCTTAAATAAATACCCTCAAAGTAAAGAGAAAACATTGAAAACAAGGAGCCAGGCTGCCCAGGGTAAATCAGACAGTGCTGAGAATGCTACAAACAAAATAAATTGACACTGGAATTTGCTGGTAATTTACCTCTCAAGCAGATGAAAGCAGGGAACTTAAAATAAACAAACAGCAGCACTACCAACACTGTATAACTCTGACACAACGCCAGGAATGGAAGATACTCTAAGACTTTAAGTAGTTGCATGCATTATTCTCCCTGTGGGGCTTTCTGAAGATTATTTATAATCTTCAGAAGTTATAGATTATTTATTTTAGTTTGCAGTCATGCTGATGTGTCACTGGAAATGAGGAATCAATAAAATCTGTATGTGCAGGAAGGCTGGACTGATGTCACTGCTGTCACCTTGCAGGATGCCTCTTCTACATTTCAGTGATTTTCTGATCAACACACTGGCAGCCACTGTTCTTATTTATTTACTCTTTTTTAACTTTTTTTTTTCTTTTTTTTTTTCAGAGCAAATTGTAGCAAGGACAGGAGGGAAACTGCATGAGAAACCTGAAGCTGCCTGGCTTGCTGATTTAGTAAATGTCATGGTCTCTGACAATGAGGCTTTCACTTCTTGCTCCAGAGATATTCAGATAGTAACTTCCAAAGCCGTGCTGGGATTGATATAAAGCTGAATTTTCTGCCCAGTTAAATTTCTCCATTTTGCTTCTTCCATGTCTCACTGAGCTGAAAATGTTCCCATTAACTTCAGTATGATTTGGATGAATTGCTTATATAGACCTCAAAATGGCCATGAAAATCCCAGCATGAGAGGAATTAGCCTTGTCTGTAAGGAGAGAACATGAGCTAAGGCTTGTCAGGAATAACTGCACAAAACCTGACAATTCCTGTGCTCTCCACAGAAAACTGAGACTGTTCAATAGGGCTTCATGCATTGGGAATAACACCCAGGTCCCCCCTTTTATTCTTCAGAAAAGACTGATGAGAATGGAATAAATTGTATCCTTTTCTCATTATACCTCTGCAATCAAGCACTTCTGGGAATTAGATTTAGATTAAGATTAGATTTAGATTAGATTTAGATTTAGATGCAACCAAGCTGTGCTCTCAGACTGAATTTGGATCAGTCAGTTCTTGGTGATGGAAGTGAAGGTTCCTCTAAGAATGAACACCTTGGACAGTTCAATGTTAATTACAATAGCACACAACTAAATGTGTAAAATATATTATCACAGCCTGGTCCGTTCAGATCCTTTATGATTTTTAAGCATTAATTTTTCAGCTTTACTTGCTGATATATTTTTTTTTGATATTCCTCACATATATTACTTGTGTCAACAACTGAATGTATCGGTATGAAAAACTGTAATTTCACTTACTTTGTCCTAATACAGTGCTCAAGTGGAGGAGTAAGATCATTTTCTTTATTTTCAGGGCACACCTGAGTTGTGTCTGCAGAGACAAAACAGACATTGTTAGTGCCTGGGGAACCTTTTCTTCCTTCAGAACCCCACAGAAAAGACCTCTCAGATGGTTTGAGGCCAACCACTGCCACATCCACCACTGACCACCGTGCCTGAGCCAGGCTGGATTGCTCACACAGAGATGGTTTGAAGGAAAACCACACATCAGAAAATGAAATAATGTGCTGCAGGGCTGTCACGAGGCTTTTATTTTGCAATTGATGTTGTAATTACTGAGTAATTTTGTTACTCAAACGCTAAGGACAGTGATGGTGCTACACTTGAACAGGAAACCCCAAGTCCAGTTTGAACTGGCTTAGGACTATTCCACCCTGGAAAAGAAGGTTGTCCCTTTACTGCTCAGCAAGCAATGCACAGACAGGAGAAGAAGATGCTGTGTGGGACACCAGGGAGCCTCCCCAGGCTGTGAGCATTCCCTGGGGATGGAGAGGCCATCGCAGTGCTCCGGGGAAAACAGAGAGGTCACAGTCTGAGCCACGGCATCTGTCAACAGTGAAAGTAGAGCTGAACTTCCCAGGGACAAAACATCCTGCCACCAGCTTGGATGTCAGTCTGCTCAGCTGTTTCCTGTTTTGGAGGCAGACATTTAAACTGCAGCAGACCAGGTTTTTTTCTTTCTTTCTTTCTCCTTTTCTGTTGCCCAGCCAATGGCGCACGATGCCAAGGCAGGGTGCAGGATTTGGGTCTGCTTCAGTGAGACTGATGGAGACAGGATGGGAGGGGATTGTCCTGACCATTCACAGCTGCCAGTCTCAGATCTATCTCATGTCACAGAGAGGACCTGGCTCTCCCTTGTGTGTTGATCTGATGGGTACAAACACATGCAGAAAACTCTGGATGACTGCAAGGGTTGGAGTGGAGAGAAACAGGCAATATTTAAAAGTACATAAAGTACTGGTGGTTTTCCTCTAGGTCCTCAGGAACTCAGAGGCACACAGGAATCTTTTAAGTCTAAAAAAGCTTTTTTTATCATAATTTTGAAGAGTTTGTAACATAGAATTCAAGAATAATAAAAGCTGAAACTGTTAAGATCATCAAGTCTAACTATAAATCCAGCACCACCACCATGTTCACTATTAAACCATGTCCCCAAGTGCCACAACTACAGGTTTTTTGAACACTTCCAGGAATGGTGACTCCACCACTTCCCTGGGCAACCTCTTCCAGTGCTCCACAACCCCTTCTGTGAAGAAATTTTTCTCTAAACCTCTCCAGGTGCAACCTAAGCCACTGTCCTGACCAAATCCCTGCTAGCAGGACAGGCACTTGGTGTGGCTGCTTTTCCCAATTGTAACCAACTTTGATGAATTTTGTCACTTTTAGACTTGAATTCTTCCAATCAAAAGGTTTGAATGGAGTGTTTCCATACAATGAAACAGGAAAAAAAGCATCATAAAGGTGTACCTAAGAGTAAAAGAAAAGGAATATGCATATTCTACCCTTAATTAGTGAGAAACTGAGTGCCAGCACTGTTAAAACTCTTCTCTGCCTATCCAAAATTTCTACCCCAATGGAAAGATTTATTATTATTTTCCTCTCTTTATGATGGGATGTTGATGTCATTAACCTGCTTTTATAAAGGAACTTTATGTTTCTTGTTTACATTCTGACAAATGGTTAAGTATGAGAAGCAGGGCAAATTCTCAATATAAAGTAGCAGTCGCTGCTACTCCCAAAATGTAATTCTACTCTTCTGTCTTTTTTGCCTTTCTTGCCCAGCACAATTTCTTCAATATTTCCTGAAATGTGACCTTGATGTTAATTTTAGCTAATTATAAGCAAGATTCCCATTTTAAGGAATTCAACTTTTTTTCTCAAATAAAGCAAACAACTTTGCTAGCCAGCAGCAGGGAGATGGACCCAGCTCCTCATGCTGCATCTCCAGCTGATGCTGCTTAAACATCACCTCTTGCTGGGATTCCCACAAGGGAAATACCAGCAATATTTAGCATTCTGATATTTCCATCTGCTCCTGTGTGCTGGGTTTAGATGTTTGGCCAGTGTTACCTTTTTGGATGTAAAGTAATTACAGTTTTCTCCAGACCTAGCAAGGGATTACTGCACAGCCAGAACTAGGGCAGGGTTTTGTGGAATGATGAAAGTATTTGCATTTTTACTGTCTTTTGCAGAATTTCACAGATAACAAAGGATTTACTGGGACACATCCCTGGAAGGGGCTATGGCCACAAAAAGAGATATCTACAACTCCATGCACATTTTGGCTTTGAGGAGAAGCACAAAGGAATGCCATGACAGGTTGGAAGGCAAAGGGAAAAATTTATATGTGCTCTGGGGAATTTATCATCCAAGGATCTTAGAGGGCTTGGCAGCTCTTGATTTTGGAAACATTCCTGGTGATGGAAAGACACATTAGGATACCTGTTTTGGACCAGATGTTATGTGGCACAACACAATAGAAAAAATGTTTCTCTAGTCCTGTGCTGAGCTGTATCATCCAAGTCACTTTTATCTGGGATGTGGGAACCAGCTGGCAACCACAGTCCTGTGAAAATTGATCATTTTTGGAGCTAATATATCATGTGACCCATGCAATAGAATGACAGGGATTCTCTTTAAAGCAAGAGGATAAATAACAGGCAGGAAGATGATTGAACTCACTAACAAATCTTGTGAGGGGCTCAAACCCCCAGCACTCCCAGCATAGAAACAACTTTGCTACATGGACTCAAGAAGAACATAAAGCACCCACCCCGTGCAAAAACCTGGATGTTGGTGCAAATAAGGAAGAGAGAAAACTTATTTCTAAAGACTAGACTGCAGCAGAGTGGCTCCTTAAGATTGAGAAGGAATTTGGTTATCAAAGAATCATGGGCAAGATTGTATAAATGTACCAAAGGAAAGAAAACAAAAGGTGAGTAGGATATTATTAGCAAACAGGGATTTAGTGGTGGAGAATGTGTTGAAGTAGGTGCTTTCTAAGGATCAGAATACTCATCCAAATGCCTTCCAGTTGAACAAGTATTTACTGTAAAAGCAGCTGTGTAATTTGGCATGGTTTCCTGACAGAAGGAGAGTAACAAGTTGGAAGATCTTTTGCAGGCTTGTGCTTCCAGGCAGGTAAGAGGCTAAACTTTTTTAGCAGATTACTGGCATCTTCTTGCCTTGGAGACAAGGATTTCATGTTTCCTCACCCTCTCTGCTCATTTTCCTACAGGCATTTAGGGTGAGGAACTGGAGACCTGCACTTTCTGCTACTGTGAGATGATGTGGAGGAGAATGGGAGCAGAGAAATATATTTTGTAGTCCTGGAAGCATGAATTTTTGCTTTTTGCCAGTGTGTATGAAGTGACTCGTGCTCACTGTTAACCATTCCAGGAACTTATCCTCAAAACTTCCTTGTGAAATATAATTAATGACCAAAACTAATTACGGAAATTAGGCAACACCACACAAATTAACATTCCCTGCCTGCACCCATCACTGTTTGTATTATTGGAGCCTCCTTTCTGCCCCCCCAGAGGTGAAATACAGACTCAGGGAGCTGCTCATACCCACTGTCAAGCGAATCTCTTCATCCTGGTTGGCCAGGCCATCGTAGTAATAGAGATCAAACCTCCTTCCCGTCTTCCAGTCGCTGAGCAAATCCTTCTCCAAACAGAAAAGCACACTGAAGTGGCTTTCACTGCAGACCAGCCAAATTGGGTACTTGGGGGTCTTCAAGTAACAACCAACCTAGAGGAAAAATACAAAATAGCAGAACGTCACTGGGGTTGGGGGGAGAAACAATTCATTGTGGAAAACATAAAATTTGGAAGATATTTATTTGTTCTAGTCTACAAACACTAATGAAGGCTCATTAGAGACTGTTGATGAAGCAGACCAGTGCAGCTCTGGTAAATCATGGAGTATATAAAGGAAATAATAGGTCTTGAGTTGTGGCAGGTAAGGAAATGCAGTTGTAGTGCTCTTACAGATACAAGATCAGAATCCATATGAGCTGAACCAACAGGAATCATGTCCTCTGCAACAACTGTAAAACCACAGGAATAGTGGCTGTGAACCACCCTCCTAGTTCACAGTGCAAACTTGTATTTTCAGCTACAGAAGAAAGAAAACAGAAGCATTTGTTTTGCTTCGTTATTCTTAAAAATGAAATATGGTCATGGGAAAATAAAACTTTAACCAAAGCCTTTTCTAAGCCTTAGTCCTTCTTTTGAAACTGTATTTATAAGTAACCTGAATATTCTCTAAGAAAGTGTATAAAAACTTACACATCAATTCATAGATGTTTTAAACTAGAATACTCAAGAGATTTAATCTATAAGGGATGGAGGAAGGGGATACCAGCAGCACTGCAGCTGGGTTTTCTACCTTTGAGAAATTGCTTAGGGAAACTGAAATCTGAAATTAAACATTTTGTTTTCAGTGGAATCGTTTTGCTTTCAGTCATTTTGCTTTTCACTGAAAAAATTTAACAGAAAACTTTAACAGAAAAATTCTCATACATGATTTCTAGCTATAGACTTGTGGATGCAGCTCCTACAGTGCAGCCCTCAGTTCTCCACCCTGGGCACAGGGGCAAATGGCAAAAGCCAAAAGGCAGAAGCCAACATTATTTCTGTTGTAATCAAAACTCTATCCAGCACCCTAAGTGATAAGCAGTTTGTGCTTTCATCTTGATGGACATTTAGAATTTATATCTGAAGTGTTGCAAGTGCAAATTTAGCTGCCTTCCACAACAAGAATTTCTTCTGATGTTAGATAACAAGTCTCCAGCTAATTAAGTAACTGTTCCCTGACTCATTACTTTGCTAATATCTATTTAAAACAGCCTTTTATACAACAGTTTTGCTTTTTATGTAAATTCTTGGCTTAGAAGCAAAGAATTTTTTACAAGCTTCCAATAACACTCGTAACAGGAGTTATCAAAAAAGAAAATACGCATTTTCAACAAAAGATGGCAAATTAGAGGGACACAGATGAAAAGATTCAGTCTCACAAACATGCATATTTTAATATTCAGATAAGTCAAAGCCAAAAAGAACAGCCAGTCTCCTCCTAAAAATGCGTTCTTCCTACGTTTGTCTGCAAAAGGAACTTCCCAGCTTCATCAAAGAACATTTGACAAAGATTAGAGAG